>NC_069690.1:36063809-36364872 GCF_023699985.2 Odocoileus virginianus | reverse complement strand
GTTCTTTAACAGTTAGAAATTTTTTGTTGATATATTGTTTCTAAAATTCAAAAGTTCACTTCAATCAGCCTTCTAATTTGAAGGCAGGATGAATGACCAAATGCTGCTGAAAACAACTCCACCAACCAAAAACCAATCAAAGTGTTCCTAGAGGGGATATTTTGCTAAAGTATTTGAACTACTAAAGCAGAACTCACATTTCTGAAAAGAAGGATACCATAAATTTCTGTCTATACTTGCATTACACCCAACAAAATATTTGAGATTTTTGTTGGCACAGGGTGAAATGACTCAACAAATTAATTCTATTAAGTTTAATGCTGGGCAGTATTTCAGCCCTCTCCTTAGTTAAAAACAAAACAAAAAACCCAAGTAGTTGCAAATATTCTTTAAACATGAATGGTTGTCCTGGCTGGCTGGGCACAATCACAGAAATATCTGTTTTCTCACTGCTGCTGCTTTGACAGTCATTTTACTTCAATAACCTTCTGCTGGCTTCCATTATCTCTCCTCACACCACCCCTAGCCTCCTGTCTTATCATAGCACCTCCAAGCCTGTTGGTAGCCACATTCTCAATGGGAGAGGAGGTCAGAGGTAAAGAGACAGGAGAGAAAGAGTGGGAGATGAGAGGAAATTCTGTTCTCCTTTCTCTCTGGGTCCCTCCACTGGCTCTCACCTCCTTTCTAGGTGAGGCCCATTCCTGTTATTCTGGCTTATTAAATAGGCTCTTCCCTAATCCTCGGAACTCCAACCTAGCTCTCACCCAGCTCCTCATACCCTTCCCAGTCCTGACCACTGGAGTCACAACACCACCATCAGAGCTTGGAGTTAGGGAACAGGGGATTAAAGGAGTGCTCCCACTAACAAAGAGGAAGCCAACAGAAGGGGGAGTGGCCCAGGCTTCAGGACTGAAAGGGTTTCTGAAATCTCAAATTGGACAATCATTCTCCATCAAAATCTGTCTACAGAATTCTCCTCTAGGGAGCTTCCCTGGTGGCTCAGTGGTAAAGAATCCGCTTGTCAATGGAGGAGACACAGGTTCAATCCCCTCATCTGAAAGGTACCCCTGGAGAAGGAAATGGCAACCTTACTCCAGTATTCTTGCTTGGGAAATCCCATGGACAGAGGAGCCTGGTGGGTTACAGTCCATGGGGTCGCAAAAGAGCCAGACACGACTTAGCAATTAAACAACAACGATTCTCCTCTATAATAAAATACAAAAGGGTTTTTTTGAAAACATACATGACATACAATTAAGTTTAAAATCTGAATAAACAGTGCTCGCTTTGGCAGCACATATACTAAAATTGGAATGATACCGAGAAGATTAGCATGGCCCCTGTGCAAGGATGACACATAAATTCATGAAGCGTTCCATATTTTTAAAAAGAATGCATTTGAATCAGTTCTAATGAGGTGGATGAAACTGGAGCCTATTATACAGAGTGAAGTAAGTCAGAAAGAAAAACTCCAATACAGTATACTAATGCATATATATGGAATTTAGAAAGATGGTTAACGATGACCCTGTATGTGAGACAGCAAAAGAGACACAGATGTAAAGAACAGTCTTTTGGACTCTGCGGGAGAAGGCGAGGGTGGGATGATTTGAGAGGGTAGCATTGAAACGTGTATATTATCATATGTGAAGCGGATCGCCAGTCCAGGTTCGATGCATGAGACAGGGTGCTTGGGGCTGGGGCACTGGGATGACCCTGGAGGATGGGATGGGGAGGGAGGCAGGAGTGGGGTTCAAGATGGGGAACACATGTGCACCTGTGGTTGATTCATGTTGATGTTTGGCAAAAACCACTACAAAATTGTAAAGTAATTAGCCTCCAATTAAAATAATTAATTTACAAATAAAAAAAGAAAAGAAAATTTGAATAAACAACCTTTACTGGGTGAACATGTAAGTTTTTGAGATCAATTTCCACAATATATAATAAAAAATTATACACAGCTTCTAATCCTAATCTATGAGAACCATTGTCCTTTCTTGTCCAGCCTTAGCACTAATGCCCTGAACAGTCTTATTGAAGAAATACATAAACGAAAAAAAATTTTAACTTAATTTAAAAAAACTAAAAAAAAAAGAGAGAGAAACACATAATTTTGTGATCCACAAAATAGTGTTTAAAAATGGATGGCCTGGGAATCAACTTAAAGAACATGGTTCTTTTTCCCACATGGGGAAAAAAGGTGTTAATAAAGAAAATACCTAAGTAAATGTTAGAAAACAATCTATTCACTATTCAAAAAAAAAAATCTAGAGGCAGGATGCTACTTCAGACTCATCTTTTAATTTTCAAGGATACCTACATCTTTTCTAATTAAAATGTTTAATTTATCTTATAGATACTTAACTCTGAACACTTTGAAGGAGTTAAAGCCTTAAAGATGAGATGTGACCCTTTGAGGATGAAGATGGGAAACTATTTGGAAAGGAGGCATATAGAAAATGTTGTTGGGATGGTAGAGAAGAGAAAGGGGATCAAGGAGAGGAGGGACTCCTCTCAGGGACCCATCCCAGGAGTCCTTTGTGTGAACTGATGTCCCATAAGTAGGGAATACAGATCTGCATCATCCTCAGGACCTCCCTGAGTGAGTGGCTAACAGTAAGACACCCTTTCCAGTAACAGACTATGGCCATGCTCTTGGCCATGCCTAACAAATCATGCCTGCCAAATCAAAACAATCTCCACCTTGGAAATAACAGAAGACCACATTTCATTCCAGATATTTGGGTATTCTATTTAATTAAGTGTCACAACTTTCCCTTTAGTAACATATTGCTATTTTACAGAAGACGCACCCTGGTTACTGATCCAACTTCTACAAAGTCTCATTGACAGCTTCTGAGAAACAAACAAAAAATAATCATTTCTGATTCCTTGTCACAAATATACTGAAGGTATCAGACCATTAGTATATCTGCAGTGACTTAAATATCTCAGTAAAATCAAACTTCTGAAACTTCAGTGTTTAATTTTCCTACTTAACGATGGAGGGCTTCCCAGGTGGCTCAGTGGTAAAGAATCTGCCTATCAATGCAGGAGCCACAGGAGACATGGGTTAGATCCCTGGGGGAGGAATATTCCCTGGAGGAGGAAATGGCAACCCACTCCAGTATTCTTGCCAGGATAATCCCATGGACAAAGGAGCCTGGCCAGCTATAATCCATGGGGTCACAGAGAGTCAGACATGACTGAGCATTCATGCACACATGATGGAAGACTTCATAGAATCTTGTCTTGCTTATTTTCACACCAATTAAATAAAAGTATCATAGTCAGGGGAAAATGACTTTTACTGTGTTTAGAATGTGTTTTAAACCTTGTAATAAATTTTTCATCTGGCAATCAACTGTAATCCTTTAAGGCATATATTTTGCTTTTTGTTAAGAGGTAAAGCTTGTTGGCAAGGCTAAAATCATACCCACCAGCTTTGTTTCGGCTTGCAGGAAGTTGTCAGCATACAACAGAGAAACTGTCAACATGTTCTGGCTGTGGTTTGCTTCACCTGCTGATTGTTTCTGCCCCATGACCCAAGAAATGTGTGGTGTTTATATTTTTAATTCTTCTACCTCCTGAAGGTGAAAAAAATGACAATACCTATACACATATAGCATAGAGAAAACAAAAACTGGAAACTAAAACACAGATAGTACTATAGATTAAGTTTTAACTGCTGGCCAGTCTGCAAATCTGAATTAACACTTCTGCAATCTTCACTGAATCTATCCTGCAGAAATATTTGCATATATACACAAAGATGCAGATATGTTCTCTATAGCACTGTGGAAATATTAAAAAAAAACTGTAAACAATCTAAGCATCCTTTAATAGGGGAATAATTAAATTTGAAACACTGTACAACAGCTTAAAATGAATATATATATGAATATATACATAGATTTATACGGGAAAGAAAGCTTACAATGGTGTGACGTTAAAAATCCAATTTCTTTTTTTCTTTTTTTCATTGAACTATAGTTGATTTACGGTGATGTGTTAGCTCAAAGTATATAGCAAAGTAATTCAGATACACAAATATATACTCTTTTACACATTCTTTTCCAATATAGGTTACTGCAAGATATTGAATATAGTTCCCTGTGCTGCAGAGTAAATCTCTGTTGTTTCTCTATTTTATATACAGTGGTGCGTATCTGTTAACCCCACACTCCTAATTCATCCCTCCCTGCCTTCTCCTTTGGTAACCATACGTTTGTTTTCTATGTGAGTCTGTTTCTGTTTTGTAAGTAAGTCCATTTGTATTATTTTTTAGATTTCATGCATAAGTGATTTCATATAACAGTTGTCTTTCTCTGTCTGACTGACTTTACTTAGTACAATAATCTCTAAGTCCATTCATGTTGCTGCAAATGGCAATATTTTATTATTATTTTTTTATATTTATTTGGCTGCACCAGATCTTAGTTGCAGCATGTGAGATCTTGTTCCCTGACCAGGGATTGAATTTTGGAGCTCCTGCATTGGGAGCTCAGAGTCTTAGCCACTGGACCACCAGGGAAGTCCCTATTTCATTACTTTTATGGCTGAGTAAAAGGAGATCAGTCCTGGGTGTTCACTGGAAGGACTGATGCTGAAGCTGAAACTCCATTACTCTGGCTACCTCATGCGAAGAGTTGACTCATTGGAAAAGACCCTGATGCTGGGACGGATTGGGGGCAGGAGAAGAAGGGGATGACAGAGGATGAGATGGTTGGATGGCATCACCGACTCGATGGACATGGGTTTGAGTAAACTTCGGGAGTTGGTGATGGAAGGGAGGCCTGGCGTGCTGTGATTCATGGGTTCACAAAGAGTCGGACATGACTGAGTGACTGAACTGAACTGAACCGAATGTGATATATATACATATCACATCTTCTTTATCCATTCAACTGTCGGGGGACACTTTAGTTGCTTCTATCTCTTGGCTATTATAAATTGTGCTGCTATGAACACTGGGTTGCATATATCGTCTCAAATCAGACCTTTTGTCTTTTCTAGATATATGCCTTGGAGTGAGATTGCTGGATCATATGGTAGTTCTATTTTTAGTTTCTTAAGGAGCCTCTATATTGTTTCCCACAGTGGCCACACCAATTTACGTTCCCACCTACAGTGTAGGAAGGTTCCCTTTTTTCCATACTCTTTCCTATATTTATTGTAGACTTTTTAGTGATAGCCATTTTAATTGGTGTGAGGTGATAGCTCACTGTAGTTTTGATTTGCATTTCTCTAATCCCAAAGAATTCTCAAACTACCGCATAATTGCACTCATCTCACACACTAGTAAAGTAATGCTCAAAATTCTCCAAGCCAGGCTTCAGCAATACATGAACCATGAACTTCCAGATGTTCAAGCTGGTTTTAGAAAAGGCAGAGGAACCAGAGATCAAACTGCCAATATCCGATGGATTATCAAAAAAGCAAGAGAGTTCCAGAAAAACATCTATTTCTGCTTTATTGACTATGCCAAAGCTTTCAACTGTGTGGATCACAATAAACTGTGGAAAATTCTGAAAGAGACGGGAATACCAGACCACCTGACCTGCCTCTTGAGAAACCTGTATACAGGTCAGGAAGCAACAGTTAGAACTGGACATGGACAAACAAACTGGTTCCAAGTAGGAAAAGGAGTACGTCAAGGCTGTATATTGTCACCCTGCTTATTTAACTTAAATGCAGAGTACATCATGAGAAACACTGGGCTGGAATAAGCACAAGCTGGAATCAAGATTGCTGGGAGAAATATTAATAACCTTAGATATGCAGATGACACCACCCTTATGGCAGAAAGTGAAGATGAACTAAAAAGCCTCTTGATGAAAGTGAAAGAGGAGAGTGAAAAGTTGGCTAAAAGCTCAACATTCCGAAAACTAAGGTCATGGCATCCGGTCCCATCACTTCATGGGAAATAGATGGGAGACAGTGGAAACACTGTCAGACTTCATTTTTTTGGGCTCCAAAATCACTGCAGATGGTGATTGCAGCCATGAAATTAAAAGACACTTACCCCTTGGAAGGAAAGTTATGACCAACCTAGATAGTATATTAAAAAGCAGAGACATTACTTTGCCAACAAAGGTCCGTCTGGTCAAGGCTATGGTTTTTTCCAGTGGTCATGTATGGATGTAAGAGTTGGACTGTGAGGAAAGCTGAGCACTGAAAAATTGATGCTTTTGAACTATGGTGTTGGAGAAGACTCTTGAGAGCCCCTTGGACTGAAAGGAGATCCAATCAGTCCATCCTAAAGGAGATCAATCCTGGGTGTTCATTGGAAGGACTGATGCTGAAGCTGAAACTCCAATACTTTGGCTACCTCATGTGAAGAGTTGACTCACTGGAAAAGACCCTGATGCTGGGACGGATTGGGGGCAGGAGGAGAAGGGGACGACAGAGGATGAGATGTCTGGATGGCATCACTGACTCAATGGGCATGAGTTTGAGTAAACTCCGGGAGTTGGTGATGGACAGGGAGGCCTGGTGTGCTGTGATTCATGGGGTCGCAAAGAGTAGGACACGACTGAGCGACTGAACTGACTGACTGAATAATTAGCGGGCTTTCCTGGTGGCTCAGCAGTAAAGAATACGCTTGCCAATGCAGGAGACACAGGTTTGATCCCTGGATCGGGAAGATCTCCTGGAGAAGGAAATGGCAATCCGCTCCAGTTTATTCTTGCCTGGAAAATCCCATGGACAGAGGACCCTGGTGGGCTATAGTCCATGGGGTTGCAAAGAGCTGGACACAACTTAGAGACTAAACAACGACAATAATAATTAGCAATATTGAGCATCATCTCATGTACCTGTTGGCCATCTGGATGTCTTTGGAGAAATGCCTGTTTAGTTCTGCCCATTTCTCAATTGGGTTGTTTGTTTTTTTGACATTGAGTTGTATGAGCTGTTTGTATACTTTGGAAATTAAGTCCTTGTTGGTCACATAGTTTACAAATATTTTCTCCCAGTCTGTAGGCTGTCTTTTGGTTTTGTTTACAGTTTCCTTTGCTGTGCAAGTGCTTATAAGTTTGATTAGGACCCATTTGTTTTTGCTTTTATTTCCATTGCTTTGGGAGACTAAACTAAGAAAATATTGCTGCAATTCATGTCAGAATTGTAGCAGGCTTCAGTGGTTGCAGCACATAGGCTCAGCAGTTGCAGAAAATGTTTTGCCTAGGAGTCCTATGATGTCATGTCTTATATTTAACTCTTTAAGCCATTTTGAGCTTTTTTGTGTGTGTGTATGATGTGAGGGAGTGTTCTAACTTTATTGATTTACATGAGGCTGCCCAGCTTTCCCAACACCACTTGCTGAAGAGATTGTCTTTCCTCCAATGTATATTCTTGCCTCATTAGTTAAAGATTAATTGACCACGTGTTTATTTCTGGGCTCTATTCTGTTCCATTGATCTATATGTTTGTTTTTGTGCCAATACCACACTGTTTTGATTACTGTAGCTTTGAGTATTGTCTGAAGTCTGGGAGGGTTTATGCCACCAGCTTTGTTCTTTTTCCTAAGAACTGCTTTGGAAATTCTGGGTCTTTTATGATTCCATATACATTTGGATTATTTGTTCTAATTGTGTGAAAAATGTCATGGACAGTTTGATAGGGATTGCACTGAATCTGTAAGCTGCTTTGGGTAGCATGGCCATTTTAACAATATTAATTCTTCCAATCAAAGGTCATGTGATGTCTTTCCATTTCTTTGAATCATTTTCAATTTCCTTTACCCATGTTTTATAGTTCTTAGCACATAGGTCTTTCACCTCCTTGATTAGGTTTATTCTTAGGTATTTTTTGTACACAATTTTTTAATTCATTAAAAAAATTTTTTGGTTGCACTGGGTCTGCATTGCTGTTTATGGGCTTTCTCTAGTTGCTTCTCATTGTGGTGGCCTCTCTTGTAGCGCATAGGCCCCAGGTATGCGGACCTCAGTGGCTGCAGCACGCAGGTTCAGCAGCTGCAGTGTGTGGCTCTAGAACACAAAAGCCTCAGTAGTTAGAGCACACAGGCTCAGTATTTGTGGCTCACGGACCCTGGAGTGCATGGGCTTTAGTAGCCACACCCACAGGCTCTAGGGTGCGGGCTCAGAAGTTACAGTGCACGGGCTTAGGTGCTCATGTGGAATCTTCCTGAACCAGGGATTGAACTCGTGTCCTCTGCACTGGCAGGCAGATTCCTATCCACTGCATCACCACGGAAGTCCCTGGACACAGTATTAAATGGGATTGTTCTTTCAATTTCTTATAGTTCATTGTTAGTATAAAGAAATGCAAAAGATTTCTGTATATTAATCTTGTAACCTGCTACCTCGCTGAATTCACTCAATAGTTCAATGGTTTTAGTGTGGCATCTTTAGGAACTTCTATATATAATATCACGTCATCTGCATATAATGACAATTTTGCCTCTTCCCTTCCAATTTGGATACTTATTATTTCTTTTGCTTTTCTGATTGCTGTGGCTAGGTCAAGTAATCTATATTCTTCTATGTTATACAAATACTCTACAGTAAAAATATATTCATAAGTTATTTTTGTAGTTAAAAAATACACGGACCATAACACCTACCAGAATACCTAAAAATAAAAAGACTACAACATCAAGAGTTTGTGAGGAAATGGAGTAACTGTAATTCTCATATTCTGTTGGTGGGAGTATAAAATAGGTTATGATCACTTTGGAAAACTGGTTTCCAATAAAATTAAATGTATTCATACCATATGACCCAGTAACTCCACTCCTAGATCTTTATTCAGGAGAAATGAGTGTTTATGTTACAAAAAAAGTTATACAAGAATTCTCAAAGCAGTAATCATAGTATAATCATAGTAACCCAAAACTGAACAATTCAATTGTTCATCAGAAGAAAAATGAATAAATGAACAATGGAATATTCACACAAGGGATTACTACTTAGCAAAAGGATAGATAAATGATACACAGAACAACATGTATGAATCTCAAAAACATTACATTGAGGACAGACACAAAAGAGATCATACTGATTTGTGAAATTCCAGAACTGGAAAGGAACTTTATTGGGAGATGGAAATGTCTATGTCTTGATGTGAGTTGTAGTCACACAAGTGTATACATATATGAAAGTCATCCAGTTGTAACACTTAACACTAGTACATTTTATATACATTAATCACACCTTAATAAAGTACTGGGAAGGAAGAAAGGAAGAGGGGGAAGGATCAATGGATGAAGAGGCTCACACAAAGAGTTATCAAAAAGGAAAATTTCTTTTAAAGGGAGGGTGATTTTAAGGAAATTTGTTACAATACAGTAAAGAGAGACTGTCTGTAACTTTCTAAGTACCCAGGACACTTCTCATATTTGATTTATAATATACAGTACCTTAATTAATTCCAACTTAACTATCACATTGGTCTAAGTATATATAAATATATGCCATTGGACACATTTTAGTAAAGCTCCTATTATGTGAATAAAAATTTTATTTTCCCCATAACATACTAATGTTAAATATCAACAATGTTAGAAGGAGATCCTAGATGAAAATTTAAGTAATTCATAAATAATTTTATCAAAGCCATAAGCTTTCAGGAAAGCTTGCTCTCTGGATGCTAAGACCACTCTGTTTCTGAGCCTACATCTGTCCTATCTTCCATGTAAAAACTGGATAGTAAAATTAAACAGTGGAACTCAAAGACTCCAAACCTGAAAAGCCATCTGTTATAATCACCTAACCTATAATGCAGCACTGGCAAACCAGAAAAGCAAGCAGTGAACTTGGAAACACAGGGGAAATAAATATGAATAAATGTAGCAGAAATTATAGGATTTCTGTACAGTGTAACGGTTCATAACGTGAAAAATTAGATCTATTATAGTTATGTCAATATGTTAAGATTCTCTGATAATGGTAGAACTTGAAATTTATCTTATTTTTTCTATATTTAAAATGATTAAAAATTGTTTAAGTATTATACTTATATAATGAGGTAAAAACGTTAGTTATTATCTTAATAGCATTAGAATTCCTCTTAGGAAGAGAATCACCATTGTTTAGCAAAGTAACTTGTTTCTCTCTGTGTGTGGGTGTTGGTGGGAGCCTAAACCAATAAACAGATAGTGAAACTACCTTTCCATGTGCCAAGAGAAAAAAAACTTTTTTTTGGTTTGTTTTGCTCCAGACAGGACACAGGGAGAAAGTGCCAGTGAGAAAGCATAAGGCTGAGAGCTACATCAGGTGAAAGGCCAGAGGGCATTGTCTCATGACTGGATTGGCAGGAGTTTAGGAACAGGAATGCCTAATATTCAACATGAAGTCTTTTGCATAATTGCCATGGAAACCCTTCCTCCCTCTCCCTGTACCCCCTGACTCTGCAGTGATGCTTTCTACATTCACAGGGACTTCATGTGGACAGGCCTTTGTGGAAATTGAAGACAAGGATATATGTCACGGCCATAGTTTCTCAACCCTGGCACTACTGACATTTTGGCCTGGATAAGTCTTTGCTGTGGGGCTGTCCAGTGCATTGTAGGAAGCGGAACAGCATCACTGGCCTCTACCCATTAGGTACCAATAGCACCTTCCCTAGTTGTGACAACAACAAAAATGTCTCCAAGTGTTGCCAAATGCCCCCTGCCGGACAAAACCACCCCATTTGGGAACCTGGAAAGAAAGGTAACCTTGAGAATGCACACCTCTTGAGAGTTCTTCAGATTTTGAGGAGATATTTGGGCTTCCACAAAGAGGAACAGATCTTGCCTAGAGTTCGAACTCCCTCATAGCTCAGTCGGTAAAGAGTCTGACTCCTATGCAGGAGACCTGCGTTCAATCCCTGGGTCGGGAAGATCTCCTGGAGAAGGAAATGGCAACCCACTCCAGTATTCTTGCTTGGAGAATCCCACGGACAGAAGAGCCTGGCAGGCCTCAGTCTATGGGGTCGCAAGAGTTGGACAGGACTGAGCGACTAAGCACACACAGCACAGAATTCAAAAGGCCTGGGCAGCCCAGCTAACATCTAGGACATACCCACAAGGAAACTAAAATACTTCTACCAATTTAAAAAATTCTGTTTATTAAAACAGAAAGATGGAGAAGGAAATGGCAACCCACTCCAGTATTCTTGCCTAGAGAATCCCATGGACAGAGGAGCCTGATGAGCTACAGTCCATGGGGTCGCAAAGAATCGGACATGACTTAGTGACTAAACAACTCAGACTCTTCAGGTAATTTCATTGTTAGTAACCTGATATTAGAATGTTTTCTACTCATTTTTTGTTGTTGTTGTTCCAGTTGAGACAGAATCTCATCAAATCCCGACATCTCTCCTCGGAAGAGAATGTCATAGGCCAAGGGCGTGGGCAGGGCTTGAGGAGAGAGCAGCTATTAAATGGAACTCTCTCTGTGTTCATTCTTGTTGTATTGAAGTTAAGAGGCAAGATGACTGGCAAGTGGGATTCCTTCTCAGGATCACGTTTGCTGCCACATTGGTTAATATCAGAGCACTTTAATCTAAAGGATGATACTGTAACTTGATTGAACTAATTCACTTTTAATTATCGATAGCTGTTTTATTTAATACCCTCCTACATACTGGGTACCACTGTAAACCTCTCAGACAACTTGTTATTTTTGTAGCACTACGAGAGAACTGGATGTTCGCTTGGGGGAAAAAAAAAAGAGAGAAGGGAAAGATTGAACCTTTTCTTTTTTCAACTGAGAAATAATGGAAAAATACTATTTACAGAAACACACATGCGTGCAAAGCACTCTATATAACGAGGTAAGGAACACATGTCCTTCTTAAGTTAGCAAGGAAGCTAACTTCCTCTTTCCTTCCTCCAAAAAGTTCTGATCTAAGGAAGGAAATGAAGAACATCCTGAAAGAACCCCTACAAACCTCTTCCAATTTGGAGGAGCAAGGATGAACCACTGACCCAAGCAAAAGGCCTATAAGTTTTCCTGTGGTGAAGCAGCTGCAAGAAGAGAGATCAACAGGACTTCCTCAAAGGAAAAAAAAATTTTTTTAATTTTATTTACCAAACATATGGTGTGTAATACATTCTAGATATTATTCTAGCTTCTTTTCAAATATGTAGTCCTTTATTTCTTATAAATTCAATGAGATAGGAACTTCTCTGGTGGTCCAGTGGCTAAGACTGTGCTCTCAATGCAGGGGGCCTGGATTTGCTCCCTAATCAGGGAACAGATCCCACATGCTGCAACTAAGAGTTGGCATACAACTAAGAGTTGGCATACAACTAAGAGTTGGCACGGGTTTCCCTGATGGCTCAGATGATGAGCGTCGAATAGATGCTTTCTGACTGTGGTGCTGGAGAAGACTCTTGAGAGTTCCATGGTCAGCAAGGAGACCAAACCAGTCAATCCTAAAGGAAATCAACCCTGAATATTCAGTGGAAGGACTGCTGCTGAAGCTGAAGCTCCAGTCCTTTGGCCACCTGGTGAGAACAGCTGACTCACTGGAAAAGACGTGATGCCAGGAAAGAGCAAAGGCAGGAGGACAAGGGGACGGCAGAGGATGAGGTGGTTGGATGGCATGACCGAGTCAACGGGTGTGAGTCTGAGCAAGCTCTGGGAGATGGTGAAGGACAGGAAAGCCTGGCATGCTGCAGTCCATGGGGTCGCACAGAGTCGGACATGACTGAGAAACTGAACCAAACAACAAAACTTACCACAAAGAAAATATACAGGATGTGTGAGAAAATACTAACCTTCAGGAAGAAAAATATCTTGAAGAACTAGAGAAAATGTCTCCATCTGAAGTAGCCTTATTATTAAAGAACAGAAACGTTTAAAAATTTTCTATTCATATTTCCAACAACATCCAAAATGTCATTATGTCTATAAGCCAGATTGACAGATGTAATGAAAACAAAACAATGAACGATGTGGAAAGAACACATGGAAATTTTTAAAAAATAAATGCTGAATTTGAAACCACAATAGAATTAGTGACAGATGAGACAATAAAAGAGATGAAACACAGAGAATAAATCAGGGGCCCAATATATTTATAATATAAACCCTGGTATAACAGAATGAAAGCAATGACAATAGAAAAAGCTTTCTCATGTTAAAGAGCTTAGACTATAGATCAAAAGGGTTCACTATACACTAGGCAAAAATAATCAAAAAGTCTAACTTTGAAATTATCCAGTGACATTTTTGAGAGCAAAGAAAAATATCCTATAAACATGCAGGCAGGCAGTGGGAGGGATGGGTTATAAAATAAATACATCAGGCTGGCATCAGACTTTTCCTCCACAAAATTGAAGACCAGGAGATATGGGTAAAACTTTGAGAGGTTAAGTTAAGAGGAAGGGAAAGGAATAGATCCTAGAACCTCATCCCCACAGCTAAGTTTATATGAAACTAGATAGACACATACTCAAACTCAGAGGCACTCAGTAAGTGTAGCATCAAAGTCCCCTTCCTGAAAAATCCACTCAGCATCATAGTCTCAATCGTCATCTATGAGGGCTTTCTGCACTATCCAATACAGCAGCCACTGTGGCTACTGAGTAGCTGAAATGTAGCTAACATAGTTGAGGAACAGATTTTCTTTGGTTTTAATTTTAGATAATTTAAATAGCTACATGTGGCCAGTGGTTACCCTTCTAGCAAAGTCTAAATATCTAAGAGATAAAGAGCTCAAGAATGAAAAAGCCATGGTACAAAAAGTTCATGGTATGATGAACAAGTTAAATAAAAATATCACTGTATTTCATTAAATATAAACTAGCCAAAAAATCATTACAGCTGTGGCTTTAAATATTATGCAAATATCAAAATAATTCTTATAACCTAATATTCACAATAGAAACAGTAATAATTCTGAGTCTAAAATCTCAGATTATATAAGCCATTTCACATTTCACACTGGAGGAAAGAGTAGGAGGTACTGTTTCATTCTTAACATTGCTAATCAAAGGGACATGGTTCATTTTGTTTGTTTTTTTAGCTATAAGGGTAAAGCTATCAGTGGAATAAAACCAGGATGTATAACTTTAAAATCACTCAAAAGGAAAAAAAAAAAAGGTGAGTGATCTAAGAAGATGCTCAGGTGACCATAGCAAGTGAAAAACGGTAAGTGGAAAAATCAGTATACAAAACTATACACACAATATGTCCCAACTTTTAAAGTCTGCACAAATAATAAAAACTGAAAAATGTGCATGGAAATTTAACAGTTGTGGACTATGCTGCTGCTAAGTTGCTTCAGTCATGTCCAACTCTGTGCGACCCCATAGATGGCAGCCCACCAGGCTCCACTGTCCCTGGGATTCTCCAGGCAAGAACACTGGAGTGGGTTGCCATTTCCTTCTCCAATGGGTGACTGTTTCTAAATCTTCTACATGAGCAATACTATTTTTATAACCAAAAAATTTAGCATAAAAAAGAAATAAGGGACTTCTCTGGTGGTTCAGTGGTTAAGAATCTGCCTTCCAATACAGGGGATGTGGGTTCAATCTGTGGCTGGGGAACTAAGATCCCACTTGCAGCAGGACAACTAAGCCTGTGCCCCGAAGTTAGAGAGCCTGAGCATCACAAATGAAGGGCCCACACAGCCAAAAACAAAAATTAGTTTTAAAAAAAAGAAAGAAATAGAAGTATAATCACATACATTTCAGAATTTAGCCAAACAGTACTGCCATTTATCCAGAAGACAACCCAGTATAAAAAAATTAAGCAAAAAAGACTGTTAGCAGCCAGTGCATAAGTCGCCAAGTACAGACCTAAAGTTTGGGTACCATGTTCATCAAGACAGAACTTCGTATTTTCTTTTACATATATCTTAATTCCAATGAACTTAATTATCTAATGTTTCTAGAGCATTGGGGATACAGATACACTGAGAACAGTACAAAGTGATAGGCCTGGTCTAACTGTAGGAAACAATGACAAAAATTAAAATATAAAATGGACACAGACATTCACAAGGCAGTCCAGTGGCAACTATGGCAAAAACATCCCTAAATAACTTAATATATCTCTATAAAGTATGATAATTTATATTCACTATAACTTGGAGTTAAAGTGTTCAGAGGAGGTCCTCTTGCATGCAGACTGTTTGGTTGAGGAAGTGTGAAAAGTTTCTATAGAATCTGAGAAAAAATTTGATCACAAATGTTTATAATAAAAATAGTGCTTAAAGAGAACATCTTCAGCTATCCAGCACAACTCACTCCTGCGAGTTCCACAGAGTTGGAATTTTACTATATTGAAAAAGATTTTATGGTTGGCTACATCGACCAATACAAATCTGGAGAACAATCTGGAATGAAATGATTAATGACTTCTTTCCAAGGAAGTTTAAAACAAGTAAACTATAGGCATATCAGAACCAGCATTAATGGAGCAATTGCTACTAAATGCAGCTGAATTGTGGATGTTATTTTGGCTCTAACCCATGTTTGAGCAGGATTTAGGTACCTTGTAGATACTTATTACCTATTAAAGTCAGTAAGCTCCATTTCATCACACAGGACAAATTATGAACTAAAGAAATATTTATTCTATTTCCTTTACACCTGCCTCTTGTACTGCTGACTTCAAAAGTGATATTAGAAAGACAAGGAAGAAACTGATTATGTTTGTATCTGTGAAACAAAGACCATGCAAACTGTCAGCACGCCGCCATTGTTTTTGTCTTCAGTGTGGTTATCACAACACAAAAACAAAATGATAACTTCTACTCCTGAAGCCTGATTATTTGAAAATAGACCTGAATATGTCTTCCTCTTTCAACAAGGCAGTAAATGTCCTTCACTTTACTTATCTATAAGGTACTTATTTGCTGAAATGGACTAGTTACCATTTCTCTATGAAAACCTGACAGAATCTGAGGAAGATGATTCCTGAGTTACTCTAGAAATCTCTCACTGCTTTGATATGCTTTGATAGTTGCCCAAAATCCAAGAAAGCACTGAGAAAAAAAAGGAAAAAAAAAAATCCCCACCTTCCACACATCTCTAGTACTAAAAAGAAAAAAGCACAAGCACAATACTGATTAATGGTCCTTTGGAACCTCTCCAACTGTCTATTCATCCTTTGTTCCTTTTCCTTTTAAATAGCCTTACTGGTGGTTTTATCCTGATTACAAAAGTAATACCTGGTCATTGTCACAGTTCAAACAACATGAAGATGTATGAAATAAAAGTAATAACCTCTCTCTCCCCAATCTTCTCTTTCCCTTCCCTAGAGAACCAATTTAGGAGCTTGGTGTATATTCTTTCTTACTCCTTCTTAGGCTTACACAAATATATATCAAATATGGGTTAATGGGGGGGGTTGTTTTCAAACAAAAATGATATGTTATTTACATTGTTGTACATCTTGCTTTTTAGTCTCAAAAATACATTATCAACACCTCCCAAGCCAATATATAAAGATCCACCTCACCCTTTTTAAGGGTTACAAAATATTCCATAAGATGGATGATTCCATAAGATACCATCGCCCGACTTCTCCCATGAGTTGGGAGTAAGTGCCATGGGCACTTACTATGCATCCTGGTACAGATACTTTGGGCTTCCCAGATGATTCAGTGGTAAAGAATCCACCTGCCAATGCAGGAGAAGCAGGTTTGATCCCTGAGTCAGGAAGATCCCCTGGAGAAGGAAATGGCAACCCACTCCAGTATTCTTGCCTGGAGAATTCCATGGATAGAGGAGCCTGATGGGCTTATACAGTCCATAGAGTTGAACACAACTTAGCGACTAAAACAAACAAAAATATATACTTCATGTTCTTTACTTTAAGTAACACAGATTCCTAGGAGTGGCGTTTCTTGGTCAAATGTTTAAAATTTTATCCTTAAACAAAATTAATTTTAGACCTTCAGCATTTCTGTTCCCTTCTTCATTATGCAAAATCTGGCATAAACCTTTCATAATGCTTTGCATATCTTATTTTTCAAAGCACACACATTATGTCAAAAAACGCCCCTGTCATTTATGCTCTTGTAGTTATAAATAAATAAATGCTAAAGTTATGGCTGTGATGGCCAGCATTAAATCACTGTGCAAATGCTTATGCCTTGGTTTATGAAAGTAGTAATTCATTGTGGAAACTCCACCCCCACAGCCTGCGGCAGCACTAAAGTGGCAGCACTCTCACCCTATGACACCCTCCACTGAGTGACAATATAGAGATCAGGACCTACATACTTTCTAATTGTCAGCAGTTAACCTTAAAAAGTGTGTGTGGGGGTGGGTAGGGGAAGACAAACAGCAACAGATGATAAATTGACAGCCATTATGGGTTTCTAATATTTACAAACTATTTGTAGTACAGTGAATAATTCTGTTGGTCTACAACAGAGAGTGTGTTCCATAAAAAACAAAACCTACAACCAATATGTTGCTATGATTACACAAACCTTTCAAAAGTATATTCTTCAAACATTTTTCAATAGAATTATTGGTTGAATTCCACTTTCACATTTTTCTCTCTACTTCAGATTCAGACTCTAATTATACACTTAAGAAAAAGGGGGGGAGGGGCTTAAAGTAATACATTAACCAACACAGCTCCTTAGAATTTAATCTTGGACTGTTCTATATATTCCAAAGACCCGAGCACCAACAGAGATTGTTAAGACACAGCAAGTTTGATACAGAAGTATGTGACATGCAATTAATCTCCATTCATACTCTGCTCTACTTGTCAGCAAACAAAGGTTCTGCTTTAGGAGGAGATCTGAAGACTTCAATTAAAAACAGTCAGCTAACAAGAAAATAATCTAAACTAAAGGAAGGTGGCAGGTGCAGAAATGAGTTGTTTACCAAAGTGTCAGTTTTGAACAATAAAGAACTGCACATCAAAAATGCTGAAGAAGTGGATGTCATTGTAAGCCTCTGAAAATAAAAAGGAATTTTCTATCAAGGCTGTAAACAAAATGTAAGTATAGTTTAACTAGTTTGTAAAACAGGTTTCTTCTCAACAAATGACAGATATCAATAAAAAGAATCAGTTTATATCTTTAACTGCAAGGCAGAATGAAACTTTTTGCCACAGCTCCTTCTCTCCTGGAAACCAGACACAGTACAGACTCTCTTTACATTTGGAATTACTGAGCCAACAGCAGACGGAAAGGCTGGATTCCTTCTAGACATCCAGATGATGCTCTTTTACCCCACAAATACTTTTCTATTCTGAACATTTAGATTCACTCAGGTCGCAAGCAAAATAAATTTTGGAAACTTAACCTCATAAGAAATACGTAATTGACAGCTTTTATGGAAGCAACCCAGAATGGAAACAGCGCTACAAACAGACTGAAAAGACTTGCCAAATATTTGATTAGGAGGCATTTATACCAAGATAACATGGTAATGGAGATATAAAACCAATTAAATTGAGAGAAACTGGAAAAAAAAAATACTGCTTGCCAAAAGTATGACCTGCCCAAAACAGGCCATCTGTTAAGTATGTGTCAAAAATGTCACATCGATGCCAAAAGGCTTAATTCTGAGCAGTTTCCTCCTGGGACCCTTATGCAAACACAGATTCCAGGTCCCCATCCTTCCAGGAAGGTCAGTTACAGGAAAAGCAAATTATTAATACTTTTTCACCAGGAAAAGTGGGAGGCAAGCAGATCTTGCCCGTGAGCAAAAAGTGTGTCTGGAGTGTTACAGCGAGACGTGTTGAGTGTTAGTGAGTATGGCCTTAACTCTTACAAGGACCGAGAGGACCGATGATGGCCTCTACGGTTTGAGGGTGAATACACCGAAATGGGGCACTTCTAGAAAGGGAAGAGATGTAACACTGGGATCCGACCCCCCAGGGCAAGAGGGAGGTGCAAGAGCGAGTCTGCAGGCGGGCGAAGGGGGGCCTGAGGTCTGGGTGTCCAGGCCTTGGCCGACAGGAGCCCATGAGCCCTAGCAGCCCTGTGAGACCGTGGGGAGCTCTAAGCGGGAAGGGCAGGGTGCCCTGTGAAGGGGCAGAGTCAGGGCTGGAGAGGGGCCGGCGCGTAACCCACAGACGCAGGGCGTCCTGAAGAGAAAGGGACAGGGTGAAGGCCAGCCACGGCGGCCCGGGGAACTTGAACCCGGCCAGAACTTGCTGAGAAGCCGGGGGGCTAAGTGGGAAGGTGGAGACGCCTTAAGGAAAAAGAAAATGTGTTACTAGGAGTGAAAGCGACCCCTGAGCGAGGGGTGAACAGCTGGCTCTGCAGAGTCAGGACTCCGGCAGCAGCCTCGAGGTTCTAGAAGGCGGGAGGGAGCCGACGGGGAAGGCCGGCCTTGGGAGCCGCTGGCGTCTCGGCTGCTGCCGGCTCGGCACGTGCGACTCCCGGCGGGCTCGGCGGCGCCCGGGCCAGCGGGGCGTTACCTTCCAGGAGCCAAAGGATCTCCTCGGGGAGGGCGGCGGCGGCCTGCATGTGGCGGGCGGCGGGAGAGGGCCGGACAGGCGGGCGGGCGGGCGGCTGCGGCGGCACCTGGCCCTCAGTCGCCGGCGCCGCGGGGCCGAGCCGCAGGGCGGGGCGCGCTCAGGAAGCGGTGCGCGGCGGGCGGGGCGCCTGGGCGGCGGCGACACCTGTGCGCGGGGCCCGCGACCCTACGCCCGCGCCCCAGGGAGGAGGCGCCCGCCCCGCGGCCCCCATTCCCTGTCAAAACAAAGACGCGACGCGACTCCAAGCACCTCGCCTCGGGGAGCTCCCCATTCTAAGCTCCGGACCGCGAGCCTCGCCGGCAGGTGGAGAAGCCACCGTGGGGCCGAAATGAGGCGTAAGGAGGCGGAATCCGAGGACAGGGTCAGCCCCCGCCAGGCCGGGCCGCAGTCATTCCCGACCCAGTTCGTGCGTCCAAGCCCGGAAAACCAGGGCAGAACCGTTGGTCAGGCAAACCAGGACTGTTCGAGGGAATGATCAGAAGTCCCAATAAATAATCTCAAGTCACCAACTTTGCGGAGAATCAAAGCAGTCCCGCTGCAATGAAAACAGGGAGGCAAAGTATCCCTTCCTCCCTAAGGCTGAAAGGGTGAGAGGAAAAAGAAGCGGTAACCCAGAGAGAAAGCTAAGGGAGGGGGCATCCAGTGCTTTCCCTGTAAGAGTTTAAAACGGAGGAAAGTGAAGGACAGGATAACAGGAGTGGGCTTCCTTCTCTTTCAGAGCATGTAGGTGTCAGGTGTCCTAGGTGTGATATGGCCCTGTGGGTAAACAGGACCACTCTGTATTATTTATCACAACTTCTGTGAATCCACAGTTATCTTGGAGTGTTTTTTTTTTTTTTTTTAAGTATAGGGCAGGTATCATGAAAAAAGTATAAAGTGCCATGGGTGATACAAGGAGGGAGATGAATATAAGAAAAGGAGGGAAATATGTGTGGGGTTTAGTGGTGCATGTGTCATTTGAGATGGCTTTTGAAGACACCACACTTTGAAGGGGCAAGGGGGCAGGTGGAAGGACCAGAGTAAACAAAGATGGAAAAGCCTTCTGCTTAAAGACAGCTTCTGGATGGTGTAGAGGGATTACAGTTGTCAAGAAAAACTGAAGTTCTATTGTGAAGGAACTTGAAAGTGAGGATTCTGAAACTCATTTGAGTGGACACTGGGAGCCACAGACAAATTTTGAGATGGGGAGTGAGCTAACCTGAGCCCCTGCACATCTCACTTCACCTCTATCAGTTTCCTTCTTTGTAAAGAATAGTTTCTATTATCAGATTCTATGTACACTAGAATATGTGGAAAGGATTGGGAGTAGTAAGAGAAAGGAAACAGAGAAGATGGGTGAAGTGGCTTTTACAGTAGCCTCAGGGGAAATAATGACAGAACCGTGGATATGGGGATGGGGGTACAGAGAAACTGCTCAGAGGACTCCTACAATCAGTTCCTGCCTCCAGGCATAGCTTCCCCTCCAGAGATACAGTTTCAGGTTTGGGGGCTTGATCCTTTAAGGGGTCCAGCGACTTTGAGCCATCTATACATCTAAGTGCCGCAACCTGAAGAGGAATGATGCCTTGACCCACATGACTCACCTACCAGTTGCAGTAATTGTGGTGGAAGTGTAGGGAACAGAGGCTGGCTAGAGTCTCTGGGGAATCTGGCCCCTGTTGCAAGGCGTCATAGCCCTAGGAAAGTTAACATGGGCAGGCTGCCTCCTTCAGGCTCCAGAGTAAGACCAGTTCCCCACTGGGGCATTTTTCCCACACCCACTGCTCCTTCTATAAAATTGTAGCTGCTCTGGAATCATTTTTGAGTACTTATGACACGTGTTAAAAGGCAAGGGGGCTCTGTGTACTACAGTTGCAATTTTTCGTAAATCTATAACTGTTCTAAAAAAACAGCAAGGGGCGCACAGTCCCTCCTATATGTAACCCCAGCACTTTGCCTTGCTTTCCTCTCAACAGCGGGAGGAAGTTTGACAACCTCCCTCCCTTCTTCAAGGGTATTTGTCAAATGCTGAAATAGGCTCCAAGTTAATGGGTTGTTTGATAAAAAGCAATAAAGCCTGGTAATTGCACATCCTATCAGGCCTCACTGCCTGTCATAGCTTACTTATACCAAGGGAAGCAGCAGAAACTCAAGGCAAAGATATTCTACATCCATTCTGGGTGTAGAGGGATGGAGTGAGGGAGGTGCACAGTTGGGTAGTGTGCGGTGAGTGGCAGATTCCAATACGCCATTGTCATGTTGCATCAAGTTTCCTCACTGCAGACAGAAACCTGCCTCCACACATGAGCGCAGCCCCTCCTTAATCATCTGAGGACCCTGGTTCAACAGTCAGCCTCACTCCTAATGACATTCTGTTAAATGGACAAATTCCTTTGAAGCCTTGTCCTTCTTTGAAATCCAATTTTGCAGGAAGCCAAATCTGATTGGGGGTAGTCATGGAAACCACACTGAGGAGTCTTAGAGGAGGTGGAGGGAGGCAAGGCAAAATGTGATAGTCAAGAGTCTTTTACTGCTCTGTCGGAAATATCAAAGGGATCTGGAGAGGTTGGCAGCAGACGAGTCGCTGCCCGGGTCCTGTTTGTGTGGCTGGGTACCATGTGGCTGTCATGGAAGTAAGCAGCCAGCTGTCTCCACACACAAGCAGGGGAATGGAGCAGAATACACAAGTCCCAGGTCTGTCTGCCTCCCTCTTCTTCCCCTCCCCCCAAACCCAATTCCAGCAAGATCCTAGCATCCCTTTCTTAGCTATCTCTCCTTTAAAGGCTAACAACAAAAGAATGACAAGGTTAAAATACAAGACCCTCATAGATAAGAGGTTCTTTGGAGCAAAGGCCATGAAATTCATCTGAAATTCCCTGTAATTAGATAAGATAAGGGTATCTAAAGAGATGCAGAGCAGCTGAAATGGACTCCACAGCACAACTACCACCTGGTCCACAGGGGCCCCTCCCACACTGTCAGCAGACAGAAGACACAGAAAACAGGGCCCATGCTTGCCTCTCGGCTGCTTGGAGATGCCATCTACATGTTCTCATGCCAGGTGGGCACTCACTAAATATGCATCCATGGGGTGTTCAGAGGGTTCAGTCAGGAAGAAACAAAAGCATCTGGCACCCAGAATGGCATGGGGCGGGAACAACTGCAAGCGAAGCAGGAGCTGGCTGGCACTGCTCAGCCCCAGGTGAAATGGGTCTGGAGAGGAGACTGCAGAGGGCAGCTCTCGGGCTTTATTCCGAGTTGGTTATTGATCCCTGGATGCTGGGTCACGACATGCGGCAGAGCTGACGTCTGCCCTGTGAATGTGCGGCTGCTGCATCTCAGCCCCTCGGTCCCAACCCCATCAACCGGGTTTATTGACTCTTTTATTGACGATGCTGGGGCCTAATGAGGACAAGAGCTGCACACTTCATTAAAGACCGTGGAAGGAGAGATGATGCATCCAGCTGGTGCCAAGAACCAGGCTCACGGCATGCTTGGCAAGACCCTGGAAACCAAGCCTCACAGCACCCTTGAGGCAGAGGAACTGGACACAGATGCTTGCTGGGCATATCACTTGGTGGCCTTAAGATACAGGGTTTTCACAGCTTGCCAGAAACCTTATTTTTACCAATTAGCTAACCTTTCGATTTAGGAGGGTCCTGTTATGCACATGATGCACTTTGATGGTCTCCCCGCTCACACTTCCAGATTCTTTGCACTAATACAACAAAATAAACAGGTTCTCATATCATATCAGGGAACATTTCCAAAACAGGTTCTCAGTGAGACCCAGGCTCAGAAAAGAATGAGGGACTATTAAAACGCAAGAATTTTCAAGGTGATTCAAATTTAAGATGAGGAACTGACCTAGTGCTCTGCCCAGGGTCACCCAGCTCACCAGAGGCTGTGCTGATACTAAAATCCTGGTTCTCTAGTGCTGGTCCAAAGCTCCTGTACAACTGAACGCCTGAGGGATAATTATAGTCCAGGGATTACTGAGAAGCTCTGTTTAACCATCATAGTTGGTCCCCCTCCATCAGAATGGTAACATTTCTTTCTTTGTTCTTTATATTTCTATCACTCCCCTTATTCTGTTTCTCTGTGTTTCTCAGTTGCTTTTTTTAAATCTTCTTTGCCTATCCCTTAGACCACATTAGACATCCCCCATGGATACTGCTGAGCTGAACAGAGGCCCTAAAGACCGGAGGTTGCTGGCTCTGACATTCTCTCGCTTTGATTGGTTCTCTTGGGAATCTGAAGTGGAGGTGGGGGTGGGGGGCACACAGAAAGTGTCAGCTGCAGCGGATGAGGCTGCGCACTGTCTGAGTAGGATGTGCAGGCAGTCTGTGGGGTTAATCTGCATGAGAAGCAGGTGGGGCCAAAGCTAATTTTATAGGCTAGATATTTGCAGACATGATAACTTTGGAAAACTATGGAAGGAGTAACCCTATCTTTTAGGGGTGATTAAGGAAATTAAAGGTTAATAATAGAAGGAAAGCAACCTTACAATAGTTGACTGACCTTCTTTTCATTTGTTATTTCAAAAAGCAAAAGTTTAAGCTTCGTAAGCGCTTCCTTTATTTCTGTCCTTTCTTCTCCCTCAGTTCACTACAGGTTTCAGAATTCAGGGTAGGGGCAGGAGGGATTCAAGGTGAGAGAAAAGACTATTATTTGGAATCTGAGAGAAATAACCTGCATGGCACAGGTCCACACATGCTTGGAGGAAGATGCACACTAAGAGGAACTGATGTAATCTGTCCAGACTCAACAATATTCACAAACACCAACAGACATACTACCTGGAGTCAGAAATAACACCAGCAATGGCTGATTATTTCCATGCAAGAATCTGAGTGAAAATACCCTTCCCTTAGTGGACATCCTGTGTGTAATGACCTTTGGGTCCCCCAAATAAATTCTTTCCTTTCCTTCAGATTGTGTCAGTGTCCATTTTGATGTTTTCCTTTCTAGATGTGTATTCTTAAACATCCTTGTCCTAAATGTCCTAAACATCCTTGGACTTCTGAAGCTTCCAACAGCATTTTCTACCAGTGTAAACCATGCTCTTTCATATACAAGATGGTACTCACAGTCCCTGTGTTGATTTTTAGACTTTACTTTTTCTTATCTTCTAAAGGATGGATTGTTCCTCCTCTTTTCACAGAATTCATGATCCCCACTCTCGTACTACCTTTTAGATCTTCACTCTCACAGACTTTTTCATCTTCAGCTTTTCCCTCTGTCTGCTAACATCCTTGGTCTCCTCTATCCTAAAAACAAACAAAACAAACAAATAAAAACCTTCCTTCAACCCTGATATGTTCTCCAATTTCATCTTTTCTTCTTCCTTTCCCTCATCAAATCTCATGTCTTTGCCTGTCTGTCTTTGCACCAGTGACTCTCTCAAGGGCATCAATGCCCTCTTTCCTTCTCACCTCTGCTCTGTCTTAACCAACTTATGTCTGCAGCATTGGGTGGCATTGGTCTCTTACTCTTGCTTTGGGCACCTAGCTTCCCTGGCATTGCCCTATCCTGGTCTTCTTCCTATCTTTCCTATTGCTTCTCTGCCTCTTTCTTTGGCTGCCTTCATTTCACCTTCTAGTCACAGGTATTCACCAAAGTTTCACACTTGCCTTTTCCCATTTCCTCTCCTTGCTCTCTGAGTCCCCAGGGTTTCATTCTCCCACTGCTCCAACTTTCTCCTTCCTGTAGATGACTCTTCTAATTGATATCTCCGTCCGCCATTTCCACCTGGATATCTGAACAGTTCGACCAGTTTATTTCCTGTCCCCTTAATCCTTGTAATGCAACAGAGTTCAGTGAAAGTGGCATGAGTTTATAAATTTAAAAAATGTGAGTCCCAATTCTGGCTCAGTCACCTACCAGCTCTAAGCCTCTGGACAGAGCTCTAGGAGTCTCAGTTTCCTCATCTGTAAATTGGGTATCATAATCCCCACCTTACAGGGTAATTACAAAGCTTAAATAAGATGGCATCTATAAGCAGAATGTTATATGCTCAATAAATTGTAACCATTATAAAGACAATGCTGTTGCCCTGTAATCCAAACTCAAAATGTAGGACTCATCTTGGACCCTTCCTCATCCCCATTCCAAATATCCACCAATCTGGTCAATCTTACCTGCTCACAATGGCTTTTGAATCCTGAATGTCACCACTGGTTTGGGTTCTCATTATCTTTGTCAAGAAGCGATACTGAAATGGCTTTTGATCCTCAGGATCCCTCAATATCCAATATCCCCATTATTACATGCTACTCTTCATCCATATTGCAGAATATGTATCCCAAAGCTCAATCCTGACCCCTCCAAAAAGGTGATAGAGCATAGTGACCCTAAAGTCAGACTGTCCTCTGTTCATATCTGCCACTTGCCTACTATGACCTTAGGCAAACCACCTGTCCTCTCCACACCTCAATTTCCTCATCTGTACAGTGGTAACACTATTAGCACTTTCAAGGTTGCTCTGAGGATTCAAAGAGCTCATATATATTGTGTTTATAACACCTGCAACATCACAGGTGATTCACATATGCTAGCAATTGTTATCATTTCTGCATTCGTTCCCTGCAACAACTAGCCCTGGGAGGTGCTTGATGTGTGAATCATCCATAATCTCTCATTTGGACCTCCTTGCTCACTAAAGACATATTTGAGGAGAGACTGGCCAAGATATGGGTGCCATTGGTCTCCAAGGATGAGTTTTTCCTCTATGAAGCTAACTTGCCTTTAAAGAGATGAAAAGAGTGGCCTTGGCTTCCTTGGCACCAGGCTATAATGAACTGGGATAATCAACAGGCAGATTTTCCCTGCCCACCTCCAAAGATTTCTTCCCTGCCCTGTCTATTCTGGAATACTTATAGTGCTTCCAAGTTACATGTGGAAAACCTTCATCTGAAGGCTGCTACTGCTGCTGCTGCTGCTAAGTTGCTTCAGTTGTGTCCGACTCTGTGCGACCCCATAGATGGCAGCCCACCAGGCTCCTCCGTCCCTGGGATTCTCCAGACAAGAACACTGGAGTGGGTTGCCATTTCCTTCTCCAATGCATGAAAGTGAAAAGTGAAAGTGAAGTCGCTCAGTCGTGTCAGACTCTTCGAGACCCCATGGACTGTAGCCCACCAGGCTCCTCCATTCCATGGGATTTCCCAGGCAAGAGTACTGGAGTGGGTTGCCTCCTTCTCCATCATCTGAAGGCATGAGATATTAACTCCTCTCTTCACTCACTGTGGCAGAAGTCAAGTTATCACTATAAATACAGACACCAGAAAGAATTCTGCAGGCTGCAGGACTGAGCTCTACTGAAAGCAGGGGTGGGATATGGGGGCGTGGTGATGACAGGATGGGGTGATGGAGTAGGGATAAAACAAGCAAAAAAGAAAACTGGAAAAGAAGAAAGTGAATGAGAAACTGGATGAAAGAATAAAGAAATCAAGAAATAGAAAATGTAGGAGAAAATAAAGAGATTCCCATAATCTGGAAGATTAGAAATTAAATCAAATAGATCCAATCCATTTCTCTAGTGGTAATTTCAGGTTATACCATGTTCCACCTCCAAGGACATTGAGAAGCTTCAGAGAGTGGCTGTAAATTCCTAAAGAAAAGCTCATTTTGGAGAGTCAAGCCATTATCATCTGCTGCTGTACTTTTTAGCATATGCACTATCAACACAATGACACGTCTTATTGAGTACTATGTGATATTCCACATCGTGAGACTATTGATGCAGAATTTCTTTTCTCAGAGCTCAATATTCCAATCAAAGCCTGTTGCATCAAATCACTGAGGCCATCCACTTAATGACAACTTGTAAGATGCATATTGCAGAATATTCATGTTCATTTTATGCTCACAGTGCTTAAAATCTCCTCTAAACAGCCTCTGCTCTCAGTCTATTAAGGTGCCGGTGTTATCTACACTCCATTCAATGGTGTGGAAATAATTGTCTCGAGACTAAAGAAAAAATTGATGGTCACAAGCCGAGTCAGCACTTGTGTTCTTTTCTTACTCTGTTGAATCAGGTGTTATTTACTTCTTCCAACACCTGGGACTCCTGATAAGTCACTCCCCCGATAGCTTTTTCCAGGACAGCGCTGTGGGGTCTTTGGAAGAAGCAGGGATCCTTCATAAATGGTATTGTTATCAGCACAATTCACACAGCTACCAGATGTACAAAATCGAAACCACCAAGGGCACTCAGGCACAGGGGCCTCCCCCAGCTCCATCTGGCTGCTCTGAAATGTGCTCATGACTTGGAAGTTATTTGAGAGAGAAGGGCTCTACTCAGCACCGGGGTGGTGAGGAGATGCTTGCATTCTGACCAAGTCAGGTGTTTTTTGGTTCCCCCATGTCTGCTACACCAAAACCGCCATATCAGAGTCCCAGAGTCCCCCTCCCTGCAAACCTGGCTCTACTAAAGAGGCCTGCCTGGTACAGACAGGTTGACCCTTCTCTCCATCTCTTATCTCTGGGATGAAGCACCAGGACTCGGGCTGGTGAAGGAGAGCAACTGCTCCTGGCAGCTGATAGTTAGGCAATGGGGCCTGTGACTTTGCCTTTAAATATCAACGACACACACAGACAACACACTGGCAGCATGAGAGGTTTCCATGGTGACAGAACGCAGGCCATGACCTCTGTAAATGTAATCAGAGCACTGGGATTGGTGTGTGAGACAGGTTTAATTTCTCCTCCCGTGGAAGCTCTGTGGTCCGGGCCATACATAGGCTTCATACGTTGACAGACAACCTGTTATCTTCACCAGGGCAGCTCTGCAGATGGCAACCCCCACTGCTCCAGAGCTGCTTCCTCCACAGTCTGGGCAGGCTGCAGGATTAAGGTCACTAGGGGCTGAAACGGCAGAAACATCAATACCTGGCATCCCTGTCCAGTGTCCTCAGGAGGCGCAGCCGTCCCTTTTACGGGGAGCAGCTGTGGCATGGTCCAATGAGAGCCAGATTAAGGACCTGGAAGATTGGTGGATGTTTTCATCTCTGCTCTGCCACCAACTGTGTGACCTTGGGCAAGTCATTTAACCTCCAACTTTCAACATCTTCCCCCAGGGAGAAAATGCCTGGGTAAAAGAGGGCTGCGGCTTTCCAAAGCCCCCAGGAGAAGATAGTACCTACTTACACTTAATGGGGGAGAATTCTACACTCTCCAGTGGACTCCTGCCCCAGGAAGTAAGTTTTCCATCTCACTAGTGCTAGTTACTAAGACTTCAAACCCTAATTCTATAGTTGAAAACAGATAATGTGGGGATTACTATTGGAGAGCCTCAGGACTTACTCACCTCTATCCTGATTTGGAAACAAATGCGTGCCCTGCATGTTCAATCGTGTCCAACTCTTTGTGATCCCATGGACTGTAGCTTGCCAGGCTCCTCTGTCCATGGAATTTTCCAGGAAAGAACACTGGAGTGGGTTGCCATTTCCTACTCCAGGGGATCTTCCCAACCCAGGAATTGAACCCGTGTTTCCTGCATTGACAGGCAGATTCTTTAACAATATGCCACCTGGGAATCCCCTTGGAAACAAAACCAGGATACAATTCCTTCTGAACTGGCCTTGAGTAGGAGACCAGTTCATGCTAAACTGATAGAAAATGGCTCGGAGAGAAATGTGGCAGTATCAGGGACTTCCCTGGTGGTCCAGTGGTTAACTCCACTCTCCCAATGCAGGGGACATGGGTTTGATCCCTGATGGGGGAACTGGGGTCTCACATGGTTCATGATAGGGCCAAAAAAAAAAAAAAGAAAAGAAAAGAAAAAAGACATGTAGCAGTATCAAAGGAGGAGCCCACAGTCTCTTTCCTTGACCTCCACTCAGCCTTGGAGAAGAGCTGCTCTGGCCACTTTGATGCCGGCATCCTCTGAGTCCACTTGCCAATTCATATGAGTCACTGGCAGACTTCAGTTACCTAGTCACCCTGCTTTTCTGGTGTCTTACACTGTTTCAGTATAGTTCTCTGAAAAAAAAAGAAAAAACAAGATTTGGGCTAAGAAGAGATTCATAGGGCTGTATGAGACATTCTTCTTGCCAAAAGTAGCTGGTCCATCAGATTCTCCTTTCAGAATCCCGACAGGGAATCTCAGAATTTCAGAGCTGGAAGGGACTTTAGAAACCCCGTAACCCACAGGGAAAAAGCCCAGCCTGAGGCCTGAACTGGAGAAGTAATGTACCTGTGTTACACCAAATTAACGAACAGCGGAACCACAAGGGTGTCAGGGCCCCACTCTGCTCAGCTAAGTACTAATTTAGTTCCTGGATGCTTTTGAACCTCAAACTGAAGCAGAGAGGAAGTGGGGGGAGGATTCAAAAGTGGTTGTTGAACATTAGAATCAGGAAATGGTGATTTGGCTGAATCTACAGATAATAGCATTACCACTTCCTATGTTAGCTGATGCCAAAGAGAGAAGATTCTGCATAAGAACACAGTCAAGTGACAGGACTGTAAGCTTCCACACAATTGTCCCCACCCAATTCACAGTTTCTCTCAGGCCACTGAGGGGAGCATGAGTCTGATTGTTCATAGGGTTTTTTGGTTAGTGTCCAACACAGAATCATGAAATCAAAGAACAATAGAGTTTATAGGAACTCCAAGAGAATTATCTGGTTTGGCATCATGTCTTCTGGTAACTAAATCATCTAGGATAGATAATTTGATTATCTTTTCTTTTTATTAAAGGATCTACTTCCTCAACTGTACATGAGGAAATAAGTTTCCTTCCAACTCTAACATCCAGAATTCCATGATTTCTTTTTCAGACTCTTTTCCCTTATAGGTTACTACAACACTTAAAATTCTTACTGTGAGGGAGAGCCTTAACTTTGAGTAAGGTATTTTCTCCAGAAAAGAATCATGCTCCATCAATTTCATTTCAGCAAACATGAACTGAGTACCTCGAATGTGCCAGGAACAGTGTCAGATAGTAAGAGTTCATAAATAAATCAGATATGAATTACCTGGCAAGGGTAACATGGTGTCCGTTCCCACCCTTTGTCCCATTATTAGTACACATCAGTTTATCAGATTAGTAGCTGTCCTCAGGGGCTGATATAGGATATAGGCAGATAAATTTTGATATGATATGATATGAAAGCAAAAAGTATCTGGGACACTGAGCTTTATCCAAGAGAATTCAGTTCCTGAGTGAATATCAAAAATTAATTGAATATTAATATTAAAATCAACTTGAGGGATTGGGTACCAGTGAAGGATGGAGAACAAAAAAGGGATCTGAAGGCAAGGAAAGTTTATTTCAGAATTTTTTTCCCTAGGAGCTTTGATCATTGCCCTCTGGGGTCTTCCATCTTTGGCCAAACTTACTAAATTCCTGGCTCAGATCGGGGCTTCCTCAGCGGCTTCTCTTTGTCCTTAATAAGATTTAGTGTGGGTTCCCAGGTAGTGTGGCTTCCCTCATAGCTCTGTTGGTAAAGACTCTGCCTGCAATACAGGAGACCCAGGTTCAATCCTGGGTTGGGACGATCCCCTGGAAAAGGAAATGGCAACCTACTCCAGTATTCTTGCCTGGAGAATCCCATGGACAGAGGAGCCTGGTGGGGCTACAGTTCATGGAGTCGCAAGAGTTGGACACAACTTAGTGACAAACCAACCATCTAGGTACTACCAGGTGAGATCACTCTAACAATTTGTCCCTGGGACCACTGGATCAATAGACCCCCATATCTCAAATGGTCTCAGCCCTTCTTTCTCCTTTCTTGTGTCTTTCTGATATTGCCAGGGTTAGTTCGCAAATTTGCATTACTTCTGCTTCTGCCAACCCTTTGGCTCTTTTTTGTTCCCTTCGCTTATTTTAAGAAGTGCCTACTTTTGCTGTGCTGCCCATGAAGAGTGGTCTTTTTTACCCGTCACCTGACAAACTTCAGTACCTCCCATGGCTGGGTCAGGAGGGCTTAAGAATAACCACATGCTGCCTTCCATGCAAACTCTGTCACTGAGTGTGGCCCATCTGTCGACTCCATCCTTACTTTTGTGGTTTTCTTTCAACAGTCTCCTTTTCTTCCCAACAACCTGGGTTCTTTAAGGGTCTCATATATTAAGACTCTTCTGTTCAGATGAGACAGAAATCCAAATAAAAGAGCCTTAGGCAAATAGGGAAATTGTCATCATTGAACATGGAAGGCAGGACTTAAATGTCTTTGGGCTCCTGGATACCATTGTTTCTTAGGCCGTAGAGTGGGCTCTCACTGGCCCAACCGAAGTAGTTGTAGCCGGGAGAACAGTGTCATGTAAGAACGCAGTAGCTCCTACAGAAACCAAATGGATGGAAATGGGGGAGAAAAAATTCCTAGACAACACAGATTGCTGTTTCTTAAGGTGCATAGGGTTGTTGAACAGAAAAAGCAATCTATCCATCACAACTCCCTACAGATCTGCCTGTAAATGCCTAAATCACAATACAAAAGGTACAAACACTCTCTTACCGGACTTCTAGGCCCTTGAAAGTCAGGGGTGTGGTCAGACAGCCGTTTAGATCCTTACTCTTTTCACTCACTGGAGCCTTAGTTTCAGCCTGACTGGGACTCTGCTTTACTAGGTGTTATATTTTTTATTGTGAAATGTTCAGGGTGGACCCAGATTTCACAAAAATAACAACTTGTCTCTTCTTAGCCAATTCCCCCTCTCCTCCCATCTTCCCCAAGTCAGTAAATGGTACTGTGGATTATCTAATTGCCCAATTTCGAAACCTGGGCATCATTCATTCCTCTTCCTCTCTTTGCCATTCCACTTGCTAAATATCTTTCAAACTTGTCGTTTCTTTCCAGCCTGGCTGCCACCATCCTGTTGCAAACTACCATCACCTCTCACCTTGCAGCCCTCTAGTCTTCCACCCTCTCAACCTACTTTCCACCTTAATGACAGTGATCTTTTTTTTTTAATCTGCGTATGTCTCTCACTCTTTAAAACCTTAGCAGCCTCCCAATATTATCCTCCCAAACCCCTCAGTATGGCTAATATGCCCCTACTCCTGACCACACTTGACCTCTTGCTTATCTTCTCTGCCAAGTGGTCCCTTATTCTCTGTCCTCTTCAGTAGCAGACTTCTTTCAGTTTCTCAGTGAGACATACCCACTCCCACTTTCATTTTTCCACATGTGCCTTTCCCTCTCTCTGCAACAATCTTCTCACCCTTCATTCAGCTGAGTCTTACTTACGCTTCAAGTCTCAACTTAACATCATTTCTTCTAGTAACCATGCTCGGCTCTTGAGGCTGGCTTGTTTCCTTCTCATATGTTCCTGTAGCACTAAGACCTGCCATTCAAAGCTCAAGTTCCATCTGTAACTACCTACCTACCGCCTGTCTTCCCTCCCAACTGTAAGTTTTCTCAGGGTCCAGACCTTTCCTCTCGTTCATCCCAGTATGCCCAGCACTTACTGTGCCTGGTACATAGTAGGTTCTCAACATATGCTCATTGAGGAAGCGCTAAGGTAAGTCTGTTGGTTTTTGCTTTTTTTTAATATTTATTTATTTTGACTGTGCCAAGTCTTAGCTGCAGCATATGGATCTTCAATCTTCGTTGCAGCACGTAGGATCCTTACTTGCAATATGTGGGATCTAGCTCCCTGACCAGAGATGGAACGCAGGTCTCCTGATAGGGAGCACAGAGTCTAAGCCACTGAACCACCAGGGAAGTCCCTATTGGGTTTTTTTAAAAATACTTTTTATTTTTAATTAATTTCAAACTTATAGAAAAGTTTAGGTACCACAGTACCTAGAATTCTTATATACCACTGTAAGCTTTTGTCATCCATAGATCCACCAATTATAAGCTTTTGTCACAGGTTTTTTTTCTGTTTATGTAAATTTACATATTTTTTCCAAACCATTTGAGAGTAAGTTGCAGATTTCATGCTTCTTTTCCCATTAATAGTTCAATAGTATTTCCTAAGAATGAGGATATTTCCGTAACATGTTATCAAAATGAGGAAAGTTAACAAAGATACATGAACTCTATTTTTTTTAAGTGAAAAGTGAAAGTGACCTCTAATTCTGTTTTGTTTGTTTGTTTGTTTGTTTTTTAAGGGAAGCAGAAAGTATTGGGGAAGGGCTTTCTAGGATTAGAAGCCCTTCTCCTTCCTCTCTCTCTGCCCCAGTTCAGGAGATTCTTCAAAAGCCGAGGTCGTGGTGGGGAAGGCAGTGCCTGGCGGAGGGCTGATGTGCCTGTTCCCCCTCCGTGCCCCCACTGGCAGCAGCAACTTCTCTCACCCATGTCTACGCCTCACGGTGCCCTGAGTCCTCTGTCGCAAAACTGGAAGCCCTCTAAGCGGATGGCTTTGTTCTACAACGTCCCGGAGGGAGGAGGAAACCCCGTCCGCCGGAAGTGCAAGTTGGAAGGAAAGGTGAGGCCCAGGAAGTGGGAAGATGGCTCCTGGGACCCGTAATCAAGCTTGGGCATTTCGGGCCTGCATGAAGAAGGGGAAAAGACGAGCCGCGGAGGTAGAGTCAGATTTGCACACCTCGGGTCCTGGGACCATCCTGCTCGGCTGAGTGGAATACCAAACGAGGGTGTCTTGGAGCTGCACTTCACCTCAGCCAGGCAATCGACAGGAGAAGCAGCGAGCGAGACCGACAGACTGTCACTGGCAAAATGAACTGTCACCTCCCATTTTTCAGAGGCGCGGCGGGATGAATTGCAGCCTTGAACCGTGCGGCCCGCTGCTGATTGAGTTCCGCTGTCTTAGAACCCCTTCGAACAAGGCGAGTTCATTTCAGACTGACGTCCCACCGCTTATCAATTTAGGAGCCAGTAAAATTAACCGCTTCGGAGCTGATTCGCTCCCTTCCTCTGCTTGGATTCCGCATCCAGAAAGGTCACCAAATAAATCTCTCTCTGGGTCCCACTAGCATAATATGCAGCTTGGAGACAGGGTCTCAGAAGAGGAGACTTGAGCCAGACATAGCCCAAGCCTGAAAGGTTGCCAGGCCCCCTCACAGCCAGCCGTCCATGGCCGTGGTGTGACAAGACAGGCCTTTGCTAGCTCTGCTCCCACCAAATCAGCTCCTGCCCTCAAGAGATATAGGGTTGGGTACAGTTGGGTGGCTGAGAGTGGAGGTGCTACAGAAGGCCCCCTAGCCTTTCAGCAGAGACCTCTGTACTGCTTGGTTTCCCATCTGCCATGGACTGAATATTTGTGACCCACCCCTATTCATATGTTGAAACCCTAATCCCCGATATAATGGTATTTGAAGGTGGGTACTTGAGAAGCTGTTGTTGGTCAGTCACTAAGTCCTGTCCAGCTCTTGTGACCATCATGAACTGCAGCACACCAGGCTCCCCTGTCCTCCACCATTCTCTTGGAGTTTGCTCGAACTTATGCCCATCAGGTCGGTGATGCCATCCAACCATCTCATCCTCTGTCACCACCTTCTCCTGCCCTCAGTCTTTTCCAGCATCAGGGTCTTTTCCAGTGAGTCTGTTCTTTGCATCAGGTGGCTAAAGTATTGGAGCTTCAGCATCAGTCCTTCAAATGAGTTTTTAGAGTTAAATTAAGTCATGAGAGTGGGGATCCCATGATGGAATTAGTGCCCTTAGAGGAAGGAAGAGAAACTGAAACCTTTTTTTCTTGGCCACGTGAGACTACACCAAGGAGATGGCAGCCATCTGTAAACCAGGAAGAGGACTCGCCAGGAACCTGACTGTGCTGGCACCATGATCTTGGAATTCCAGCCTCCAGAACTGGAAGAAACAAATGTTTATTGTTTATGCCACCCAGTCTGTGGTATTGTGTTATATCAGCCCTAAGTCAGCATCCTCTGGACCTTACAAGTGGGAGATGCCTGTCAAATGTCTATTAAACCAAATAAGACTTAATTGCTTTAATATCAGTAAGTAGTTTGCATGGACAGGGAAAAGGGATGTTTGTACAAGGACAACTTTACTGTCATAGTTATTCATGGAGCGCCAGCCCATGCTAGAAACCCACTAGCAAGTTGAAATACAGCAGAGCAGAGTCCTCTATCTCCAGAATAAAAAATGTCTTCTGCCACCCCTGCCTTACATGCATGCATGTGCACATGCGCACACACACACACACAACTCCTCTGCTCACAGAGGTCTGTCCAGTGAATCTAATTAGCAAATCTTAGGGCTTCTCCTCTATATCTAGGGCACAGATGGTTTCGTCAATACTCTTTTGAACCTCTTCTCACCACAGGAGATTGCACAGTGTTGGTTTGTGGAGATACAACTGAATCACTCTTACTACGACTTTAGGATATAAAGGTGATTTTAAGGTGAAGGTGAGATGATGTCTGTGTCTCAAATTAGTGGTCTCTGCTGCCCAAAGAGAATGTGTTCATGTTCCCGTTCTCATCCTAATGGTTCATTTCTGTGTTTTCATTGGGGACTTTTGGCCCTACACCTGGAATGAGAAGACCTAGTTTTCAGCTCTGGCTCTGCCTTCCCTAGCTAAATGACTTGAGCAAATTGCCTATCTAAACCTCATCTTCCCCATCTATAAACCCAAACAAGTTGTTAAAAAGTTCAAGTAACGTCATGTTTGTGAAAACCTTAGTAAATTACTAAGTTATATACAAATGCTGGAGTTTATTCATTTTAGTCTCAGCAACAAAAGAAAAATCTGAGAATAAATGCCACACAGTATCTCAAAATTTGATCCAGCAATTATACTTCTAGGAATTGTCCCACAAAAATGCTCTGATCTGCAAAAGGATGTTTGTGTGAGGAATTTCACTGCAGCTTTTTTAAAAATTGGAGATAACCTAAATGTTGTCAATAGAGAATTGGGTAAATAGTGATGCTTATATACTATGTAATACTGTGCAATAGTAAACATAATGAGATAAAGTAAATAAAAAATTATTATGGTTGTAATATTCATGCATCAATGCCAATGTATATAAATTAACAGCTGTGGTTATCACATCATTATATACTTGAGTCATGTATGATAGAAAAATATCTTCAGCTAAGTCTCAGAGAAATAACCTAAGCTTTAAACAAAACCGGATCATCCCACATATAATACATGGATTTCCATTTGCTATATCCTGGACATTTCCTTATGTCAGTCCACTTTTACTTTTATAATTTTTTAAAATTTGCATAATAAAACATTGGCCATCAATTATTAAGATAGTTCTCTGGGTTAACTACTGAAGAAAGAAAGGAGATTTGTAGGTAGCTTATATGTGTTTTCAGGAATACAAATCTATAATTTTCTAATAGCATAAGCTGAGTGCTGAAGATCACTGCAGACAGTGACTGCAGCCATGAAATTAAAAGATGCTTGCTCCTTAGGAGAAAAACTATGACAAATCTAGACAGCATATTAAAAAGCAGAGACATTACTCTGCCAACAAAGGTCCGTATAGTCAAAGCTATGGTTTTTCCAGTAGTCATGTATGGATGTGAGAGTTGGACCACAAAGAAAGCTAAGCATCAAAGAATTTATGCTTTTGAACTGTGAACTGTTGGAGAAGATTCTTGAGAGTCCTTTGGACTCCAAGGAGATCAAACCAGTCCATCCTAAAAGAAATCAGTCCTGAAGATTCATTGGAAGGACTGATGCTGAAGCTGAAGCTCTAATACTTTGGCCACCTGATGCAAAGAGCCAGGGTCTGATTGGAAAAGACCCTGATACTGGGAAAGATTGAGGGCAGGAGAAGGGGATGACAAAGGGTAAGATGATTGGATGGCATCTCCGACCCAATGAACATGAGCAAACTCTGGGAGATGGTGAAAGACAGGGAAGCCTGATGTGCTGCAGTCCATGGGGTCACAAAGAGTTGGACACTACTGAGCGACTGAACAATAGTGTAAGAGCAGCCTCTTGTTATAAGTTGAAACAGCCCTAACCCAAGAATCAGGTGTCCAGCACTCTTGTCCCAGCTCTGCTATTAACTTACAACATGATATCAACTGAATCACTTATCTGGGCCAAAGTTTCCACATCCAGAAAATGAGAGTGTTAAAGCACGCATTCTCTAAGGTCCCTTCAAGCTGAAAATTCAGTGGTTCTATGAAATCACTTTTCAAAGACTTAATAAATGGTGTTTATATATAATAATAGTTTCTGGTCATTTCTGGAACTAACAGGAAGACTTTGGTAAGACTTAAATACTCCACTTACATGCAGGGCAATACACTAAGAGTTTTTTAAAATCTAAACAAAACGGTTCTTGTCCTCAAGAAACCTATAATTTAAAAAAGAAAATGACAGCTGAATTAATAGAAATATAGGAGTATCAGGTTTTACAAAAGGAATGTACACAGCAAGATGGCTGTGTTAAATCAGTGGAACTTAAATTTATGGTCCTAGAAGCCCTAGGGTTTCTCAGAAGGATTCTGAAGCTGCTTTCAGGATAGGGCAAGAGGGTAAGGAAGTGAATAGTGCCTCCTCCCCATACCTGGTTTAACCAAACTAGGTCTGCCTTCCTCTGCATCATGCATCTAGGAAATCTTGGAAAGATTTCTAAAGAAATAGGGCTGCTACAATAAAGTTGTGAAATCCACTGGCCTAAATGATTTCTAAAGGCCAGTTCTGTCTTTAAGTTTTCACAATTTTATGATTCTAAGATGTGTATAAATTGTTTTTATATTCTGCATTCAATTTTGCATGTAACAGGAAATTAACTTTGTAAAGGTTAATTCTCTTGGAAAACAAATAATTATTTTGTAATATGAATAATGAACCATAGGTGTATCTGTTAAACACACTCAGATTTACCTGTCCTGAATTTTCTGAACATGAGGCATGTTTGTAATTACGAAAGAATAGATCAGGAAAGAATTGGATGAGGCAGGCAGAAGAGTTATTAAAAAGATTCACAAAATCCCTGGGGCACCATGAAGAAGCTGTTAGCTTCAGCATAAGACCAAAGATACTGACCTGGAGCTAGAACTCCTGAGCTCTGCCATTGAATTGGGTCATTTCTGTTTCACAGAACTCACCTCAGAATTGACACAATTGGTAATTGACACAATTACTGAGTGCTTTCTATGTATTATTTCATTTAATCCTCCCAACTCCATGAGATGGGTATGATTTTTCTCTCCATTTCCCAGAAAACTGGAACCAGAGGTGGTTAAATACCTTGTTCAAGGTCACAGAGCCAGGATTCAAACCCAGGGACTGTGACCGCAAAGCCCACACTCTCAGCCACCACAAACTCTTCTCCAAGTTCGGGTCACCTGTATGGTAGACTCTTCCAGGAGGAAGGAGCCAGCCCTGTGTTTGATTGGCGTGAGGCTAGCTGTCAAGGGGGCAGGAGTCACCTAGTAAATCCCCTTTGCTGTATAGAGGAAGAGCTGAGACCACCAGAGAGACAGGTGAGCTGTTCAGGGCCTTGAAGCCAGATTTGGAACTAAATATTTTCTTGAGTTTACATATGGGAAACTTGCTTTTTAACTTATTTAAAGCACCATGCTCGTGTTCATGCTCATTCGCTCAGTCGTGTCTGACTCTTTGTGACCCAATGGACTGTAGCATGCCAGGCTCCTCTGTCTATGAAATTGTCCAGGCAAGAGTACTGGAGTGGGTAGCCATTTCCTCCTCTAGGGAATCTTCCCAACCCAGAAATCAGACCCTTCTCCTGCATTATCATTGAGTCACCTAGGAAGCCCTAAAGCACCCCTACACATTAATTATTGTTAAGCCTATTATTTGCTACAATGTTTAGTAGTCTAAAGGCTCTAACCCAGAGCTTAAAGTTATGGACAGCAGCAGACACCATCCTCCAGAAAGTGCATTTAATTCATGAAACCTGACTCACATCTAGAATCCTAATTAGACAGTGTAACATTAGTTTCCCAGCCTCTGCAGTACACACATGCACACACACACACACAGACAAAACCAGCGCACACACACACACACACACACACACACACACACAAGAAATAGTGGGAATGGACCAAATGCTAGTATTATATTTTTTAGAACCTTCTTAAACCTTTGCCAAGTTGAAAGAACTGGCATTTTGTCCTGATTTATACGTATCCGATTATCAGTAAAGAACTAAAAATGAAAACAAACAAAAAAAGAACTTCTAAAAATGCCTTTTGTATTACTTATTTTGTAAATTACTAGTTCTACACCCTGGAGAAGAACATAGCAACCCACTCCAGTGTTCTTGCCTGGGAAATCCTGTGGACAGAGGAGCCTGGTGGGCTATAGTCCATGGGGTCACAAAGAGTCAGACACAACTGAGTGACTAAATAACAACGAATTCTACTCCTTATCTATTTTTCTTTGTGGGTATTTGTCCTTTTATTTTCCTATGGACTTTTAAGAATTTTTTTATATAATAAGAGTATTAACCCATTAACCAAAGACCATTTCAAAATGTCAAATTTTGCTAGGCACCAGCCCTGATCTGATTAGCCCAGTTGAGTTTCCCTTTGTTTGGCACCCGTCAGTACTTGCAGATCACATTTATTCCGCATGTATTCCACTTCGTTCAGTGCATGTACATACCTCCCCCCACCTTTTTTTTTTTTCACACTCACAGCAGCAGAATTATGTTTGTTAGGGAGATAGGTCTACTAGAGAGCTCTCAGATGTCAAGGGCAGACAAACACCAGTGGTCTGGGATCTGGAAATGAAGGCACAGATGCCAGGAAGTGGGTGGTCTACCTTGTTCAAGAATATGAGGAAGGTCTAAACATCATGAAATCAGTTAGCAAGATGGGGTGGTGGAATCAGATCCCAGATGACAGGAGTCTGCTGCTCAGGAAGACATTTATAGTCACATCACAAGTTAACAAAACACATCTAAATGGCCTTGATCTTCTTTTATACTTCCTGCCTAGGTAGGAGGATGTGGTCTCAGGAGCTAGCACTGCAGATATGAATAAAAAGTGTTAGCTGCTTAAGGAAGTAATATATAAAGTAGCAGCTGCATTTAGCTCTTATTATAGATAATTGTGTTGAAGGTGTTACCAAATATATTTACTGCAATTGGTTGGGCAGATTCTCTAAATATCTTATTCAATACTCACACTTCTTTATTTCTAGCAGAGTTGCCTCTCGTGATAAAAGCTGAAAGTACCAGATTCTTGCTTTCCCAGGTTCACTTGAAGCTAAAGATGGCCACAAGAGCCAGTTCTGGCCAATGAGAGGTAAGAGGAAGACCATACTGGAAATGTCTGGGGACATTCTTCTTCCAGTTAAAAGGATGAGCATCGTGCCTGTGAACATGGTTGTGTGAGGACATGATTTCTTCAACTATGGCAACCATAGTTCCACGTCTAAAGACCAAGAGCCAGTGATGAGGCTAAAGAAACAAAAGGATAAAAGAAGTCTGGTCAGCTGTAGTATTTTGCAGCTGATGAACCAAAGTAGGACCTTTACACTTCTTTTGTGAGACAGTGAAAGCTGTTATTGAGGCTTTTAAATATTCTTGTTACCTGCCAATGAAAGCATTTTGATATATTAAAAATGCAAAACTATCCAGAAGCTGGAATTGTAAATATATAAAATATGTTAGTGTGTGGATAAGGACGGGATGGTATAATGACTGATACCAGGATATTCTATAGAGAGGTGAGAAAAGGAGGCACAGGGCTCAGTTCTGGACATTCTGATTTAATTAGCCTGGGGGACTCAAATATTTGTTTTGAGTTGTTGGTGTTTTTTTTAATGCCCTCTGGGTGATGCTAATATGTACAGGCAGGTTTGAGAACCTGCAATCTAGTCCAGCTCACTCTTTGTGTTACATTTGAAGAAACTGAGAATCAAGCGATGAGATTAGTAGAAACCATATTATGCAAAGGTGGCTTCTCTGGTAGCTCAGCTGGTAAAGAATCCACCTGCAATGTGGGAGACTTGGGTTCAATTCCTGGGTTGGGAAGATCCCCTGGAGGAGGGCATGGCAACCCACTCCATTATTCTTGTCTGGAGAATCCCCATGGACAGAGGAGCCTGGCCAGCTACAGTCCATGGAGTCACAAAGAGTTGGACATGACTGAGCGACTAAACACAGCACAGCAATCCAAGAGAGCATTGTGCAAAAGTCTTCAGGGTCACTTCTTCCTTTTACCTCAACCACTCTGGATATGCAGTGTCTTCTAAGTCCTTTCTGCCCTGAGCCCTCAATTATTGCACCCTCCAGGGCAAGGTTCTGTGTCCTTTCCTAGGCCCCTATCCTGGTCAAAACTCTCATTCCCTCAGGGATCTGCTGGGCAACCAGCAAACTAATCTTGAATGAATTCCAGCCAAGGTGTTAATGACAGATAATGGCTTAATGCATTACTCCTCCCAGATAACATTTCCAGTTTAATAGAAGTCTTTCAATGCCTAACCCAAAGGAAGCAGCCTGAAAAGTGCAGAGGCTGCAAATACCTGGCACCTCTGCCCCTTCTCTTTCCCTAGAAGGCATCTCCAAACTGTGACCGAGGCTTGCTGAGAAGTCAGTCCACAGGGCTCTGGACAGCCCCCGCCAACCAGTGATGGGAGTGATCTTGTAAGATGAAATCTATTGTCGAACAAATATTTACCAGGGAGTAAGGAGACTTGAATCCTACTCTGGGACTTTGACGTTATCTGGATATATGACCTTAAACAAACTATTAAACATTTCCAGATCTCAATTTCCTTATCCGTAGAATGGCATTAGAATTGAGCTTCTCCATTGAATAGCTCATGATCTGCCAGAGACTCTCAAAACCTGACCTGATAGCACTCCAAGCTGGTTGTTGCTCCTAAGTACCTCTTCCCTTTACTCCTCACTAGGGAAGGAAATTCACCTGAAGCAGGGACATCACCTTTCCAGCTCTATTATGTCCCTAAAAGGCCCTGAAGAAATAAACCAGCATTTGAGGCGCCTGCTAAGAGGCCAAATCCCATGACACTGGGAGCCCAATGATGTGGTTCAAGGAGCCCAAGAGCGGCCCAGTGGAGAGTATTCTATCAGTCAGAGGGGCAGAGCCTCTATGCAAGATCTGTCAGGAATGGGTGTGACTGTTGCAGAAGACACATCAAGTGGGGAAAAAATCAGGTGTGCAGATAACATTTTGTAAATGCCTTTCTAATTCTCAATGCTTCACAAAGGAATCTCAGAGATTAAATTAAGCTGTTAACCCTCTAGGCGCTCCTGTCGTTTATTGTTAAGGAATTAATAGGAATGTGGGAATGCAGATGGCCTGGCTGTCAGCTCGGAGAGGCGATTTTTCTGATCTCCACGGACGTTTCCAGCATCTTTCATTAAGCGCTCATGTACCAATTTGTCATTTTAACCGAGCAGGAAAGAAACTCCCACTGAACTCCCTGGCTCAGGTGCTGGGAGTTAAATCCTCCCACACGACAAGGCCTACAGGGTCGCATCCGCGGGGGAGACTCTGGCTTCCAGGGGTGGTGAGTGGCCTCTGATGGAGGTGGGGTGGAGCGAGCCACTCCAGGAAGGAAGTCGGGATCCCCAAACCTAGCTGTCCTGGGTACAGGTTTCAGGGGACTGCAGAAGAGCCGGATCTAGAAATACTTAAACAGAGCAGAGATGTAAAGAAACATTTCCTCTAGCGCGCCAGGGTGCAGGTAGCCTGCTCAACGAGTGCAGGCGCCACCTACAGGAGAGAGAAAGACCTGCAACCTGGTCTGGAGAATTCAACCGCTCGATGGCAGGGATTGACCTGCCCCTCCTCTTTCTCAGCCTCTGACGTTTATCCACTGCTTTTCTCGTGTCAGACACTGTCGTAAGCTCTTAACATATATTAACGCTTTTAAACTTGACAACCACCCTATGAGGTAGGTTTTTATTGTCGTCCTTGTTCTACAGACTAGAAAACTACAGCTCCGAGAGTAACATGCCCAAAGTCACACAGTTGATAAGTGGGAGGCTGGAATCCCAACCCTGAGAGTCCGGCTCAGAGCCTGAATGCTCACCAAGCATTACCCTAAGGAGTGTGTGGTGGAAGAGTCAGTCCTAACTCCTCCCATGATTCACAGTGTAACTCAGGGCCAAGTATTTAACTTAGCCTTCAATTCTGCACCTTGGTGTTCCCATGTTTTTGAGACTCCCTTAGGTAGCTCAACATCCAGAAAACTAAGATCATGGCATCCGGTCCCATCACCTCATGGCAAATAGATGGGGAAACAGTGGAAACACTGTCAGACTTTATTTTTGGGGTTCCAAAATCACTGCAGATGGTGACTGCAGCCATGAAATTAAAAGATGCTTACTCCTTGAAAGGAAAGTTATGACCAACCTAGACAGCATATTAAAAAGCAGAAACATTACTTTGCCAACAAAGGTCCATCTAGTCAAGGCTATGGTTTTTCCAGTGGTCGGGTATGGATGTGAGAGCTGGACTATAAAGAAAGCTGAGTGCTGAAGAATTGATGCTTTTGAACTGTGGTGTTGGAGAAGACTCTTGAGAGTCCTTTGGACTGCAAGGAGATCCAACCAGTCCATCCTAAAGGAGATCAGTCCTGGGTGTTCACTGGAAGGACTGATTTTGAAGCTGAAACTCCAATACTTTGGCCACCTGATGTGAAGAGCTGACTCATTTGAAAAGACCCTGATGCTGGGAAAGATTGAGGGCAGGAGGAGAAGGGGATGATGGAGGATGAGATGGCTGGATGGCATCATCGACTCAATGAACATGAGTTTAGGTAAACTCTGGGAGTTGGTGATGGACAGGGAGGCCTGGCATGCTGCAGTCCATGGGGTCACAAAGATTTGGACACAACTGAGCGACTGAACTGAACTAGTTATGTGGAGAGAAAACTGTTGTTAAGGTAATCTTAATCTTTTGTAATAAGAAAAGGGGGGAGGGAGTAGGGGTGGGAGAGCTTGTGTAGCTCCCATCTTCAGTTTATAGATGAGAATTAGAGAGAGAAGGACCCAAGCCTGATGACATTCTCAGTGACAGGGCAAGAACTAGAATCCAGGTCTTCTGACTCCACGTTTTCCACCCATACAGCACCTCCTCTTTAATCATGATGGCCAGGATGGGCTCTGTGGATGGAAGAAAGCTAATCACGCACATTGTGGCTTCAGAGGCTCCAGGTCCACCCTCTGAGCAAAAACAAAAAAAAAGGCTTTTTTTTTTTTTTTTAAACCTGGTGGCTGTTATCTGAAATCCCACCATTAGTGACTCAGGTCTTTCACTAAGACTTTGATCCTATCCTCTCAGGACTAGTAAGACTTTTACTGTTGGCTGTCATTTCATGTGTGTATGATTGACTTCTAAAGCAGTGCTCTTGAAGTGTGGTCCACAGACAAAAGCATCTCTGTCATCTCCATATTGTTAGTACTGCAAGTCTTGGTTTCTGCCCCAGACCTACTGAGTCAGACCTACCTTTGTTCACAAATTTCAGTGGATGTGCTTAAGTTGAAAAGTTTATTAAAACACAGCTTCCTGGAACAACTCCTCCCCACCCCATCCCCAGAGATTCCGATTCAACAAGTCAGGGAGAGGGGCCCAATAATTTGCATTTCTAACAAGTTCTCAGGTAATGCAGTTGCCATGGTCTGGAGTCTATACCTTGAGTAGCACTGAAACAGTTCCTGGGAGCAGATGCTGAGAGGGGAGGAGAATGAGCACCTTCGGGTAAAAAGACAGAGACAGGTTATTGTTGAGGGTACAGATTGAAAACTTGAAGTGAAAAGCTGCTGAGGGTATGGGTTCACAATCATGTCTCTATCTTTCCATTTGAATAAGTTCAAATATTAAAACCATTAAGGGATTTAATACAATATATAAATGTGTGTAAACTGAATTTATCTAGCCACGGTAAAGTCTATTCTTGCCTTGCCTTTTGCTGAGCCCTGCCTCTCTCGGTTACAAATGGAAATCTTCCCGGTCCCCTCTGACCATCAGTTAGCTCTCCAATTTCATTCCAGATTTAACTGCACTGCAGTGGCAGACAAAACTGGCCTGATGGCAGGAATACTGTTCCCCGATGGTATCAGAACCTCTTCTGTATTTATGTTTGCTCTGCGACTGTCACTTGTACACAATCACATAGAGACTCTGATATTAAGACTTGGGCTACAAATCACCCCCATGGCACGGCTCTGGTGGAAAAGGAAAAGGGGCTTCAGTGGCAACCAGATAGCAAACACGAATTACATTGCCCTTGTACCAAAATAGGCATCTTTAAGAAATCATGTCTTCTGGTCCTCCTTTGCTGTACTTCAGATAATATGGTACCCAGAGGAACCCAGATAGATAACAATCTCTTCTATTTGTAAAGACCACTTGTGAAGGAAACTCCATAACCTCCTGGTGCTGGAGTGTATTATTGTTCAGCAAGTATTCACTGTCCTCTCTGCCCTTCCATGGGGGGAGAAAACTTATCACTCCACGGGTGATGGATTTAACCACGTGACTTGCTTTGGCCAATGAAACGTAAGCAGAGATTTATTTCAACTCTACTTGCTTGGTCTGGCTTGGCTTTTCCATTTCTATCCTTGGCTGTGAGAAGAGCACACTCCTGTCACTTTGGCCTGGGTCCCAGAATGAGAAGGTACACAGAGTGGTCCTGAACAAGAGCCACAGCCTGCAACAGAAGGACTGTAGCCCATCTGCAAACCAGTAAGCAAGAAATAAGTGTTGTAACCTCTAGGATTTTAGGTTATTTGTTATACAGCATGCTAAGTCACTTTAGTCGTGTCCGACTCTTTGTGACCCCATGAACTATAGCCCTCCAGGTTTGTCTGACCATAGGATTCTCCAGGCAAGAATACTGGAGTGGATTGCTTTACCTTCCTCCAGGGGATCTTCCTGACTCAGGAACTGAACCCACATTTCTTACTTCTCCTGCACTGGCAGGCAGGTTCTTTACCACTAGCACTACCTGGCAAGACTTCAGAAGCCCCGGGAAGCTACCTGGGAAGCCCTGGGAAGGTATACAGCACTATTTAGTAAAGTTGACTGATACACTCCCTCAGGCATCTGTTCCACTGAAATTTTGCCAATAAGTCTTTCCCTATGTCTAACCTGAATCCCTCATATATTAAGGTAAAGATTCATTTCCATCTTCAGGCCAAACAAGGAGTCACTTAGTTATATCCTTGATTCTAAGTTCAAGTAATGTAGCTTGATTTGTTTGATATCTATTTGGGCTACAAAAATAGAGATGCACTAGGGGCCTGAGGCTTCCCAGGTGGCACTAGTAGTAAAGAACCTGCCTGCCAATGCAGGAGAGGTAAGAGATGCTGGCTCCCTCCCTGAGTCAGGAAGATCCCCTGGAGGAGGGTATGGCAACCCACTCCAGTATTCTTGCCTGGCAAATCCCATGGACAGAGGAGCCTGGTAGGCTGCTGTCCAGTGGTTTGCAAAGAGTCGGACACGACTGATGCAACTTGGCACACAGGCACAGAGGAATGATTTATTTTACAAAGTATTATTTATGCCTGTCTTTTTTGGAGCTGTTAGAGGGTGGTTCTTCAGAAGTGACCATATCCTTCAGGAACCAGAGAGGTAGCAGTGGGAGAGGTAAGAGTTTAGAAACCTGATGAAAATACCATTAAAATGACTCAGTCATGTCCAACTCTTTGCGACCACATGGACTGTAGCCCACCAGGCTCCTCTGTCCATGGGATTCTCCAGACAAGAATACTGGAGTGGGTAGCCATTCCCTTCTCCAGGAGATCTTCCCAACCCAGGGATAAAACCCTGGTCTTCTTCATTAGGAGGCAGATTCTTTACCACTAGTGCCACCTTCCTTTATTCTCTCTCAACTCTTACTTAGCACTTATCACAGTTTCCAATACTTTCATTATTTGCCTGTTTTGTTTTTTTATTTGTCTCCCCTACTAGAAAGTGTTTTCATATGGCTAGGGACAGTGTTCATCATGCTTATTATCACTTTATCCTCCAGTTCTCAGCAGACCCTGACATGTAGCAGTAGCTCAAAAAATATTTGTTGAATAAATGAATGAATTCTAATTAGGCGTGTCACTAGCCAGGTAAGGGGAAAACAATGAAAAAACAATGAGATCTACAATATAAAAATATAACTCCAGCATTATGTAATTTTTGTTCAATGGGCACCTAATTATGAAAAACTTTGAATAACAATAATAATAGTGTCAGTGGGGAGCCACGGGAGAATTTTCAGCTGGTGAAGGACATGATCAAGATAGCATCTTGGTACTGTACATAGAAAACCCTAAAGACAGTATCAGAAAATTGCTAGAACTAATCAGTGAATTTAGCAAATTTATAGGATACAAAATCAATACACAGAAATCACTTGAATTTCTATATACTAATAATGAAAAATCAGAAAGAGAAATTTAGGAATCAATCCCATTCACCATTGCAACAAAAAGAATCAAGTATCTAGGAAAAACTTACCTAAGGAGACAAAGAACTGTACACAGAAAATTATGACACTAGAGAAAGAAATCAAAGATGACATAAACAGATGGAGAGATATTCCGTGTTCCTGGGTAGGAAGAATCAATACTGTGAAAATGACTATACTACCAAATGCAATCTACAGATTCAATACGATCCCTACTAAATTACCAATGATATTTTTCACAGAACTAGAATAAAAAATTTGACAATTCATATGTAAACACAAAAGACCCCAAATAGCCAAAGCAGTCTTGAGAAAGAAGAATGGAGCTGGAGGAATCAACCTTCCTGACTTCAGATTATACTACAAAGCTACAGTCATCAAGACAGCATGGTACTGGCACAAAAACAGAAATATAGACCAATGGAACAAGATAGAAAGCCCAGAAATAAACCCATGCACCTATGGGTACCTTATTTTTGACAAAGGAGGCAAGACTATACAGTGGGGCAAAGACAGCCTCTTCAATAAATGAGGATGGGAAAATGGGACAGCTATATATAAAAGAATGAAATTAGAACACTTCCTAACACCATACACAAAGATAAGCTCAAAATGGATTTAAAGACCTAAATGTAAGACCAGAAACTATAAAACCCTTAGAAGAAAAAACATAAGCAGAATACTTGATGACATAAATCAAAACAAGATTCTCTATGACCCACCTCAGGAACCTATAAGCAAGGTGAAAAGACAACCCTCAGAATAGGACAAAATAATAGCAAATGAAACAACTGATGAAGGATTAACTTCCAAAATATACAAGCAGTTCATACAACTCAATACCAGAAAAACAAACAACCCAATCAAAAAGTGAGAAAAAGACCAAAACAGACATTTCTCCAAAGAGGACATACAGATAGCTAACAAACACATGAAAAAATGCTCAACATCACTCATTATTAGAGCAATTCAAATCAAAACTACAGTGAGATATCACCTCACACCAGTCAGAATGGCCATCATCAAAAAGTCTACAAACAATAAATGCTGGAGAGGGTGTGGAGAAAAGGGAATTCTCTTGCTCTGTTGGTGGAAATGTAAATTGATACAGCCACTATGGAAGATGATATGGAGATTCCATTAAAAACTAGGAATAAAGCCACCATTTGACCCAGCAATCCCACTCTTAGGCATAACACTGAGGAAACAAAAATTGAAAAAGACACATGTATCCCATTGTTCATTGCAGCACTATTTACAATAGCTAGAACATGGAAGCAACCTAGATGTCCATCAACAGATGAATGAATAAAGAAGTTGTAGTACATATATGCAATGGAATATTACTCAGCCATAAAAAGGAATGCCTTTGAGTCAGTTCTAATGAGGTGGATGAATCTAGAACCTATTACACAGAGTGAAGTAGGTCAGAAAGAGAAAGTGAAATATCATATTCTAATGCATATATGTGGAATCTAGAAAAATAGTACTGAAGAATTTACTTACAGGGTAGCAATGAAGAAACAGACTTAGAGAATAGACTTGTGGACATGGGGAGAGGGGAGGAGAGGGTGAGATGTATGGAAAGAGTAACAAGGAAACTTACTTTACCATATGTGAAATAGATAGCCAGTGGAAATTTGTTAAGGAAATATGGCTAAGGAAACTCAAACAGGGGCTCTGTATCAACCTAGTGGGGTGGGATGGGGAGGGAGATGGGAGGGAAGTTCGAAAGAGAGGGGATATACGTATACTTATGGCTGATTCATGTTGAGGTCTAACAGAAAACAACAAAATTCTGTAAAGCAACTATCCTTCAATTAAAAAAAAAAAGCATCTGGGGATAATGTATCTAATAGCTGAGTTCGGGGGTGGTTTCACAGAAAGACCAGGTAGGAGGAAATTTCAAAGTGAGATGATAACAGCTTGAAGTGTGGGCTGGTGGTGGAAGTTGAAAGGCATGAGATTGGGATAGAAGATTCAGTGAGCTTCTCACCAGATTGGAAAGGGGGTCAGCAGATGGGGAATGTCTGTATAGTTGAAAGCAGAAGCACACTTAGAAATATGGAAGTTTGGAGAACAGGCCAACTGTGTTTGGATGAGATGATAGGTTAATTTAGACACATGGAGTTTTAGATAGTGGCTGGTCATCAAGTGAAAACACCCAGTCCCCGGTTAGAAATTCAGGACTGGATCTTGAGAGAGAGAGATCAGAGCTGGAAACCTGCACACAGACATTAGACTCATGAAAGTGGTGGAGTGCGAAGAGAAAAGCCAAAGACTAAAGCCAGCCTTGAACACTGACTAGTTACAAGTAGCAGGAGGGTCGAGAGTGGCTGATGAAAGGGCCAGAGCAAGCAGAATCAGCAAAGGGTCTCAAAGGCCAAAGTAAGGGGTGGACAGTATTTTGAGGTCCAGCCCCATCTCTTGCCCTTTGGCTGTCAGACTTTGTGAGGCCTCTTTTAGGAGCAGAGGGAAACATCCTTCAACCTGACTTCCTTGCCTCTAACCACCTGGGTGGCTGGGGGCCCCAAGGCTCCATGAGCCTTTGAAGAAGATTCTAGGGAAAGGAAAATGGAGAAATATGATCAATAACAAGTCTTGTTTTATTTTTTTCCACTTCATATGCAGGAAGAAATCCAGGGCTGTAGCTGGTGCTATGATGGGTGTATTCTGCGTGTTCAAAGGTCATCTGGCATGGAGACAGGCTAAATTATTGCTGGAGTGTATGAATCTGAGGAGGTTCTCCATTAACATTTATTAGGAATTGTCATCGCTTCAACCCGAATGGGCCCCAGATGTGGAAACCCCGGCTGCCCCAGACTTCTCTTCCGGGCTGCAATCTCTCCTCTGATTTATTGTTATTAAACATGACCAGATTTTGTAGAGGGGAAAATTGAAGAAAGCAACACACACATGGGGAACTGTTGGGTGCAGGCTGCCAAGAGAAACAAGCCATTTTATTCTATCTGGTGACAGTGGGAGCACATGGAGACACAAACCACTGTGCCTCTTTCCTAAATCAAAAACACCCAGGCCTGAACCTCTAGGCATCTGTTCACAGGGCAAATGTCTTCACCCTGAGGGTGAGCAAGGGTCAGTTGAAGGTAATGAGAAAGGCTAAAAATAGTCTGCGCTTAGAATTCTAGAAGCCACGGCAGGGACCCTCTTCCTCAAAATATATTACCTTCCAGGGCAGACTACTTCTTGGGAGTAAGTCACACCCTCTGGATATTAGGTCATTTTTCTTATCAGTAATAGTTACTCTTCCACTGTGTAATGATTGTGAAAGATCCCAAGAAGTCAAAGTTAGAGCCCCACCTTCAGGTCTCTTATCATCTATTTCATTTATTCACTCATTCAACATAATTTTATTAAGCACATATGATGTATCAGGCACTGTCACAGGTGTTGAGGAAATATTAGTAAACCAGAGAGATGAAGTCCAGGCTGTCAGGGCACAAACATATATGTAAGGGAACAAAGTCAGAAGCTATAATAACGGTAGCTAATAGGCAAAGAAGTGTGTGAAAAGGAAGGCAGTAGAAAGAAAGGATACTGTATTAGGAATTAGGAAACCTGAATCCCAGTCCTGGCCCCACTCCCTAAGAGTCTTGTGTCCTTACATAGGTTATTTAACTTTTTGAAACCCCAGCTTCTTGATTGTAAAATGGTGATAAACCTGCCTCGCCTTATCTCATAGATTTCTTGTAAAAATTAAACGATGTGTTTGAGAGCTTCCCTGGTGGCTTGGTGGTGAAGAATTCGCCTGCCAATGCAGGAGATGCGGGTTCAATCCCTGGGTTGGGAAGATCCCCTGGAGAAGGGAATGGCAACCCACTCCAGTATTCTTGCCTGGGAAATCCCATGGACAGAGGAGCCTGGCAGGCTACAGTCCATGGGGTCGCAAAAGAATCAGACTTGACTTCACGACTAGCAATAGCAATAACAAATGGATTTGTAGAGTTCCTTATAAGTTGCAAGTTGCACTATGGTGTCAGGAGCTTTTGTGATAAGTGCCAAATAAATAAAAAGGCAAGTGTTATAGGACAGTATGTTCCTGAGCCAGAAATCTGGGGACTCTTTTGCTTTCTCTTGGAAGAAGGAACAAGGATTATCCCCGGGCATAGGACACGTGTCCCTGTGCTGTGCTTAGTCGCTCAGTCGTGTCCAACTCTTTGTGACCCCATGGACGGTAGCCTTCCAGTTTCCTCTGTCCATGGAGATTCTCCAGGCAAGAATACTGGAGTGGGTTGCCATGCCCTCCTCCAGGGAATCTTCCCAACCCAGGGATAGAACCCAGGTCTCCCGCATTGCAGGTGGATTCTTTACCATCTGAGCCACCAGGGAAGCCCAAGAATACTGGAGTGGGTAGCCTATCCCTTCTCCAGGGGAACTTCCCAACCCAGGAATCAAACTGGGGTTTCCTGCATTGCAGGTGGATTCTTTACCAGCTGAGCAACCTGGGAAGCCCCATGTGTGCCTAGGGGAGTCTTTTAATCATGGGATCTGGATATCTTGCTGATCTTAATAACAGACCATTCCTGGGAAATTCTCACTTCACCATGCCTTTTCCTAGAAATGATTCTATGCAGGAGTTGTAGCAAGTGAACACAGGTAATGAGGAAAGTCTCGAAGGCACTGGATCTAGTTACCTTTGATGTGGCTTTGTCCACTTTTAAGATCATCTAGGTTCTGAGGAGAAGATATTATGTTCATTCATTTCCTTTATCCACTTTCCAGCTTTACATCCCTTGGCCACCCCCAATGTACGTAGAGCATATGTATAAGTTAGCACACACACACTTGCCTTGTATCTGGAATTAATGGGGATATCCCTAGGGCCTGACTTTCTTATACCAAGAACCAAAGCCGCAGCTGCTTCCTCCTGTTTTGGAATGTGGCTAACCTTGTGGTATCCTTCCTAAGCCTCACAAGCCCATACATCCTTGACATATAAAGGATAAAGGCTTAACCTGCTCCCAAGCACTCATCACTCTCTGAGTAAGGATTCCCATTAATCCAAAAACAGGAGCATCTCTGGCTTGTGCATGTCCAGGAGGGGGAGTACTGCCCAAGAGTTTTTTCCTGGTGGCCATACTTCCAACACACAAACACAAGCACATTTGTTTATTCAATACTTAGGGTTTCTGAATAGTTTCTAGAGCTGTGCCTTCAAAAGGGCTTGCATTATGTGCCAGCCATGGAGAGGGGCCTGAATCATAGCCAAGGTCCATCAGTAAGGACACTCTGGCAGCACCAAGGACACAGTGGCCCTTGGGTTGTTATTCCACCCAGGGGAAAATTATAGTGAGGATTTGGGGGCCACTTCCCACTTATTCTATTGCAGTTTGGCTGAAAATGTTTTTCTTTTAGGAGATCACTGACTTTCTCAAGCCACTTTGACTGTGGGGGTGAGAACAAAGAGAGGAGGAAATAGAGGAGGTTGTAGGGAATTGGAAATATTCTCTGAGGGTTTTCTCCAGTGGACAGGACTGCCTTCGGCGAAGCCTCTGCAAATCCACTTCTTTCTAGCTTGGTGCTGGGAGGAGGGGGCAAACAGAGAACAGAATCCAGGGAGACAACTGAGATTATTGAGTTGCACCAGAGAATATCTGGAGAGAAGGAAAAGAAGAGGAGGTAAGAAGTGGGAAGGGGATGACTAAGGGGGATTTTTACAGGTCTGATTTTTCATTAGACAAGCTCACTGGGGCTTAGATAGTAGGATGAGTGTGGCCTAAGAGCCTATTATCCAAAAGGTAGTTCACAAGCCTCAGCATCAGCCTCACCTGGGATCTTAGGCCACGACCAAAACCTATTGAATCAGAAATCACCTTGTAACCTCTAAACCATTAGTTTGGCCACTGAAGTTTCAAAAGCCTAGGATCCTGGGGTGGGAATGACTACTTGCAATGACCCACCAAAGTCTGTGCTGGATGATCTCTCCTTCCTTTTCCTCCCCTGCTCTTCAAGCTAGTGCTGGGAAGTGACCCCTAAGAATAGCTTCAGCAGGCTCCCTTGCCCTCTGATTTCTGGTTGGGTTCAGCCAGTGTTCAGGAAACAGTGACTTTACCTGAAGTTTTTAAAGGGGAAAGTGAAAGTTGCTTAGTCATGTCCGACTCTTTGAGACCCCATGGACTATATAGTCCATGGAATTCTCCAGGCTAGAATACTGGAGTGGGTAGCCGTTCCCTTCTCCAGGGAATCTTCCCAACCCAGGGATAGAACCCAGGTCTCCTGCATTGCAGGTGGATTCTTTACCAGCTGAACCACCAGGAAAGCCCTTTTAAAGAGGAAGGAGGACACATTTGCATCATAGAGTGAGTCCTCAGGGAAGACTGAAGATAGGGGGAGTGGGAGATGGGGGTCCTTGTTCCCCAGGTCCCTGCCAACAGGGCCTCAGGTTGGCAGTGGCTGTGTTCCTCAACTGAAGGCCACAGCTCCCGTGGGGCACCCTCTCTACAGCTGTCTTCAGATTCTGGGGAATGGGTTCCCCACTCTGGCTACCTTCACTACCCTGTACCTTTCTCTGAACCTTGCCTGCATCTTCAGGGATACACCTTTATTAAACTCTTAGTAAACAGGCCCTGTCCGAATGTGCCATACCTTCCCCAGGGGGACCCTGATCAATACAGGACCCTGGAGAACAGATTCAGGAAGAGTTCTTGCTCATGGTTAGGGAAGGGGACTAGATGAGCACCTCCAATCTGAGGATCTTTGAGATTGAAGGAGCCATTTTCAATCCTACATACTATTTGTTGTGTGATTCTTTTCTTAAAATAATTTTTAAAGTTTTTGTTGAGTTTGTTGCAATATTGCTTCTGTTTTCAACTTTAGTTTTTTGGCTGTGAGGCATGTGGCATCTTAGCTCCCCAGCCAGGGACTGAACCTGCACCCCCTGCATTGGAAGGCAAAATCCTAACCACTGGACAATGGAAGTGGAAGTCCCTGTTGTGTGATTCTTGTTTCTGGAATAGAAAAACATATCACAGGAGTGCTTGGCACTGTCTCTAACATGCCTTGGCTTCTGTGAAAATCTGTCTGTTTTTGTGTTGTCGTGTGAGCCATAGAGGGGTAGACTGGAGCTGCTTTGTGAACACTGATTTTTTTAGTTTTCAAGAATTTTACAAAACAGCTGTTGAAAAAAACTAAAATACAGCTGAATTAAATAAACTATATTTTTAGACAAAAATAGTAAAAACTCATCCCTTCGTAATTATTTTGCTAAATTTTACTATAACCTAATCTTTTGGAGTTATTTGTGTCTATTGTAGCTATATGGTAGAAATACTGTGTGATGATGTGCTACTACACATCTCTTCCCAGTTCTGTGCTCAATAATGTCATAATGATAGTTTGAAAGAAAGCATGGTGGGAGTATTTACACCGAGGAAATTGGCAAGTGCTACAAATCAGGACAAGACTTTTTGTTTCTGGAAAGCTGTTTATTAAACATTTTCTAGCCCATCACAGGGGTTTATCTCTGTCTTTGAAGGAAGCTGGAGAGATGAATGGGAAGAAGGGAATCCTTTGATATGGTCATGGTATTTGGTCTTGGGTATTTTTAGGAGGGATCTATATGCTCTGTTTCTGCAGAGAGCGAGCGAAGTGGAACAGACTTGGCAATTGACAAGAAAGGATAAACAGAGAGGGAAATGTCCTCTTGGGCTCCTGGGGGCAGGGTGGATTAAGCATGCTTTTTAGCATGTGAGATGTGGTATTAATAATAGCTTACTTTCACAATGGGGTTGTTTGTTTAAAAGCTCTCAGAGTACTTTACATCTATTACCTCTTTCATCTTTCAAGTATTTGAGTGAGAAAGCGAGAAGCAATAGAGACATTTCTTAAAGATGGAACTTAACCAGGGAGGCTAAGTGACCTTTTTAACCTCAGAAAAGTGAGGCCCAGGGGCAGCAAGGTTCAAAACCCAGAACCGGACACTGATAAAAATCCCTGCATTTTCTAAGCAGAGTTTCTCTCCTATGAGAAATTATGTCAATGAAATGATTTACAGTATAATTACATTTTCTATTATACATTATATTCCATTATACATATAGAGTGATTTGCAGAAGTTTATCTCACCACTTTTTCTAGGAACCTCAGAACCCTTTTTCTATGAACCCTGTGGCAAGAATTATAATTATAATCACTTTACATTGAGAGAAACTGAGGCCTGGCGAGTTGCCCAGTGTCTCGACTTGTAAATAGCTGAGTCAGGATTTGAACCTGGCATTGTACACTGCACAGCACCATGCTTGGTATGAGTTTTCCTTCCTCAGAGCAGACATGTTCTAGTCTGCCTTCTAGTCAGTTCAGTCACTCAGTCGTGTCCAACTCTCTGTGACCCTGTGGACTGCAGCACGCCAGGCTTCCCTGTCCATCACCAACTCCCGGAGCTTGCTCAGACTTGTGTCCATCAGGTAGGTGATGCCATCCAACCATCTCATCCTCTGTTCCCTTCTCCTCCTGCCTTCAATCTTTCCCAGCGTCAGGCTCTTTTCCAATGAGTCAGTTCTTCACATCAGGTGGCCAAAGTACTAGAGCTTCAGTTTCAGCATCAGTCCTTCCAATGAATATTCAGGACTGATTTCCTTTAGGAAATCTTCTGCCTTTGAGAGGAAACTTTTAATTCTGCTCTGCCATTCAGTTAAACTGTCTAGACTGAGAGCCTGTAGTGGGTAGACTCCTGAGTTAGATACCAGGTCCTGGATGAGAAGTTAGGAGATCTCTGTTGGAGCTCTGACTCCTGCCCTGACATGCTATACAGCCTTGGGCAAGAAGAAAAGTCAAGAGGCAGGAAGGTACCGTGTTGTGGATGATGCCATGTTCCAGGCAACTTTACATCATTCTTTTATGTAGTCTTCACTACCACTCTGTGAGAATCATTATTTTAATTTTTAAAATGTGGAAACTGAGTCTCAGAGAGCTTAAGAAACTTGTTCAAGGTCATCTAGGTAGTAAGTGATAGAGACGGCATTTGAACCTGTGTCTCCAACTCTAAGCACCACTTTCTCTTCCCATACCACCTTACTCCTCTACGTCCTGTTTTCTGAGACAAATCCAGGCCCCTGACCTCTCTGGATCCCAGCTCACACTTTCCATCAGCTGCTAGGTTATGTCCCTAATCTGGCAGGAGGCACAGGGCTGGGAAACTTTCTTGCCCTCATCAATCTTCTCCCCAGTTCAAAGGTCAAAAGTTAGGGATTTTGATTACCCCAGCCCTCCACCTCTGGGATGACACCGCATTTTACTTGGGGTCAGCAGCCACACCTCTCCACTTCTACAACATTCTTCAGAATGTGGGCTCCCCACCCACCACCCATACCTACCCCGGGGCCAGAGTGCTCACTAAGAGGCGGGCGGGGCAGAGGCAAATCGCACAGAGATCCATCAGGGTGCTGAGCTGACAGGTGCAGGCGCTAGCCTCCAGCCAGAGGAGAACCTGCCTCATCCAAGAGGACTTTGTCTGGAAAAGGAAGGGAGGATGGAAAAAGATAGAGACACAGAGAGAGAGAGATCAGATCACTCTAATTATACGGTTCTAAATCACCGAGAATCTTGGCTCAAACACCCAAGTGGTGGAGGATAGATTTTTCACCTTGACTCCTGATAATTTTCATTGATTTATGTGGCCTGAAAGCCTTTATTTGCTACTTAGAGGAAGCGTGCTTCTGCTTGGGAGGCCCGGGACTCCCCTTGATGCTCTCGTGGTGGAGAGGTGGCAAGGGCCAAGTTTCCTGCTTGGTTTCAGTTGCTGCCTGAGAGCCATGGGGCTTAATGGGAGCCGCTGGCCCGCCACAGCCGCCTCCCTCCTCCCGTCCCCTGAGCCTGCCTGCTTCTGGTCACAGCTCCTTGAGTTTAACACTCCTGGCAGCTTAGCATTCTGGTTTTTATGTGCTAGGCCATAATATTTGGTGAGCTGTGAGATGAGGTGGAAGCATTTGCAACTGGCACTTCCCTTCCGGCCCTGACCTGTGATTTGGGCCAACGGTGTGACAAAGCGAGACCAGCCCTCCCCACCACTGTGACTCCCACCTGTGGCTATTTGGCCCCAGGTCCTTCCTTCGTTTTCTCCTCTTCCCCATGATCCCATGTCGGCTAGACTCCCATAGCTCCTGGCTCTTGAAAGATCGTATTCTGTCCACACATTCTAAATCATAAGCTCAGTTTAAACGTTTCAAAGAGCAATTCTGAGTCTGCCCAGGACCACATTCTAAAAGGGGAGGGGTGCGTGTCAGGAGGAAGGCTTTCTAAATGTCACAGGCTATGTAAAAATCTTGACTGATGATGACAAACCAATGAGGAAGCCAGTGAGTCAGCCAGCAAAGGTCAAGTTTTCTTGGGGATTCGAAGCATTAAGAGTGCAGTGGGCAGACTTTGAAAATTCCACTTCCTCTATCAGAGGCCCTTGATGAGTCATTTGGGCACCTCTGGTCCATTTCTCTCGGTATATGGCCCCTGAGTTTTCCCTGCCTGTTAGCCTGGCCCAGGTGAACCACAGTTCAGATTCCTGTGGGTCCCTCATGTGTCCTCCATCTACAGTTCTCTTATTTTCTGCTTTGTGTTCCCCACCGTGGGCTTCTACTTGCAGCTACTTTCCAGGAATAGAGTAGGTTTTGTTATGACAGCATGGTACAAGGAAATGTACTTGTTATTGTTGGGGGTATATAGAGCCGATTATTCTTAGGGGGTATATAGACCAGGAGTTCTTTAATAAAGTTATTACCAGAAGATAACTCCCACCTAGATGCAAACCCAGCTTTTAGAAACAACAGGAACAGTGGAATCTCCTAAAGTGTCTTCTTTGGCACTTTGACCTAGACATAATAGGATGTATAAGGAAATTTCTGGATTTCTGGGGGAGAAGCAATGCAAATAAATAATTAGTATGAAATATTTAACTCATAATAAAGATGTCTCATGATAGAAGTTTAACAAGATTAAAAGATAGAAGTTTATTTTTCTCTCTCAGAGTAGTCCAAGTTCCAAGTTGGCAAGAAGCTCTCCTTCATGGGGTCATTCAAGGACTCAGGTTCCTTCATTCTTGCTTTTCCACCATCCCCACCATCTTGCTTTTCCATTGTGGTCTTTGTCTGCTGGATCCAAACTGCTTTGAGAGTACATGTGTGTCCTGGGTCCCAGGAAGAACAGAAAGTATAAAAGAGGCATACCCATTTGTTAAGGTCCCAGCTTGTAAGTGGTCCACATCACTCCTTCCTCCATTCTCTTACCGAGAACTTAGTTACTTATGTACATGTATGTGTGTGTGTGTGTGTGTGTGTGTGTGTGTATACACTCATCTATACATACATATATATATATATATATATATATGTACAGCCATGTGTCCAACCATTCAATTATTCTGAAAGAAGAATGATTGGATTTTTTATAATGTTACCACATCAACCTATAGTGACACAAACACCACCAAATAAAGAATCTTCATTTATTATAAGGATGGAGATTTTGTTAAAGCTGGAACCCAGAAAAGTGTGATTTGTAGAAGACATAATGTCTCAGGGGTTTGAAAAGAAACTATTTGATTTGTTTTTCCAGACATGAGACCTGGGGGCAGTCAGCAGTAAGCAAGAGTGACCGATACCTATAATATTGCTTATGTTTGAACAATGCTTTATATCTGAATAATGATTTCTATCTTATGAGGACCTTTTCCACACATTATCTGATTGAATGTGAAATCATTCCTGATTCAGGAAAGCAAGGTTCAGAAAGGTGAAGGGTCTTGCTTGAAGACTCATAAGCTGCAAAGGTGGGATCAGAACCCAGATCTTCCAAGTTCAAGTCCTGGAACTTTTTACAGAACAATATGCTGCCTATTCAGGTTATAGTCCAGGAAGGTAACTAGTTGGATGTCCTGTGGGGAATCAGGGCTTTACTTTTTTTTACTGGACTACTTTTTCAGTCTTCATGTGATTTAGGTGCCATTATTAAGATATCAAAAGTCTGCTGAATAATAATAGTACTGGCTCTTACTTGTGGACCATAAATCTTATCTACTTGTCATGATGACCCAGGAAGGGAGACATAATTATCTTACAGAGAAGGAAACTGAAGGGGTTAGGTAACTTTTCCCAAACACACAGCTAATCAGTGATTGAGCCAGGACGTGAAACCAAGTTGATCTATGTCTTTTCTCTCTGTTCTGGCTTGAAAGATGAAAGGTATTTGCTGCTTGGGTCTTAGGAAAGGACACACCAGCAAAACTTGGTAATCACAAGCCTGAATTAGACCAAATGATTTAAGCTTATCCCAAACTCCTGACCTACCATTGGATATCTTAGAAACTGAACCTGTAGTCAGGTCTTCACTTGCCGTGACCTCCAGATGCCCTTGTCCACTGGACTCACAGATGTTTTTGGTGTCGGAACTGGAAGGAAACAAAGTTCCTCTGATCCAACATGTCCTTTTTATAGATGGCAAAACTGAGACCCAGAAGGAAAAAAAAATAGCTTGCCAGTGGTATCAGGACTAATTCTTTGGCAAAACCAACATATCCATTTGATTCTTGAGGCTCCAGGCCCCTGATGACCTCCTGGACTAAGTACTGGCCTTGGCTACCACCTGTCAGAGCTTTCTTCCAGCGAGGAAACGGTGGGGCAGAACTCACCAGGCTCTGTGTAGCCGCAGCTAGAGCTGTCCCTTCTCCCTACTCCATCCCCACCCAGCTGGGCGGGCTTGCAGCTTTTCTGAGGCAGGGCCAACCTGTCCTGAGCTGCAAGATGTATTAATCAATTTGATGAGGATGTTAAAGCTTTCTCTTTGCAACTAATTATGGCCTGATTTATAGGCCTGGCCTTGGTTTGATAGAGCTCTCCTCCTGACAGGGATGAATGTGGTACTGGCATAGACCCCTTCATCTCTTCCATTTCTCTCTCTTCCTCCCTCCTCCCTCCCTCCCACGCCTCCGGCCTCCTGCCTCTGCTCTTGGTTCCCACAGGAACACCCTAGTGACACGTTGACAAGCTGGGGAAACATAGCTCCCTCTCTGGTGCATCCACCTCTGGCACCACCGATCCTACTGTATTCTCTGACATGGGCAGATGGAGGCCCTGGCAGGCCCCAGCCACCACTCAGGTGCTGAGCTTGAAGAAGCTCTACACCCCTTCCTTTTAGAAACAGAGAATATTAAAATGATTTGGGGTTGACACAGCATCTTCCTTCCCAAACACTTGAAGAGCCTGAACTTCATCCCCAGTTGAATTGGGTTGAATGGAGGGTTTCAGATAAGTTTATTCTGGCTATTTTACAGATGGGAAAACTAAGGCAGGGAAGTGAACTTGCCTGTGATTGCATACACGGTAGAAGGACAAAGGTGAGAATGGATTAGTGTCCCGACTTCTAGCTCCAAGATCTTCACCGTGGTGTACTGTTCCTAGGAACCCCTGCCTCCAGGCTGGCTTCCTTGTACCCGCAACAGTTTGACAGAAGAAGAACCCTTGTATATACACTGGTTTCCTAATCTTAAGCATGAGTGGTTTTGTGACTGTGGTATGCAAATAAAATATGAGATAAGATCTAAATATTGGCACAGCATACATACACCTGTACACATTTACACATGGGTTGGTTTTCAGTAATCTTTATGTCACACAAAAAAAATAAGGAACAACTCCAAATACTCCCCTTCCTTAGATTTGAAGGCCACACTTGAAGGCACTGCTCATGAGTCCCCTCTCCCCAGAAGAGAAAATATTAAAGGAGATGAAATTCAGACTTGGTTGACTAATTAGCTATCTCAGAGGACACTGGTGAAGGAGGGTAGGTTTAAAATATATTTTATATAATATATAATAAGATTAGTGGGAAATCTTAATAATGATGCTATTTAGTGGTGATATTCTTTTTTCCCAATATTTTTTTAAATTAAGAAAAGTTTATTTATTTTTTGGCCACACCACACAGCTTGTAAGATCTCAGCTCCCCGACCAGGACTGAACCCAGGCCATAGCAGTGAAAGCCCAGAATCCTAACCACTAGGCAACCAGGGAACTCCCAAGAAAATTTTAAACCTGCTATCCTGCTTGATCTTTAAATTATGTTAAAGGTTGATGAGATAGGCCATATTATCCTCAACTGAAAAGTAAGCACAGAGATGTTAAAGATTTTGCCCAAGACCACTCAGCAAGATAGCAGGAGAGCCTAGCCAGATGGCTCGATTCATCACCTAGTTGTTTTTTTTTTTCCTGTCTCAGTTTTTTTTTTTCCTGCATCACCTAGTTTCTACTCTTTTATCCTGCTTGTGATCTTCACCACTGTTATCTTCCATTTCCTCCCATTTAATGCAGATATCCAAGAATCCTCTCCATTTCTCTTTAGAATTTAGAAAAACATCAGGAGTGTGTTCAGCGTTTAAGAAGCGGAAACTGAGCCAGTGGTGGGTGTGTAATTAGGAGCATTAATCCAAATGACCAAGTTAATCCAATGGACCGATGACAAACATTTCTTAAAGCTCCAACCTGGAGACTTCCCTTGTGGTCCAGTGGTTTAGAATCTACCTTGCAATTCAGGGAATGCAGGTTCCATCCCTGGTCAGGCAACTAAGACGCCACATGCTGTGGAGGAGCTAGGCCCACGTGCTGCATCTCCTGAGCTCACATGCTCCAGAGCTCGCATCACAACTAGAGTCCCTAGGATGCCTCAAAGACCCTGCAGGACTCAACCAAGATCCTGAGGGTCATGACTAAGATCCAAAGCAGCCTAAATGATAAATAAATAAAAGCTCCTACTTGAACTGGGGGAGGGGATAGGTGGAGAGAAGGTAACCAGGAAGACAGGAGCAGGTGAAAGCTCGGGAAGATGGGGCTTGGTGTCGGGTTGGAGAGCTGAAGAGCCCGTAGTGCAAAATGAGAGGAACCAGTTCAGAGCCTCAGGAAGAACTAAGGACAGTCCTGATTTGCCTACATCTTTCTTTCTGGAAGGTCAATGCTCCCTTCTGGGGCAAACACTTTCCCAGGACTCTCTTTCATGTGGAACCGGCAGCCTTACATCCACAATCCCATGAGCATTATTATAGAGGCTTGTGACAAAGCATAGTTTGCTCACGTGGGCATTAAACAAGAAAGCAGTGAACAGTGAAGGATGAGGGGAAACCCAGGCCAAAAAGATTGTGACTGAGGAGGATCTAGTTGGGAGGAGCAGGGTTAGTGAGTCCTGGTGAGTTGTGCTGAGCCTGCACACCTAAAATGTAGGGCAAACCAAACATCTAGAGCTCAGATGTAAAGGAAAGAGCCCTGGGCTCGGGCCAGAGGCCTGTATTTGAATCTCGTCTTGGATGCAGACTTCAGACAAGTCACTTCTCACAGTCTCTCCATCTGGAAAGTAACAGGGTTGGACTAGATCTTAAAGTCGCTTTTGACTTTGACATTCTAGAATTTCTGACTTCCCAGTTGAAACCACACTGTGCCATGGAAACAATGTCAATGTCCATTGACAGGTGAATGGATACAGAAGATGTACATGTATACAGTGGAATATTACTCAGCCACAAAAAGAATGAAATAATGCCACTTGCAGCAACATGGATAGATCTAGAGATTAGGATACTAAGTGAAGTAAGTCAGAAACAGAAAAACAAATACTATATGATATCACTTATAAGTGAAATCTAAAATATTACATGAACTTATCTATGAAACAGATACATATATGACATAGGGAACAGACTTGTGGTTGCCAAGGGAGAAAGCTGGTAGAGGAGGGATGGCTTGGGATTAGCAGGTTCAAACTATCATATATAGAATGACTAACCAACAAGGTCCTACTATATAGCATATGGAACTCTTCAATATCCTGTGATAAACCATAGTAGGAAAGAACGTAATAATTGTATGTATATGTATAACTGAATCACTTTGCAGAAATTAACACAACATTGTGAAATCAACTACGTGTCAGTAAAAACAAACCAAAAAACCACCCTGTGCACATTTTTTTCTAATTCTGTCTTCCCTCTGCACTCCCCACTGAGCACTTACTGGATTTGTTTTCTGGTGGGTAGAAGTCCCTGGTTTCTCCCACTAGACACAAGCCTCTGAAAGACAAGGACCATCTGGATCTCCTAGCTCTCGGAGCCTCCAGTGGAGAGCTTTGCTTGCCAAAGAGGCTCCGTGAGGTCCTCAGACACCAATGCCTCTCCTGTCACGTGCCTTTCTGTGTTCCTGAAGCTGCCCTTGCTCTGGGCCCAATCCTCAGGGCTGCCTGGCCAGGAGCAGAGGATTCTGGGAGCCCTCCATGACTGCACATTAATCCCGCTGGTGCTGGAGGCCCCCCCACCCTGAGGAGCTGACGTTTCTTGATGAGGAGCCTGGCTGCCCTGAGTAGATGAAAAGCCGCCTTCACAGTGGAGTGAATTCCCTCAGACCCAAAGCAGCTGTTCCTCAAGGTCTCCAAAAACAAAAATCCTTATGAATAAATATTAGGGGAGAAACGACGTTTCCCAAGAACAAAAGCAGAGTTGAGGAAGTTATTGAAAGAAGATGGGATCTTTCATCTCATGAAATATGTCACTTGTATGTCGCCCCAGACTCCCCTTGCCAACCCCCCTCCCATTCCACTGACCCGGAGCCACATCCTGCTTCCCTCACATGGAAACAGGCAACACCTAGGAGATCATCTGCTCAGACTTTCCTTCAGAGGAAAAGAGAAACCACAAACAGCTGCCCCACTGGCCCTCCTGCCAAATTCCAGCTCAAACTGGGGATCTCGATGACTTCATCAGTATCTGAGCTGGAACTCACTTCTCCAGAGACAGAGGGGCTGCCAGCATCACTTCAGAGTCCCTGGAAGGAGAGAAGGATACCTGCTGGGTTTGCACCTGGGCTACTCACGCAGAGGTGTGCTGAGATCTGCACCCAAGGGCTGAGTCATGGACCAGGCCCTGCCTTGCCAGCTGGCATCTGGACTGGGTCCCTCCCCTGCCTCCCCCCTAACCCCTTCAAAAGCCCTTTACTCCTGCAATCAAAAGAAGTCCAAATTAGAGCCTCATTCCCTCTCATCTGGATCCCAGTGGATACGCAAATACTCTTGGGAGAAAATGTACCTCTGTGAGAATGAATGTATCAGAGCCTGTCCAGACTAGTTTTGCCGAAACAGAAGGTCTGACAGAGCAGGCGGACCCTGGGGAGGCAGTGGAGTGAAGGGGTCAGGACTTCAAAGCTCCCACAGGATCAACACTGCAGGCGGAGCCTCAGACACCTTGTAGAACAAACCCCTCATGGGGCAGATGAGACCAAGGCCCAGAGAAGGCAGCTGTCTCTCAGGGTCACACAGCAAGTTAGTAGCAGGAGTTGCAACTCAAATCTCCTAACTCCTAGCCCTGTGCCAGCTGCAGAAAAGGAAAGCCCAGGGCCGGAAAGAAAAACTGTTGCCTGCTTTACGGGTTTGCCTGGGGCTTCACACCTCCATCTTCATAGAAGCTGACTCCACTAGGAGTGACCACTGTTCTTAGCTGGGAGCAGTTGCAAAGCAGCATGAGTGGGTAGAAGGGGATGGATGAGACTGGGAAAGGGGTAAAGATCTTCCTGAACAGAGGTTTTGAGAGAAGTCTGAATCTTCAACTGCATCAGACTCTGTAAACGATGTTAAACCTTGACTGAGACTGGGGCTGCTGGCTAGTACTGCTTTCTGGCCCAACTACCCAGAGAAAAAGCGTCATGCTATTGTGTTTGGAGGCAAAGGATGCCACACTAGTAAATTATTCCTTGTTTGGATTCCTCTAAGGACACATTGGGCTTCCCTGGTGGCTCAGATGGTAAAGAATCTGCCTGCAATGCTGGAGACTCGGGTTTGATCCCTGGATTGGGAAGATCCTCTGGAGAAGGGAATGGCAACCCACTCCAGTATTCATGCCTGGAGAATTCCACGGACAGAGAAGCCTGGCAGGCTAGTCCATGGGGTCAGCCTGGCAGAGAGTCAGACATGACTGAGCAACTAACACTTTCACTTTTTTCACAAGGACACATTCCTTTCTTCCTTATCTTTGTTTCTGTAAGAGAAGAAAAATGGGACCTTAGAATCAGATCTGGGATAGGTGGCTTAAACTTTTAAAAAATTGTTTTATTATGGAGTAATATACATAACAAAATTTGCCATCTTTTTTATTGATGTATAATTGATTTACAATATGCGTTAGTTTAAGGTATACAGCAAACTCGTTTAGTTATACATACATATACCTATATATATATCTACATTCTTTTTTCTATACTTTTTCATTAAAGTTCATTACAAAATATTGGCTATAGATCCCTGTGCTATCCAGGGACTATTGTTAAAATTTGTTATTAAAATTTGTCATCATGGGGAGTTCCCTGGTGGTCCAATAGTCAGGACTCCCTGCTTTCACTGCTGTGGCCCAGGTTTAATCTCTGGTCGAGGAACTAAGATCCTGCAAGCCAATCAGTGCTGCCAAAGAAAAATTTACTATGTTATTCATTTTTAAGCGTTCAGTTCACTAGTGTTTACATTCGCATCGGTAAGCAAGCAATCTTCAGAACTCCTTTCATCTTGAAAAACGGAGTGCCCATTAAACAAATATTCCCCATGCCCTGCTCCCCTATACCCTGGCAACTGCCATTCCATTGTCTGTCTCTATGACTTTGTTCTGGGCACCTCATTTAAAAGGAATCATTCAGTATTTGTCCTTTTGTGACTGGCTTATTTCAGTTAGCATAATGTCACTAAGTTTCATCCATGCTGTAACGCAAGAAATATAAAAAAACAAAAAAAGAAATGTAGGATTTCCTTCCTTTCTGAGGCTGAATTATATTCCATCGTATGCATATACCACATTTTTGTTCATTCTTCTGCTGGTGGACACCTGGGTTGCTTTTGCCTTTTGGTGATTATGAATAATGCTGCTACAGTCATGGGTTGGACCATACTGAGACCCTGCTTTCAATTCTTTTGAGTATATACCCAGAATGGAATTGCTGAATCAGATGGTCATCCTATTTTTAATTTTTTGAGGAAATACCATACAATTGACTTAAACTTTGGAGGCTTTGGTTTCTTCACCTATAAAATAGGCTCAAAGTTGTTATGGATATTGTAGAAATAATGTACAGAAAGTTCCTGGCTTGAGACTTGGTACACGGTAGGAATTTAAGCAATGATTTTTCCCCATGGACTCTTGAGGGGTTGTGTTTTATTTCCGTACCCCAAGCTTTTAGCACAATGCCAGAGTGGGTGTTTGATATATGACTGTTAGTGAATGAATAAATAATCAATAAATGCATCTTTATAATCCCTAGAGTACTTATAATAATTCCTGTATACTATAAGTGTTCAATAAATGTTAGTTGAATGAATGTGTATATTATTTCTTATAGATGCTTATTTTTCCTGTATCCCACTACATGAGAAAAGGAATTTGTTCATGTCTCTAAAGTTCCTGGCAGGACACTTCAGAATCAAGTATTTGGCCTTTTGCCACTTATGCCAGTGCTGACAAGGACTCCCACTTTCTAAGGTCCCTCCCCCTTCTTCCCCTACAGCAAATGAATCCCATTGTACAAGGAGGGTAAAGAAGGATCTCCATTTGAAAGTAACCAGAGCACTTCTAGGCTGCACTGGACATGCTAGGGTTTCTTGCTTCCTATTATATTCATAGAACACTTACCATGGGCTCCGAGGCATATTGCAAAGCCTTGTCTGTGTTGGATTCTTTTAGTCCATGCAACTCAGGGAATTTCAGACACCAGGCCCAAGCCCAACAGCAATGACCAAGTCTCACCTCTCAGAGCATCTCCATTCTGTGACTGCCTGCCTGACCCAGGGACTTACCAGATCTTATGATGGAACTGAATTTTTTTCTTCCCACAAGTTTGGCTTCTACTTCTCTAAGCACTGCCCACAGTACACCCAATGTTGGAACAACTCAGCTCCTTGGAACCTCTGTATACCGTCTTTTCTTTTTCTGAAACGTCCTTCCTATTCACAGGTATATTGGCCAAAACTGCCCACAGTGGTGACTGGAAACAAGATCAAGAGGAAGGGAAATTCCCTCCTGGGTGCACGGATTGGGAACTCAGAATGGATGTCCTTACCCCCTTACACAAGACTTGTCACACGGGAAGAGCTCAGTTAAGTACATGTGAAATAGGTAAATGTTGGTGTCATGTACCACATTCCTATATTCCTCTTTAGATGATCAGGTCCCAAAGCATGAGCTTAAGAAACATGTCTCTCCCCTCAGACAGGATGTCTCCTAACCCAGAGGCACTATCCACCTACTCTATGGAAGCCTTCCGGGTCCAAATTCCTGCCACCTCCATGTTCTATTAAACAATAACAACAACCATGTCCTATAAGCTCCAAAATTTCACCAAGAACCTTGCTTGTGATGATAACTTAGACCAGGGCTTCTCGACCTCAGCATTTTTGACATTCTGGACAGATAATTCTTTGATGTGGGGGGCTGTGCAGTGAACTATAGGATGTTTAGCAACATGGCCTCCACTCTCTAGATGCCAGTAGCCACTCCCTGTCAGTTTCAACAACCAAAAACATCTCCAAACAATACCAATTGTCTCTTGTGGTTTTAGGGGGTGGAGGAAGGAGGCAAAACCACTGGCTTAGACTGAAGCAGAAGAAATTTCCCTACTTTTTATTGCCTTATGGGAATGGAAAATATTTCTCTAGTAGAGGAAAAGTTAAGAACTGATGACTAATGTAATTCCAACCCCTGGGGTTTCTCAGAATTGAAACTGGGAGCATTCCAGGTGAGATAATCCCTGACTGGGACAAAATTTCCATGTCAGGTCATTGGGGTGCAGAATGAAATGACAGAAAAAGGAAGTAGAAAAGTGTGAGGGCATGCCCCAGCAGAAGTTACTGGAAATAACAATGACTCTCCATTCCTCAGATGGGACCTGCCAGTATTCTAAATCTAGAGTCACATACATAAAGGCCCACTCTGGTTGGATTGTACCTGCCTGCAGAAATTGGCACCCAGAGAGACTAAAGGACATTCCTGATGTTGCATAGCACACCAAAGACAAAATCAGGACTTGAACTCCCTTTGAAGTTGGACATCTGAAACACATGAGCACCCTCAGCTTCCCAGGGCCTTTTCTTTTTTTTTTTTAAAATTAATTTATTTATTTTAATTGGAGGCTAATTACAATATTGTAGTGGTTTTTGCCATACATTGACATGGAACAGCCATGGGTATACATGTGTCCCCCATCCTGAACCCCCCTCCCACTTCCCTCCCCATCCCATCCCTCTGGGTCATCCAAGTGCACTGGCCCTGAGTGCCCTGTGTCATGCATCGAACCCAGACTGGTAATCTATTTCACATATGGTATTGTACATGTTTCAATGCTACTATCTCAAATCATCCCACCCTTGCCTTCTCCCACAGAGTCCAAAAGTCTGTTCTTTACATCTGTGTCTCTTTTACTGTCTCACATATAGGGTCATCATTACCATCTTTCTAAATTCCATATATAAGCATTATTATGTTGTATTGGTGTCTTTATTTCTGACTTACTTCACTCTGTATAATAGGCTCCAGTTTCATCCAACTCATTAGAACTGATTCAAATGCATTCTTTTTAACAGCTGAGTAATATTCCATTGTGTATATGTACCACAGCTTTCTTATCCATTCGTCTGGCGATGGACATCTAGCTTGCTTCCATGTCCTGGCTATTGTAAACAGTGCTGCGATGAACACTGGGGTGCACGTGTCTCTTTCAGTTCTGGTTTCCTCAGTGTGTATGCCCAGTAGTGGGATTGCTGGGTCATATGGGAGTTCTATTTCCAGTTTTTTAAGGAATCTCCACACTGTTCTCCATAGTGGCTGTACTAGTTTGCATTCCCACCAACAGTGTAAGAGGGTTCCTTTTTCTCCGCACCCTCTCCAGCATTTATTGCTTGTAGACTTTTGGATAGCAGCCATTCTGACCGGCGTGAGATGGTACCTCATGGTGGTTTTAATTTGCATTTCTCTGATAATGAGTGATGTTGAGCATCTTTTCATGTGTTTGTTAGCCATCTGTATGTCTTCTTTGGAGAAATGTCTGTTTAGTTCTTTGGCAGGGCCTTTTCTTTTGTCTGTCCAAACTGACTGTAGAAGCACAGACTAGACCAGAAAGACAGAAGTATCTATGTGTGCTCTTGGCTTGGGGGTAGGGGGTGTGGTTAGGGGAACAGGACTGTTCACAACAGCCGGCCATTTCCCGAAATGCTTTGGGGTGGCTGACTTCTAAGCACACTATCTCACTTTCTTGTTGTGTGGAGATAAGCTATCGGCTCCTGCACAGGATCAACTGAGGAAGTTGGGAGGGAGGGGAGGCCTTGGCAGCCGGCAGGAAAGGGCTGGCAGCAGAAAAAGCAAAGCATCCTGGGGACAAAACTGCTGACTGGACTGTTATGAAGAAAAGAAGGAGGGAAGAAAAGGCAAGGTGAGGGGAGAAAATAGGGAGGGAAAAGCCAAGAAAGGCAGAGAGACCCACAAAAACTAGCAAGACTCAAAAAAAACAGACACCAGGAGAGAGTTTTTCTGCTCTTTTCTATTAAATATGTATTCTCTCACCAAGCTGTAGACATGCCACTTTAAAATGTGCTTTTCTTCTGTCTTGGCCTTCCAAGAGTTAATGCAAACCAAATATTCTTTTTTTGCATTTCTATTTTCTTAATTGAAATATAGTTGACTTACAATAATGTGTTAGTTTTGGATGTACAGCAAAAGGATTCAGTAATACATACATATGTATTTTTATTCAGGTTCTTTTCCCTTATAGGTTATTTCAGAATACTGAGTAGGGTTCCCTGTGCTATACAGTAGTTATCTTTTTATGCATGGTAGCATGCATATATTAATCCCAAACTCCTAACTTATCCCTCAAACCCTGAAGCTGGGAAAATTTGAGGGCAGGAGGAGAAGGGGACAACAGAGGACGAGATAGTTGGATGGCATCACTGACTCAGTGAACGTGAGTTTGGGTGAGCTCCAGGAGATGGTGAGGGACAGAGAGGCCTGGCGTGCTGCAGTCCATGGGGTCACAAAGAGTTGAACATGACTGTGCGACTGAACAACAACTCAAACCAAATATTCTTAAAACTTATCCAGTAAAGAATCAAGTCTTCAAGAGTAATTTACTGTGTGATTGCAGAAAATTCATTCAACTGTTCTGAGGTATATGCTCCCCTCTTATTAAAAAAAAAAAAATGCAGAGGGCTTCACTGATGGCTCAGTGGTAAAGAATCTTGCCAGTGCAGTAGACAAAGGTTCGATCTCTGGTCCCAGAAGATCCCACATGCTGTGGAGCAATGAGGCCCATACACCGGAACTACTGAGCTTGTGCTCCAGAGCCTGGGAGCCAACTACTGAGTCCACATGTTCCAACTACTGAGTCCACATGTTCCAACTACTGAGTCCACATGTTCCAACTACTGAGTCCACGTGTTCCAACTACTGAGTCCACATGTTCCAACTACTGAGTCCACATGTTGCAACTACTGAAGCCTGCGCCCTAAAGCTTGTGCTCTGCGGCAACAAGAGAAGCTACCACAATGAGAAGCCTGCGCACCGCCACTAGAGAGTAGCCCCCGCTTTCTGTAACTAGAGAAAAGCCCACTCAGCAACAAAGATCCAGCACAAAAATAAATAAATCAAATTATATTTTAAAAATGCAGAGTCTATCCCACCAGCTATAAGGAGAGGCTTCACTGTCTAACTCACTAGAAGTGCTAAAGAGCTGTTCTTTTCATCTGGAAATACCCAGGGAGAGATTTTCTTACCATGAGCTTTTACATCCTCATTCATTTGAATTGTCACTCTGGGAGCCAGGCAGGGAACAGGTATTTTTATTTTACTTTAATGGATAAGCAGTGGTATAACTAGTAAAAAATGGATCTCTCCTCTGTTACACTCCTCTGTGTACTATGAACAAGGCCCTGACTTTCTCCTTTGAGCTGGATTCCAGGACTTGGCTGAGCAGATCAGATTTGAGGGAGTGTGGGTTCCTGTGCTTTGGGGAGGGGAGGGACCCACAGACTAGCAGAGAGGCTGCTGGTGTTATCAAAAGTCTTGAATTCAAGAGCCCCTCTTCTGAACCCAGCTGCCAGAGCCCCTCACAGTTCTGTGGGTCCACAGTTTTGGCTGCTCTGGCTTGGCCTCACCTCTGTGACTAAAAAACAGCAGGGGACAGCATTCTATCACCCTCTGACAGACCAAGTCAGGGTTGAGTTAGGAATCAAGAATAACAATAAAAAATACCCAGGTTTGTACCTTTAGTGAGCAGAGTTACTTCCTCTTCTTATTCTGTTGTATAAGTTCACTCCCAGTTTCTCTTTCCTCAAGCTTTCCTCTCCATTCCCATCCAACTTGTAGGTGGCAGCTGTTTCTTTATTTATACCCTTTACCAAAGCCCACATCCTCCAGGAGGTCTACTCAGATTACACCTGCTTTGAGGAATCCTTCCTTCACTTTGTTATTAGATACCCAAATTCGTCTTCAAGAACAAGACCCTGCGCACACAGAAAGACAACAGTAAATTAGGAGTGAGTTATATGTCTAGTGTAATGTATATGCTAGCGTGTAAGTTAATGCCACGTGGAGGAAATCCAGAACTGTCCCTGATGATACACTGCCTTGGGCTCGGAAATTCCCATTTTTAGGGAACCGGTTCCTGCAGACTTGAAGGGATTATGATTCCATTAGTCATGGGGCCGATTCCCCTCGGTTGTTAGAATGACTGGATTCTTTCGCTCTGTCAAACACAGCCCTGGCTCTAAGCCCCACCTCCCCAGAACCAAGTTGGAGAAGGTACCCCATTGGATGAGGTTTCACCCAGAACCCGCCCCCCTTCCTTGGGTATCACTGTCCTGCTTGCTGTTGAAGCATCTCCTCTCTGCTCAGACATCCGGGACAGAAGAGTCTCCAAAGGGAGGAGGGCTCCCACATGCAGAAGAGGAAGGGGAGTTCTAGGTTCAAGTCCAGGAACAGCCATAGAGAGAGGAAGGACCATCGAGCAGGACAGCCTTTCCCTCCTCGCTGTGAGGATACAAAATCGCCAAGTAGCAGCAGTATCACTCTACTCGAAGTGATGTCCAAGACCATTCCCGGCCCCTCTGCCTCTCCTGAAATGGTCAGTCACAGAGGGAGCTCTCTTAACCTTGCAGCAGTCCCCTGGGCCAGGCTGGGTCAGGTGGCAGCTCCAGGAAGCTCCCAGGACAGGGAAAGAGTAGGCGCATCCAGGCGCAGGGTCCTCTCCAGCTGGGGCAGCAGGTGCAGTTTCCCAGCAGGATGGAGTGGGTGCCTCTGCTCTTGACAAATGTGTTTTTCAGGGCGGTGAACTCTTGGGTGCAGGAACTGAGGGTGCGAACGAGAGAGACGGGAAGGAGGGAGGGAGATGAGGGGCGTCCGGAGAGCAGAGAGGCTCTCCTCCGGCGGGCGCAGCGGCAGCCGCTAGGGTGCAGCTGTGGGCTGATGCGGGCGCCGGGCCGCTGGCGGAGCGCGCCGGAGACCCGCGGGCAGCGCGGGCGAGGAGGTTCGGGTGTTGTGTTTCCACTGTAACGATAATTAGGCGGATTCTGTGTTTATTTAGGCTGAGAGCTGTAAGATAAATGACAGCTTCGAAGATGCTTTTCAGCACTTCATAAATCACCCACCGGCCCGGGCAGTTTGCTTCTGCCACGTCTGGGTTCTTCCTCGCGTCCTCCCCGCCACCCCCGCCACCAACCCCCCACCCGGCCCGCACTCACCGGGAAGAGGGTACCCCCGGGACGACCCGGGTGCTCTCGCCACACAGGCCAGAAGAGCAAAGGGGAAAGTATGCCCGGCCTTCCCGAAGCTCGCCGGCCCCGGGTAGCGGCCGGGAAAGCTGTCAGGAGAGACGCTTCCTCCCAAAGGGGTCCCCGCGGGCTTGGGGGGCTCGCTTGACGGGCAGGCCTGCCCTCCTCCGGGAGAATACGGTCTCTAATGGGCTCTAATTCAAGCTCTCTTCCGTGTGCCTCGCCGACACAGCTGGAGATTTACAGGAGACACAGACAAGTATTTATAGTGCGGGTGATGCTGCTTCTTCCTCCAGTGACGGTCCGCACTTCTCCCGGGGACTCCGCCGGGCAGAAGGTTCCTGTCCTTGCCCCCGGAGAGCACATTCTTGCAGAAGGCTTGTGGCCAACAGTCCGTCTTTCTATGGGAGCTTGGGACTCCTTGGCCACTAAGGGCAAAGAAATGGAAGGTGAGGCGCCCCCTAGTCAGGCCTGGGTCAGGTCAGTTCAGTCCTCGGGAAGAGGGAATGGGTGTGGGGAGTCAGATGCTGAGCCTGTGGAGCTGTGACCAGAAGCTGCAAACAGCACAGTGGAGGTGATGCTTTCCCACGTGGAGGTTTCAAGTCAGACATTGTGGGATCTCAGGTCAGACATCAGGGTCACTGGTGTGTCCCCTTCTCCCAGTTTGAAAACATGGATCTGGGGAAACTGGCCTTGGGTCAAAACATGCAGGTCAGCCTTCGGTAGGCAACAAGCCCCAATAATCTTCTTATGAGACCAGTGCTGCCAAACTCAGGTCATCCACAGCTTGGGGAAGTGCAACCAAGCCACCAAGGAGAGGGAGGGATTTCTGGCTCCAGACACCAAAGTAGTGAGAAGGGCACCATATGGCCACTGCCCTCCTCCACCTGCATGTGCTCTGTCACTGCAATCATGTCCGACTCTGCGACCCTATGGGCTGTGGCCCACCAGGCTCCTCTGACCACGGGATCCTCTAGGCAAGACTGGAGTGAGTTGCCATGCCCTCCTCCAGGGGATCTTCCCAATGGATGGAACCAGCCTCTCTCTCTCTCTCTCTCTCTTTTTTTTTTTTTTTGTAATTTTAAAAAAAATTTATTGAAGTATGGTTGATTTACAAGGCTGTATTATATCAAAAGAAACATTTTTTTTCATTTATTTTTATTAGTTGGAGGCCAACCACTTTACAATATTGTAGTGGGTTTTGTCATACACTGACATGAATCAGCCATGGATTTACATGTATTCCCCATCCCGATCCCACCTCCCACCTCCCTCTCTACCTGCTCCCTCTGGGTCTTCCCAGTGCACCAGGCCCGAGCACTTGTCTCATGCATCCAACCTGGGGAACCAGCCTCTCTTATGTCTCCTTCATTGGCAGGCGGGTTCTTTACCACTAGCACCACCTGGGGAGCCCTCCACCTGCATAGCCTTCGCCTAATAAAGGGTCTGCTGTTACACTGGAGAACAAAGGCAGCTTCCCATGTGGAACACTCTGCCTACTGGTAGTCCAGGCACCACAGCCCCTGGGTTTGTAGAGCCCATCCTCACTGGGAGGGCGCTATCTGGACTGCCAGAATGCACCCAGAAAAGGAGAAACGGCCAGACACTAAGCTTCAGAGATTGGAAGATTAGCTACTGACACTTCTGTTTTGTAAGACATGAAAGAGGCTGCTCTTTCTCTGACAAGGAAACTAAGCAGAAAGGACAGATGTGGTGGGTCAGGTCCCCAACTCAGGGGCTCTGAATTGTCATGCTAGTGCTGGATAATCCTATGAGCTCTATCAGATCTCTATTCAGCATTTATCAGCCATCATCTCTGTGCCAGACACTGCAGTAGGTGCTGGAAATATAAGAGATACATCCCCTTTGTCTTCTATTCTAAATTAAGAATGTGTGCATGCTCAATCGTGTCCAACTCTTTGCAACCCCATGGACTGTAGCCCACCAGGCTCCTCTGTCCATGGGTTTATTCCACCAGGAACACTGGAGTGGGTTACTATTTCCTTCTCCAGGGGATCTTCCCAACCCAGGGATCGAACCTGCATCTCTTGTGTCTCCTGCACTGGCAGGCAGATTCTTTACCACTGAGCTACCAGGGAAGCCCTCTAATGGAAGAGATGAACATAAAAACAAAGCATTACAAACAGCTATAGTGGGGATGTGTACAAAATAGGATGAGGACTGGTACTTCATTGATGAGATGGATTTCCTTTTTCAGCAAGGGTGCTCAGTTCTCCATGGTGGAATATTGCTTAAATCTGAGTAAAGCTATGAAAATACTGTAGTTAAGAACATGGATTCTGCTAGGGGACATATCGAGCTAAAATTCCAGCTCTGCCACTTACTAATTATATGATCTTGGGCAAGTTTAACTTCTTGTGCCTCTTCTATAAAATGAGAAGAATGATCACTGTGATTATTATTTTATTGGGGTTACCTCACAGGGTTATAGTGAAGTTTAAGTGAGAGGATGCCAAAGTGCCTGGAATATAGTAAATGCTCAATAACTGTTAGCAATAGGGGTGGGGGATGGGGTTTTGGGGAGAGAAAGCCAGAGAAATGCTCCAGTTCCCTGAATAAGACAGCAGTAAAGCTCTTGCATAGTCACTGCTATCTTCTTCAGTTTCACAGCATTGTATCATTATTTAAAAGGCTTTGGTTCTAATCCCACCTCTTCCCTTAGCTGGTGATGTGTGCTTGCTCAGTTTCTGAGTTTCAATTCCTCCCTTGTCAAAAAAAGGGGTGAACTCCTTCTACAGACTTTTCACCTTAGACATTTTGTAGTTCTGTTTAAGAATACACACAAAAAGTGAACATTAATATGTATATCAATAATTTTACAGGTCAAATAACAAAATTTATTGTTGCAACAGTCTCTAAGCGATGCTAAATCACTGATAAATGTCCTTTGTGGCACTCAAAATGATGATATTTTAAAAGCTGTCCTCAGTCCTGACAAATATCTCTGTGACGCTATCAATAGCACAGTAACTACACTGAAGCTGTAGCAATGTCAAGATTGAAGAGATCAAATCTCTAATCCCAGAACCATTTCGAAGTTGACTCCAGGCCCAGTTTACTCGGAAGAACTTAGATCTACTGTTTTTCTTTTGGAGACTTGGATCTCTCTGGTTGACTCATCTTCTCCTTTCAACTCTCCTTGTTCATCCAATTTAATCAACTCTACTAAATATTTCCATGTGCCAGACATCTGGGCTAGATGGTTAGCATAAAGACAAATGGGACTCCTTTCCTCAAAATGTTCACTGTCTTTTAAGGAGAGATACATGAACACATACCAAATAAATGTAATAAAATACGGTAAATGCTGTGATGGAAGTCTGAGGATGGGACATTGAGGGTGGCCAAGAAGAAGTGGTTGATTATCTCCCATGCCTCCATAGCATTCTACACATCCATACTTGTATGAATGAATCAACCAGCAAAGAGGCTGGAGTAGAAGATTTTGGTGAGGAGAATAGCAGGAAGGGAAAGAAAGCTATCTGCCTCCCAACAATGCTATGAGACAAACAAAGCAGTAAATTAAAGGCAAGAGTCATGGAGTTACACATCTCTGAGAACAACTCCTTGAAGCTAGAAATAGATATACTCTGAAGCTGGTATTGCCTTTCTCTCTGATCTAGCTTGTAGACAATCCTAAGGCTGCACATTGCCTAGCCAAAACAAGTTGAGCAGGGTAGGGACAAAGGCGGGCTAGGAGGACTTTCTGCCCCCACACATCAGAAGAGCTGAATCTCCTCCTCCCCAGACTGTGATGTGGAAGCAAAATAGTCATAATGCTGGCTACTAAGGAAGTTGGACAAAGATGAACCAAGCCTCTCTAATCTTTCTGTGATCAAAGGCCACATTGCATCTTGTTGCATCTGGGGCTCACTTGCTCTATATCTAAGGATCTGGCATGCTCAAAGGAAGACAGAGTTATAGGCTATCTGTCTTATGGCCCACAGATTTCACCAAACACCAAGAAGGCTGGGTGAGAACATGTGAATGGGGCAGCACAACTAGCCATACCCAGGTAGAAGAACCCCCAAATACATGCCCTGTTCACAGAGGGGAGCGTTGACACCTTCCTTGGAAAAGACAGCACATTTCTTTCACTTATGCTTTGGTGTGAAGTGCTAAAGTACAAGAAGTGGAACAGCTGTCAAATTTACTACTGAGGTCCATCTTCATAGCTCAGATCTTCAGAAAATATTTTATGATATAATAATTCAACCCTCCTCAGAGCTTTGCTTCATTTCTGCTCCCTTGGAGAAGCAAGCAAAGAAAGCTAGGCATTTCTAACTCAGCCCTGTGTTGGTTTAGATGCACTGAAATCCCCTATGTGGTTAACTTTAGCTTTTTCCCATTGTCAACAATCTCAGAGAAAGCCTCAAACACTAGCCAATGTTTACAAGCAGATCTCAGTAACTGTCACCCAGTAATCTCTTTCTGCTGACCCCTGGCTTCAAACTTGGCTCTGCCAGTGCTCTTGACTTTTCCCACACTTTCCAAGCTCCCAGTCAAAGAAAATGCAGCAGAGCCTGTTCTCCAGTGTGAGCATGTAAATTCTGCCCTCAACAACTCCAGGCCTTCCCAGATCCTGGCTTGGACCCTATCCAGAGGGCAGATAGGCACAGACAATGGAATTTCTTTTTAAAATCTGCCCTTCAGGTTGAGAAGATGGTGTCCCTAATTCCTGCCAGGAGGACTTGTAATTTGAATGTTACTCTAAGACTAGAGAGAAGAGTCACCAAAACCTGGAACACTACTTTACCGGTATACCTTGGTAATCAACAGTTGAGAGCTTGCACTAATGCTGGGTAATTCTATTTGACTCAACAAACATTTGTTGAGTGCATACTAAATGCCAGGCACTGTGACAGGTGCTGGCAATTATTGCTAACAGCCTGCCCTTCTGAAGCAGTTGGCTCAGGTTAGAGATGCTCTTACATAACTGGGGAAAAAGGGACTGAAGAAAGAACTGAGCTCAATACCACAGCTCTCCCTCTTTCAGAGAGCATCTTACATGTCAGAAAAACAGGAGCACAAAGGGGCTAGGTCGCAGGACATTTCATTTGTACTGAGTTAGCTGCTTATCTCTCCTTCTTCTGAATTCTGGCCTGGTAGACAGAGCTTGGGATGTGGAATCAAAAACCCTTGGGTGCAGGGACATCCCTGGTTGCCCAGTTGCCACTCGCAATGCAGGGGACCCTGGGTTTGATCCTTGGGTCAGGGACCTAGAGTCCACGTGCTGCAACTAAAGATACTGCATGCCACAACTTAGACCTGGCTCAGCCAAATAAATAAATTTAAAAAATTAAAAGACTTCAGTCCAAATTCCAAACCCTGCATTTAGTTGTATGAGCATGGGCAAGTTTCTTTTCTTTTTTTTTTTTTCTTGAGCATGGGCAAGTTTCTTGACCTCTGAGTTTCAATTTTCATTGATATGTAGTGAAAATAAAAGTAGTTGTCCTGCCTACCTCATAGATAGAAGAGAATATCAGATGAGATCATGCAATATGGATCAGTGCTTCTCAAACTTTAATGGGCATGTGATTCTTGTGGTGATCTTGTTAAATTACAGACTCAGAGTCAGTGGATCTGGGTAGGCCTGAGATTCTGCACTTTTAATAGGCTCCCAGGTGTTGCTATTGAGGCTGATCCAAATCACACTTTGGGTAAAACGCTATGGACTGTTTACTGGTGGTGGTGGTTCAGTCACTAAGTCATGTCCGACTCTTGTGACCCCATGGACTGTAACCCTCCAGGTTTCTCTGTCCATGGGATCCTCCAGGCAAGAATACTGGAGTGGGTTGCCATTTCCTTCTCCAGGGGACCTTCCCGACCTAGGAATCAAACCCTGGTCTCCTGCATTGCAGAAGATTCTTTATCGAGTGAGCTACAAGGGAAGACTGGACTGTTTGCTAATCAAATGGAAAGGATGGCACCGAGGAACATCTCCAACTAAGTAAACATCCAAAACTCATTCAGAAATCAATAGAGCCCTACTAAGTGAATAGAACTGAGGTAGACAGTCACTGTGTGGGTAACAAGAAATTTATGACGTGTCTTTGCTTACTTAGGTGAAACCATTAGAGGATAATAAGAATCCATCCAAACTTAGCAGCTGGGTCAAAAAAAAAGTGGGATTCTTCTATCCCCTTCAGTTAAAAATATTTACTCTGGATATAAAACACTGAAATGAAAATCAGGATGTCCTTCATCCTGTTAAATCATATCCTACAGATTGCAACTATCTCCTGCCAAATTCTCATCGAATCTTTTGAAACTGTTGGAACAGATATTCTTGAGGTTAGAGACCTCATAGCTTCCCCAGTTGTGGGCTTGGACCTTATCCTGGTGTTCAGAGACCCTTTAGAAGTCATCTCAATGTGCTCACAGTCATTGACATTGTTCCAGATGAGAAATATCTACCTCTTGTATCACCTCACACCAGTCAGAATGGCTAGCATCAAAAAGTCTACAAATAATACATGCTTTAGTGGGGGTAGCCAAAAGGGAATCCTGCTACACCGTTGGTGAGAATATAAATTGGTGCAGCCTCTATGGAAAACAATATGGAGATTCCTTAAAAAGCTAAAAATAGACTTGCCATATAATTCAGCAATCCTACTCCTGGGTATATGTCTGGAAAAGACAGAAACTCTAACTTGTGAAGATACCTGCACTCCAATGTTTACTGTAGCACTATTTACAATATCCAAGACATAGAAACAAATTGAATGTCCACTGATAGATAAATGGATAAAGATGTGGGGTGTGTGTGTGTGTGTGTGTGTGTGTGTGTATAAACAATGGAATATTAAAATGAAGTAATGCCACTTGCAGCAATATGGATGGTCCTAGAGATTATCTTAGTAAGTCAGAGGACAAACGGTATTACTTATATGTAGAATCTAAAAAAATAACACAAATGAACTTAATCACAAAACAGAAACAGACTCACAGACACAGAAAAAAACTTATGGTTTCACCAATGGAAAAAGCAGGAGAGGGAGTTTGGGATTAACAGATACACACTACCCTATATAAAACAGAAAAACAACAGGGACCTACTGTATAGCACAGGGAACTATATTCAATATCTTTTAATAACCTATAATGGAAAAGAATCTGAATCACTTTGCTGTATACATGAAACTAATACAATATTATAAATCAACTATACTCAATAAACAAAAAAAGAGAAACATCTACCTCTCTTTCAAATGCCTTCAAAAAATGCCTCTCCATTTCCCTAATAAGAATGATCATTTGCTCACACTCTTAGGGAGTTTAATATTTGGTTAACATCTATATAACTCCTGTAAGTGCATGTGGTATATGGTTAGGTCATTCCAGACGGCTGTTTTCTTGCTGTTTGTGCATCCCCTGTTTGACCAGTTCCTTCTTCACTCATATGACTATCCAATTCTCTTAGTTACAAGGCTTAATTACCCCTTGGTAACTAATGAGCCCACCTGATGTTGATTCCCCTTATAAATGGTAGCCTCCTTCTACCCTAGGAGCCCACACATGATAGGGTGTCAATCACTCCAGGACCCTTTGGGTAAGGTTCCCCTATCCAATAAACTATTGATGTTTCTGTCACTGTTCTTAGGTTCTTTCTTTGGTCTCAAGGCTGAGAAACTACAAAGGGTTATCCTAGTAGCGTGCAACAGAGAAGAAATGAGCTTGAGTCTGCTTGTCCCAGTTACCTACAAAGAGATGATGCATTTCTCAGAACCTGCATGGCCACGTCTGCAAAGGCCAAAACAAAGCATAAAATTGGGCAATTATTGCAGCAAATATTGTAATGAAATATTCCTGATGAGAAGCAAGACTTTCAGATTTTAGTCTTATCTTTGCTATCACCCAGCTTCTCTGGGATGGAGTTCTCAACATTTCTAAACAGAATTTACCTGCTTGTAATGTACATACCTCTTCTATGGCTAGAAAGAATTTATGATTCAAAAGAGAAATGTAAAGAGTAGTAAAAAAAAAAAACACAAGAAAGCAAAACACATTGTTTTTTGTTTGCTTAAACAACAGAAATTTATGTTCTGAAATTCAGGAGAGTAGAAATCAAAGATCAAGATGTTGGCAGGATTTCTTTCCTCTACAGTCTCTCTTGTTGGCTTGTAAATGCTGTCATCTCCTTGTCTTCACATGGTCTTCTCAAGTTCTAATCGCCTCTTCATATGAGGACACTAGCCATATTGAATTGGGGCCCACTCTAATGGCCTCATTTTACCTTAATTACCTCTTTAAAGAACTTGTCTGCAAATATGTTCTTTAGGTCCTGGAATACACATTTTAAAATTAACATTCCCTTGGTGGTTTTTACATGTATTTTCACAACAGTTGCTAATTTCCATCTCCTCTTTGGGCCTGGAGAGTTGGATTCAGCTGGAGCTAACGGAAATCAAATACATGTCTAATGAGAGTTCCCGAAAGTCTCGACTCCAGAACTTCTCTGGAGAGCCACAGGCACTAGGGCCCCTGCTCCTGCAAGCCCACTGCTGACGCAAAGCAGTGAGCATTTCCTGGAGAAGGGAGGCCTGGGAGGGGTAAGTGGTGACAGTTTATCTGAAGCTGGTGCTGGGTTCATTAAGGGGCCTGGTGCAGTCTATCTGCTTCTTGTCTGCAGGGCTCAGCTTCTCTGCACGCTGAGTCCAGGTCTTGTCACCATCCCAGTCCTGGTGGTGTCAGGTTGGAAGAGTGTGAAACAGAGCATCCCCTGCCTACCCCACCCCAATCTCCCCTTGTCTCCAACTGTCTGTCCTCAAGGGCTCAGATAGGAGCTGCAATTGCAGGAATGAAGCTTGAAGCCTTCAGTCAATACTTTCTGCCCCCAGACAGTAAGGTCCTGGGAGATGATTTGGCTGCTCCAAAAAAGAAGAAAGCCCAGACCTCAGCCGAAGGAGGTAGAAGGACAACAGAGACATGGCTTTGTCAAAGCCACCTTGCCTTGAATGTAGCGGACACCTATTTTAAGTGGTCCCACTCGTCCTTGACACATTCTAATAACAGAATGGGACAAATTTCTGTGTTTCAGAAGAGGAGGTCCAGGAATTGTGAGGCCTCTTTCTTAATGCCCCACAGCCGCTCAGTGGTGGAATAAAAAATGGAACATATCCTGAGTCCTGGATCAGCCCTTCCTGGGGCTGAAAACTTTACCTCAGGCTTTCAGTCCTCTTCTCCACTCAGCTGCCAATATTACAACCATCTTTGAGAGAAAAGATGCTCCAAACCCCACAACAGGGTTGTTTGATAGCCAGGGACGATCATACTGCACCATCCTCTCCCTCTTCCCTGGTTCTCCAAGATCATCAGGACAACAGGTGCATCTGTGGGGGCCGAAAGGTCCAGTCTGTGAACAGAAAGAAGATCCTTTGGCCAGACCCAGTTCCTCCAATGCAGAGGAAAGTGCCGACCTGTCTGACAACTCCAAACACTTACCCAGCAGGGAGAGAACACCCTCCTAGAAGGCAAGTGCATTATTCAGCTATTTGGAATTGACTCAGAAACTGAGATGATTAACTTCTGGTTCTATCCAAAGAGTACTACCACTGTCTACTATCAGAATCCATGTCCAAAGGGTTATTGACTTTTACCAGGAGCGTAGGAGGCAGTAAATGGATTTCTCCAAGTCAAAAGGAAGCAGTTGTTTTTAATGGGAATTCTGCCTCTTCAAAACCCCCAAAGCTGTCAGGAGCCCCACTGTCCCCTTCCCCAAATTCTTCTTCCTTGAGGGACCAATTCACACTTACTCTTTGCGACCTGCTTTCTCTAACCCACCAGCTGGGTTACTTTTTCACCCCAGGTGCAAGTACCAGGGTCGTCACCGTGTATAACCAGGCAGCCACGTTCCTAAACACATGTCAGTGGCCACGTAACTCCATACTCTCAGAGTCAGCTGCCCACAGAGTGTCTCTCAACTGCAGCATGGTCATTGAGAGCTTGGGACCTTGGAACGAACTCTCCTGTGTTTAAATCTCAGCTCTTTTTACTGGCTGTATACTTAATCTCTCTAAGCCTCTATTTCCTCATATGTTAAATGGATGTAATAAGAGTATTTACCTCTTGGGTTTTAAATGAGATCAAGTGCTTAGCGCAGGGATTGGGCACATAGTAAGCACCCCATAAATGTTAATTATTATCGTGAATGCCTCTCTGTCTTTAGGGGCTTCTAGGGAGGAGGCTTCTGCACTCTTCACACTAAATTTCATCCTTCCTTCCTGAGTGTTGTCTGTCCCAGTGGGTCTTTCTCTACTTTGTCCCCAGCCTTCACATAACAGGGTCATCCCTGCTGTTCTTTGCCCAGCAGATGTCCTTGCTCTCTTATTCTCCTGGAAGTAAAAAAAGGGCAAATGGGTTATTTAGCTAACTCTTTCCACAATCTGTAAATAAAGAGCAAAATGCCCTGCCACCAGATAGCTGGAATCAGGACCCACTTGACCTTCTATTTAAACCCTCAGAAGCCCCTGCCCCATCTAGCCCTGTTGCCCTTTGGACTAGGGTGGGGGTCTCGAGAGAGGTATGTATGTGAGGCCTGTAAGTGGCTCTCCCCAGCCCCTCAGAAGGTTGCTTATCAGGGAGTGAAACACCAGCCCTAGCTTGCCATGACAGCAGGAGCTGCCTGAGAAGAGAGGCTGAGATAAATTAAGGATCCTTCATCCCCATCAGCGTGGGCCAGACAGAAACCAGGTGCAAGGCCGTGAGCCTTCAACTTTTATAAACAATCTTCCATCGCCCACTGGAGCAGCTTGAGCCTGAGATGGGGATTAGAAGAACAGCTTCTGCAAGCCTGGGGCCTCTCAGCTGGACAGCCAGTTAAAGGGCACATAAGATAACTGGCTGCTGGGAGAGATGCTTGAGGAAATCCAGCCATTCGTCAACAGGGGGTTCGCTTGACCTGGCAGGAGAGAATCTGATATCTAAACAGTTCCCTGCATCCCTGAAGCGTTCCGAAAGTTCTCCAGCTAAATATTTGATACCACACCAGATGATAGCCCAAGGCTCTTCTCACCAGTGGGAGAAGGCTGCTGCTAGAGGACAGAAGCTTAGTTAGTACTGGATTCACTGAAATCAGGCAGGACTTGAGATGAGGTCATCCCAGCTATGCTGATTTTGGGGTCCTTTAACCTTGTCCAGTCCAACCAGGGGTAAAGACCTTGCCTGCCAAGAGCTGCTTCTCTGGGAATCCACGAAAAGACATGGAACCTAAATACCTTTTGAAGGCAGTTGTCCCCTCTTCCAGTCCTCCACCTGCCTCCTCACTTCTCTGATAGATGTTTTGTTTGCAGGAACTAAAAAAATAGCCATGACCCCTACGCTCAGATGGTCGACACCAGCTTCATCCACCTGAGATTACAAAACAAAGTGAAGTGCTTGAATCCCCTCAGGGAGGTGGGGACAGCCTGGCCTGGCTGAGCATGAAAGAGCTTTTTTGTTTACAAGTCGTATTTATTCAGCAGTGGGGATGAGAAGGTCTACAATTCCGTGTTCAGAGTTTCTTGTATAATGCTGAGAAGGAAAGCACATTTCAGAGAGCATTGCCTCCAAGAGAAGGATGTTGTTCCCCCTCTGGTTGGAAGGTAAAAAATAGGAGTCAAAAATAGGGCTCTCAGATCAGTCAGGCTCGAGCTCACGTCTCCGCTCTGGTATTTACTCCAGTGGTCGTTGTGATCTTGGAAAGTTATTCGACCTCTCTAAGCTTCAGTTTCCTTGTCTGCGCAGTGGGGATGGTAGTAACTAGTTGTAGGGTGGTTGTGAGGAGGACTAAACAGTGAGACTTATGAAGAAAGCACCTACCAGAGTGATACAACATAACACTCAGTAAATGGCAGCTACTATCAGTAATGAGGTCTCTACCTTTGGAAGAAAACATAGATAGAAAAATGAAAATTATCTAAGAACAGTTTGGAAAGGGCAGAATTTCAACACAGAACACACATTCATTCTTTCAAAACCCCCTTGGTGTTATAAAATAACACCTTGGTGTATAAGATATACATAAATAAAAGGATATAATGGACTCCTATTTACCCAATAATACATAGCTTCACAACTATCAAGGCCAATCTTATATCATCCATACCCCCTACACAGGTATAGTCTGTTTTGAGTTAGCTATTTTGGCCTTCAGTGTGGATTATTTTCTTATAGGAGAGGGAATATGGGATTTAGAGTCTAAAAACTTGTTCCTTCCTTGATTAGCTGTTTGACTTTGGGCATGTCACTTAATTCATTTAATTCTCAGTTTCTTCATCTGTAAAATGAAGTTGTTAATAATTAGACCTGCCATACATACTTCAAAGAGCTCTTGCATAGAGGAAATTAGATGTCTGTGAAAGGGCCTTGTAAAAGGAAGTCTATGCCAATAGTACTGGTTGTTACAGCTCTATCTCTGACTGGGGGTGGCACCGAGTATGTGCTCAGCAAACATTTATTAAGGTTGTGTTAAGTGCCAGGCCAGGTCAGGCCAAAGACCTGCTCTGCAGTCTTAGGTTGCATCCCCGAGCCTAGCTGGTCACATTGCAAACACTGTCACTAAGGCAACAGGGATCACTCAATGTGTCCCAGCCCTACACTCGGAGAAGTACATCCCTCAGTATACACATCCTGTTGGACCAAGAGTCACTTCTTATACCATATGTCCTTGTTCAATGTCAAGGCCTGGAAAATGTCAAATTATGTCCTGCCTCCAGTGCTGTATTTCCATTAAGGATCAGAATGAGAATTACAGAGACAGTGGGTAAGACCTCAAAGTTACATGTTGAAAAAAGAAGCTTTTTTCATGTCAAGAACATAACCCAAATCATCCTTTCAAAAGCTATTTGGGGATAGGTCTTAGGTCCAGAATTTAAAGCTGCAATGGGAAACCAGAGGGGGATCCCTGATCCAAAGGGTGACCCTGAAGTTGTTTTGGTTAGAGCTGGAGAGATGCTATTTCTCTCTCATTTTTCTTTCCTTAGTAGAGAATTTCATCTTTGCCCCAGCCTCTGCATCCTGGTAGCCCATGAAAACAATATTTTCCTGCTCAGCAGGGCAAAACCTCTTATTTCCTGCTGTCCTTTTCCCATCTCCTAGCTCCACACTGAAGTCCTTGCTGTAGACAGATTTCTCCAGCAAGTTATTTTCTCACCACTGAGCCCCAGCTGTTTTGCATCCCTGAAGCATGTCAGGGCCAGAGAAGAAATGAAAGGACTGAGGCAGTGTCAGCTACAGGGGGACCCAGGTCACTAGTGATCAGATTTTTTTAATGAACCTGAGGGCCAGGGACTTGAAAGGAAGGTCAGGGGTCACAGAAGGGTGATGGCAATACGCGTCCAGATTATTAAACCCTGAACGTGAAGACGTCGATGTTCTTCCAATACCCTTTCCCCCCAGGAGCTCAGTGCTGCGCTGAGCAGTTAGGGCTTCATGACCTGATTGCACGAGCAATCAGCAGTCTCCTGGAAACCTCTGACTCCATGCTGCCAGAGGAGCATGAAGGACATTTGACAACTGGATTATATCCGAAGACTTTGGTTCCTACTCTGACTCCCCGGGTTGCTGACTTCTCCCTTCTTCCAGAAATAATTCAAGGTCAAGTTTTCAAAGTGGTTCCAGGAGAAGAGGGGAATTCTTGCTTAATAGTCCCCTCTGGCCTGTCGCTAATACACCTGTTTCTCTCATTCCCATCTGATTATACCTCTGAGTTTTGGAGATCTTGATTTCTTGGTTCCAACTGGAATGAGGGCTTTCTTAGTATTATGATCCTAAGCATCACTGAAAGGAACACATTTCTTGATTAGAATCAATCTATATTTATTTCAGTTCAGAATTGTTTTCATTATTTGCTCCTGGGAGCAAGGTACAACTCAGTCTTCTACAAAGGGGTGATGTCCAACTTTACTGGTGGTTGTGGTTAAGCCAGCCATGCAAATGTTCCCAGGACATAATGTTCACAAGAGATACGGGGAAAGACCGAAAGGGAATCTTAAAGTCATTGAGAGATCTCAGGGTCATCTGGTCCAGGCTCCCATCCAAGAACTTTCCTTTCAGATGGCCATATGCTGATGCTTTAACATCCCAAGTTATAGGAAGTTAATTAGAAAGTCCAGTTCAAATTTGGACAGCTTTTATTGTCAAAAAGTTCTTCCTATTACCTTCCTAATCTCACTCATAAGAGTTAAATAGGATAAATGGAAGCCCTTTCAAGAACCCCATGTGATATTTTTTCAGATCTTTGAAAATGTCTATAATACCTGCTCTAAGTCTTTTCTACTCCAAGCTAAGCATTTTCAGTTACTTCAACAATGCCCTATTACAGGAAAAGAACAATGAACTGGTAGTGAAAAGGCCTGGGTTCAAGTCCTGGCTCCACCAGTTTTCGTCTATGTAAGAAAGTCAATGAACCTCTCACAAGTTCACCTTCCTCTGTAAAATGAAGATTAAATATATATACTTTACCTACTGTTCTGAGGATCAAATAAGATAACATAATACCACAGAAATGCAAAGGATCATAAGAGACTACTGTGAACAATTATATGCCAACAAGTTGGATAACCTTGAAGAAATGGATAAATTCCTAGAAACATACAACCAACCAAGACTGAATATTAAAGAAAAAGAAAATCTAAATAGACCAGTAATGAGTCAGGAGATGGGATCAGTAATCAAGAATCCCTAATAAAGAGAAGCCGAGGACCAGTTGGCTTCACTGATAAATCTACCAAACATTTAAAGAATAACTAACATCAATCCTTCTCAAATGTTTCTAAAAAATTAAAGAGAAGAGAACACTTTCAAACTCATTTTACAAGGCCAGCATTACCCTGATACCAAGGCCCGACAAGAACACTATAAGAAAAGAAAGTTATAGCCAATATCCTTAATGAACATAGATTCGAGAACCCTCAACAAAATACTAGCAGATGAATTCAACAGCACATTAAAAGGATCAAACACTATGATCAAGTAGGATTTATCCCTGCAAGCATGAGACAACATATGCAAATTAATAAATGTGATGTACTGCATTAACATAATAAAGGATAAAAACCATATAATCACCTTAATAGATGCAGAAAAGGCATTTAATAAAATTCAAAATCCTCTCATGATTCAAAACTCTCCACAAATTAAGTATAGAATAAAGTACCTCAACATAAGAAGGCCATCTATGACAAATCCACTAACATCACACTCAGTGATAAAAAGTTGACACCTTTTCCTCTAAGGTCAAAAACATTACAAAGATACCCACTCAACCGCTATTCAGTATTACACTTGGAAGACCTAGCTGGAGCAGTTAGGCAAGAAAAATAAAAGGCATCTACATCAGAAAAGAAGTTAAATTCTCTCTAATTGTAGTTGACAGGAACTTATGTATAGAAATACCTAAAGACACTACTAAAACACTATTAGTACTAATGAAAGAATTCAGTATAGTTGCAGGATATAAAATTAACATAAAAAAATCAGTTTCATTTCTATACACTAACAATGAACTATCAAAAAGGAAATTAAGAAAATAGTCCAATTTATAATAGCACCAGGAAGAATAGAATACAAGGAGGTGAAATATTTGTACACTGAAAACTATCAGACACTGATGAAAGAAATTGAAAAAGATGCCAATAAATGGAAAGATATCTCATGTTTATGAATTAGAAGAATTAATATTGTTAAAATGTTCACACTACCCAAAATGATCTACAGATTCAATGCAGTCCATCAAAATTTCAAAGGCATTTTCACAGAAATAAAAATATAAACCCTAAAATTCATATGGAACCACAAAAGACCCTGATTAGTCAAGGCAATCTTGAGAAAGAAGAACAAACCTGGAGACATAATACTTTCTGACTTCAAACTGTACTGTAAGACTATAGTAATCAGAACAGTATGATACGGGCATAAAAACAGACACATAGACCAATGGAACAGAATACAGAGCCTAGAAAGAAATCTACACATATATGGTCAACTAATCTTTGACAAGGGCATCAAGAATATATAACTTATACAAGAAAAGGATTCTCTTTAACAAATAGTGTTGGGGAAATTGGATATCCACATGCAACAGAATGCACTGGGGCCTATCTTACACATATGCAAAAAATAATTCAAAATGGATTAGATTTCAATGTAAAACCTGAGGGATTTTCCTGGCAGTCCAGTGGTTAAGACCATACTTCCTCTGCAGGGGGTATGGATTTGATCCCTGCTCAGGAAATTAAGATCTTGCATGCCATGCAGTGCAGCCAAAAATAAAATAAAAGTAAAATCTGAAACCATATAACTCCTAGAAGAAAACATAGGGGGAAGACTCCTTGCTATTGGTTTTGGCAATAATTTTGGGGGTATAACACCAAAAGCACAGGCAACAAGAGCAAAAATAAATAAATGGGACTATGTCAAAGTAAAAACAAGCAAAGTAACATACAACAAAGTGAACCATCAACAAAATGAAAAGGCAACCTATGGATTGAGAGAAGATACTTGCAAACCATATATCTGATAAGAAGTTAATATCCAAAATACACAAAGAACTCATAGCAAAAAAAGAAAAATTACTGGATTAAAAGAACCTGAGATGACATTTTTTCAAAGAAGGCATACAAATGGCCAACAGGTATATGAAAAGGTGCTAAACAGCACTAATCATCAGAGATATGTAAATCAAAACCACAGTGAAATATCACCTCACATTGATTAAGATGGCTAACATCAGTTCAGTTCAGTTCAGTCGCTCAGTCGTGTCCGACTCTTTGCGACCCCATGAATCGCAGCATGCCGTAAGATAAGAGATGACTAGTGTTGGTGAAGATGTGGACAAGGGAACCCTTGTACATGCTGATGGGAATGTAAATTTGGACAACCATTATGGAAAAAAGTATTGAGGTTTCTCAAAAAAGTAAAAATAGAACTACTATATGATCTAGCAATCCCACTTCTGGGTATACATCCAAAGGAAATGGAATCAATGTGTTGAAGAGATGTCGTCATCCTCATGTTTGTTGCAGTATTATTTACAATAGCCAAGATATGGAAACAGGCTGGGAATTCCCTAGTGGTCCAGTGGTTAGGACTCCATGCTTTCACTGCCAAGATATGGATGCACTGACAGATGAATGGAGAAAGAAAATGTGACACACATAGGAATATTACTTAGCCATTAAAAAAGAGATTGTGCCATTTACAACAACATGGATGAATCTGAAGGACATTATGCTAAGTGAAATAAACCAGACACAGAAAGACAATTGTTGTGTGATCTCATATATGTGGAATCTAAAAAAGTTGAACTCATAGAAACAAACAGTAGAATAGTGGTTGCTAAGCACTGAGATATAGAGGCTATGGGGAGATGTGGGTCAAAATGTACAAACTTCTGGTCATAAGATGAATAAGTTCAAAGAGACACGTGCACCCCAATGTTCATCGCAGCACTGTTTATAATAGCCAGGACATGGAAGCAACCTAGATGCCCATCAGCAGACAATGGATAAGGAAGTTCTGGTACATCTACACAATGGAATATTACTCAACCATTAAAAAGAATTCATTTTAATCAGTTCTAATGAAATGGATGAAACTGGAACCCATTATACAGAGTGAAGTAAGCCAGAAAGATAAAGACCAATACAGTATACTAACACATATATATGGAATTTAGAAAGATGATAGTGATAACCCTATATGCAAAACAGAAAAAGAGACACAGATGTAAAGAATAGACTTTTGGACTCTGTGGGAGAAGGCGAGGGTGGGATGTTTTGAGAGAACAGCATCGAAACATGTATATTATCAAGGGTGAAACAGATCACCAGCCCAGGTTGGATGCATGAGACAAGTGCTCGGGGCTGGTGCACTGGGAAGACCCAGAGGGATGGGGAGGGGAGGGAGGTAGGAGGGGGGATCGGGATGGGGAATACGTGTAAATCCATGGCTAATTCATGTCAATGTATGACAAAAACCACTACAATATTGTAAAGTAATTAGCCTCCAACTATTAAAAATAAATGGAAAAAATAAATTAAAAAAAAGATGAATAAGTTCAGGGAAACTAGTATATATTATCGTATTGTTGTTGTTCAGTCACTAAGTCGTGTCTGACTCTTTGTGACCCCATGGACTGCGGCACACCAGGCTCCCCTGTCCTTCACTATCTCCTGGAGTCTGTTCACATTCATGTCCATTGAGTCAGTGATGCTATCTAACCACCTCATCTTCTGCTGCCCTTGCTCCTTTTGCCTTCAATCCTTCCCAGCATCAGGGTCTTTTCCAATAAGTCAGCTCTTCACATCAGGTGGCCAAAGTATTGGAGCTTCAGCTTCAGCATCAATCCTTCCAATATATATTCAGGATTGATTTCCTATAGGATTGACTGGTTTGATCTCTTTGCAGTCCAAAGGGCTCCCAAGAGTCTTCTCCAACACCACAACTCGAAAGCATCAATTCTTCTGCACTCAGCCTTCTTTATGATCCAGCTCTCACATCTGTACATGACTACTGGAAAAACCATAGCTTTGACTATACGGAAATGGGAATAAAAGACCACCTTACCTGTCTCTTGAGAAACATGTATGGGGGTCAAGAAGCAATAGTTAGAATGGGACATAGAACAGCTGAGTGGTTCAAAATTGGGAAAGGAGTATGACAAGGCTGTATATTGTCATTTTGCTTATTTAACTTATATGCAGAGTGTGCATGCATGAGTGTGTGCTTAATTGCTTCAGTCGTGTTCAACTCTGCGATTCTTTGTAGTCTGCCAGGCTCCTCTGTCAGAGAAGGCAATGGCAACCCACTCCAGTACTCTTGCCTGGAAAATCCACGGATGGAGGAGCCTGGTAGGCTGCAGTCCATGGTGTCACTGAGTCTGACACGACTGAGCGACTTCACTTTCACTTTCACTCTCATGCATTGGAGACGGAAATGGCAACCCACTCCAGTGTTCTTGCCTGGAGAATCCCAGGGATGGGGTTGCCTGGTGGGCTACCGTCTATGGGGTTGCACAGAGTCAGACACGGCTGAAGTGACTTGGCAGCAGCAGCAGCAGACTCCTCTGTCCATGGGATTCTCCAGGCAAGAATACTGGAGTGGGTCACCATGCCCACCTTCAGGGGAACTTTCCAACTCAGGGATTGAACTCACATTTCCTGTACCTTCTGCATTGCAGGCAGATTGTTTACCCACTGAGCCACCTGGGAAACCCCTATATGCAGAGTATATCCTGCAAAATGCCTGGCTAGATGAATCACAAGCTGGAATCAAGATTGTCAGGGGAAATATCAACAACCTCAGATATACAGATGATACCACCCTAATGGCAGAAAGTGAAGAAGAACTAAAGAGTCTCTTGATGAGGGTGAAAGAGGAGAGTGAAAAAGCTGGCTTGAAACTCAACATTAAAAAAAACTAAGATCATGGCAACCAGTCCGATCACTTCATGGCAAAGTGGAAGCAGTGACAGATTTTATTTCCTTGAGCTCCAAAATTACTGCAGATGGTGACTGCCCCCATGAAAATAAAAGACACTTACTCCTTGGAAGGAAAGCTATGACAAAGTTCAGCTGCATATTAAAAAGCAGAGATTTAAATTTGCTGACAAAGGTCCATAGTTAATAATAGTGTATATTTGTATATTTGGTATTTGCGGAATGAGTAGATACTAAGTGTTCTCACCACAAAATGAAAACAAACAAAATTATGTGAGGTGATGGATGTATTAATTAACTTGATTGTGGCAATAATTTCACAATGTATATGTATATTAAATCATCACATTGTACTTTAAAAAAAAATGACACTGTACAACCTAAATACATACAAGTTTTGTCAACCATACCTCAATAAAGCTGGGTGGAATGAAATAACACATGCCTTCATTATTTGATGATTGTAAAATATCACACACATGCTTTTTAATCATCATCACTTTCCTCCATTCTTGGTGACTTCCTCTGACCTCTCTAGTTCAGAGTGTTCAACTAAATATAACATTTGCTAGTTCAATAGGAGTTTATGAGCCACTGTTCTAGGCACTAGGAAAATAAAGATGAACAAAGTAGTCTTTGCCTTCAAGGTAATCAGAGGGCTACAACACACTAGACTAAAAGCCATAATAGAGGCTCCTGCAGAGAATACTCTAGGAATACAGTTGTAAAACTTCCAACTCAGATGGGGTGGAAGAAGCGACAACGGGGCTGAGTATTAGAGGATGCATAGCATTATCCAAACAGAAGAAGGTAGAAGGACATTCTAGGTAGAGATAAAACATGCAAAGACATGAAGTTTAGTCAGAACAAAGGTATTTTGAATTCAAAAAGTCACTGTTTCATCAAAGGACATAATCAATAGAGCGAAAGGCAATCCACAGAAAGGGAGAAAATATTTAGAAATCTTATATCTGAGAAGGGATTAATATCCAGAATGTATAAAGAACTCTTACAACTCAACAACAAAAAATAAACAACTTGATTACAGAGGACTTGAATAGACATTTCTCTAAAGAAGATATGCAAATGGCCAATAAGCACATGAAAGGATGTCCAGCATCACTAATCATTTCGGAAGAGTAATTTAAACCACAATGAGAAACCACATCACATCCATTAGAATAGCTACCATCAAAGAGAAAGAGAAAGAAAGAAAGAAAAGAAAAGAAGCATTGGTGAGGATGTAAAGAAATTAAACCCTTGCACACTGTTGGTAAGAAGTGAGCAGCTGCTGGGAAAGCAGTATAAAGGTCCCCCTCAAAATTACATGAATTATCATACAACCCAGCAATTCCACTTCTGGGTATATACTCCAAAGAATTCAAATAAAGGCTTCGAAGAGATACTTACGCATTCATGTTCATAGCAGCACTATTCAAAATAGCATAAAGGTAGAAGCAACTCAAGTGTCCATCAACAGGTGAATGAATGAATAAATATGATATAAACACAATGGAATATAATTCAGCCTTAAAAAGGATGGAAAATCTATATTTCCCACACTACAACATGGATGAATTTTGAGGACATTATGCTAAGTAAAATAAGCCAGTCATAAAAATGACAAACATTGTATGATTTCACTTACATGAGGTATCCAGAGTAGTCAAATTCATAGAGATAGATGATGGAACTGTGGTTATCATGGGCTGGGGGAAAAGGGAATGGGGAGTGATTATTTAATGGATACAGAGTTTCAGTTTTTCGAGGTGAAAAAAGTTCTAGAATTGTTTGCACCCATGTGCTTAACACTTGTGCTCTGTACATTTAAAAGTTATTAAAATTGTAACTTTTATGTGATGTGTATTATACCACAATTTTTTGCAAAAGATATTGGGAAAGTTAAAGGAGTTTGTAAGGACTGGGTATTATTGCTAACTTTTTTAGGTGTGACAATTGGTTATATAGAACAATATTCTTTATTCTTAAGAAATGCATACTAAAATATTTAAGAGAGAAGTGCAACCTATTTTGAAATTCATGGCTGGAAAGATGGATGTATAAACAAACAGTTATATAAAACCAACCCGACAAAAGGATAACCACTGGATTCAGGTGGTAGATGTACAGTGTTCACTGTATTATTCTTTCAATATTTTCTCAATATTTGAAAATTTGTATAGTAAAATTTGGGGAAAAAAAAACTTCTTAATTGCTTTATGAAGGTGAAAATAATGACCAAGTCATCACATATGCAGAAAATAGATGTTTCAGTAGGAGTTAACTCTGGGTATGACTGCTCCCCAAAAGCCAACAAAACAAAACAAAAAATAATCACAAGCTGTCTTAATAGAAATACAGTGCTCATAGTGTGACTCTGGGCAAGTACTTACCCTCTACAAGTCCGTTTCATCATGTACAAAATGGGAAAGAATTAAGTGAGACACTGTGTGTAAAGAGCTTGAAACAGAAGCGAATATTCAACACGTCTCCATAAGTAGCTGGTAGGATTGCAAGCATAAGGAAAATGCTACAGTCCTAGCGGACTTCTGTGCTGGTGGCACCATGCAGAACAGTTTATACTCTGCGCCCGGTGTGGTCAAAGCATATTCCTCTGGTTTCTTGGGTGATATTGTCGCGTCATATAATGAGCTGTTGAAGGATAACAGAGCTTCACCTGGAGTGGGAAGACTGAGGGAGGGAAGACATTATGACTGTCTTCTGATAGCTGAAGGATTAGCCCTAGGAGCAAAGGGAGAAAGTTCACTAAAACAAATCTCATGTTAAATAAGGTTTGAAGAGAAAACTGACTGTGTCAGGAAGTTGTTAGCTCCCTGACTCCGCTGATGGGTGAGTTGCAATCAGAGGCTGGACAACCACTTGATGAAAGCATTGTCAGAAAAATGAGATTGGGCCAGATAATCTTCATGGTCCCTTCCAATTCAGGGAGTCTAAGATGCTCTTAAAATATAGCACCTGGAACTGAATGATGCCATAGAGGTGAGTTAGTGAGACAAATACCCTCCTTGCTAAAGATATTGTTACTTATATCTTGAAGATTTCTATGTTACGTGAAGAAGAGAGAAAACTCAAAATTAAACATATTTGTTATATCTGTCTGTTGTTAATATTATGTCACCTATGCCAGATGTTCGATCTATTCATCTTTACCCTTGTATTCATTCACTTATCTTTTCAATATTTCATATTTATTTACAAGATATGTCTTTCCCCTCAGGTATTAAGGATACAAAAATGAACAGACGTAAGAACAAGATAGGGCCCAGTGGTGGAATTAAAAGACATGGGCAGAAAAGATAAGGACAGAGATTCACTCTGGCTAGGGATGGTGGGAAGTCTTCCTTGAAATATTTGAGCTGCATCTTAGAAGATAGATGAGGTTTTCTAGATGTAGAATGAGTAGAAAATCATTCAGGCAAATGGAAGAGCTTATTAGAAGTCAAAATAGACAAGAGTACCAAGTTTTGGAGGGAAATGTAACCAGGTAAGACCAGGTCTCAAGGATATATGAAAGGCCAAGAACATTAGGAATATGTATCACAATTCTAAATGGAAAGAGACTTAAACACCCAGCTTTCTCTTTCTTCTCTTCTTCTCATTTTTTGAGATCCCCTCATAAAACCCAATACGTTTTCATTCTTTAAACTAGTGACCTCATTCAGAATATAAGTTTTTATAATTTTCTTGCCTCCCAGCTATCCTTATATTTTAAGAGAATTTGAAGCTATAAGAATCTGGAATTAAAAAAAAAAAAGAAGAATCTGGAATTAGTCTTTTCTTGGTAGTACATTTCAGATTATTGATTCCTCAGAATACACCCCACCTCCTCCATACTCCTTTTGTTTGGCTTGCCTTGGATCTCCCATCAGAACACTCTCTGCAAGCTTATCATGTGTGGAGCACTCTTGGGTTCCTTTAATGTTGCCTCCAATTAACTGAAATTCCTTTCCCTCTGTTTCTTTAGCTAACAAGCAGTGTTGATAATGGGAATGATGAAAGTGAGAGCTGAAGAGGCTCATGAAGCCTTAACTTGACCTATAAAATAACTCTAGCATGATCCTTGCGAAACTTGTATGCAGGTCAAGAAGCAACAGTTAGAACCAGACATGGAAGAATGGACTGGTTCAAAATTGGGAAAGCACTATGTCAAGACTATATATTGTCACCCTGCTTATTTAACTTACATGAAGAGTACATCAAGCAAAATGCCAGGCTGGATGAAACACAAGCTAGAATCAAGATTGCCAGGCGACAGGCTGGATGCATGAGACAAGTGCTCGGGGCTGGTGCACTGGGAAGACCCAGAGGGATGGGGTGAGGAGGAGGTGGGAGGGGGGATCGGGATGGGAAATACATGTAAATCCATGGCTGATTCATGTCAATGTATGGCAAAAACCACTACAATATTGTAAAGTAATTAGCCTCCAACTAATAAAAATAAATGGAAAAAAAACTAAAAAAAAAAAAAGATTGCCGGGCGAAATATCAATAACCTCAGATATGTAGATGACACTACCCTTAAGGCAGAAAGCGAATAGGAACTAAAGAGCCTCTTGATGAAGGTGAAAGAGGAGAGTGAAAAGGTTGGCTGAAAGCTCAACATTCAGAAAACTAAGATCATGGCATCTGGTCCCATCACTTCATGGCAAATAGATGGGGCAACAGTGGAAACAGTGACAGACTTAATTTTTGGGGGTTCCAAAATCACTGCAGATGGTGACTGCAGCCATGAAATTAAGATGCTTCCTCCTTGGAAGAAAAGCTATGAACAACCTAGACAGCATATTAAAAAACAGAGATATTAGCAACAATCATGATCCCAATATGGGTTCAGTCAGTTCAGTCGCTCAGTCGTGTCCAAATCTTTATGACCCCATGGACTGCAGCACATCAGGCTTCCCTGTCCTTCACCATCTCCCAGAGTTTGCTCAAACTCATGTCCATAGAGTCGGTGATGCCATCCAACTATCTCATCCTCTGTCATCCCCTTCTCCTCCTGCCCTCAATCTTTCCCAGCATCCGGGTCTTTTCAAATGAGTCAGTTCTTTGTATCAGGTGGCCAAAGTATTGGAGTTTCAGCTTCAACATTAGTCCCTCCAGTGAACACTCAGGACTGATCTCCTTTAGGATGGACTGGTTGGATCTCCCTGCAGTCCAAGGGACTCTCAAGAGTCTTCTCCAACACCACAGTTCAAAAGCATCAATTCTTTGGTGCTCAGCTTTCTTTAAAGTCCAACTCTCACATCCATACATGACTACTGGAAAAACCATAGTTTTGACTAGATGGACCTTTGTTGGCAAAGTAATGTCTCTGCTTTTTAATATGCTGTCTAGGTTGGTCATAACTTTTCTTCCAAGGAGCAAGCCTCTTTTTATTTCATGGCTGCAGTCACCATCTGCAGTGATTTTAGAACCCCCAAAAATAAAGTCTGTCACTGTTTCCACTGTTTCCCCATCTATTTGCCATGAAGTGATGGGACCAGATGCCATGATCTTAGTTTTCTGAATGTTGAGCTTTCAGCCAACTTTTCACTCTTCTCTTTCACTGTCATCAAGAAGGTCTTTAGTTCTTCTTTGCTTTCTGCCATAAGGGTGGTATCATCTGCATATCTGAGGTTATTGATATTTCTCCCGGCAATCTTGATTCCAGCTTGTGCTTCATCCAGCCGAGTGTTTCTCATGATGTATTCTGCGTATAAGTTAAATAAGCAGGGTTAAATAAGCATATAAGTTAAATATATAGCCTTGACATACTCCTTTCTCTATTTGGAACCAGTCTTTTGTTCCATGTCCAGTTCTAACTGTGGCTTCCTGACATGCATACAGATTTCTCAAGAGGCAGGTCAGGCGGCCTGGTATTCTCATCTCTTTAAGAATTTTCCAGTTTGTGGTGATCCACACAGTCAAAGGCTTTGGCATAGTCAATAAAGCAGAAGTAGATGTTTTTCTGGAATGCTCTTGCTTTTTTGACGATCCAATGGATGTTGGCAATTTGATCTCTGGTTCCTCTGCCTTTTCTAAATCTAGCTTGAACATCTGGAAGTTCATGGTTCACATACTGTTGAAGCCTGATTTGGAGAATTTTGAGCATTACTTTGCTAGCGTGTGAGAAAAGTGCAAATGTGTGGTAGTTTGAGCATTCTTTGGTATTGCCTTTCTTTGGGAGTGGAATGAAAACTGACCTTTTCCAGTCCTGTGGCCACTGCTGAGTTGTCCAAATTTGCTGGCATATTGAGTGCAGCACTTTCACAGCATCATCTTTTAGGATTTGAAATAGCTCAACTAGAATTCCATCACCTCCACTAGCTTTGTTCCTAGTGATGTTTCCTAAGGCCTACTTGACTTCATATTCCAGAGTGTCTGGCTCTAGGTGAGTGATCACACCATCGTGATTATCTGGGTCATGATGATCTTTTTTGTATAGTTCTGTGTTTTCTTGCCACACATTCTTCTTAATATCTTCTGGTTCTGTTGGGTCCATACCATTTCTGTCCTTTATTGAGCCCACCTTTGCATGAAATGTTCCGTTGGTATCTCTGATTTTCTTGAAGAGATCTCTAGTCTTTCCCATTCTATTGTTTTCCTCTATTTCTTTGCACTGATCACTGAGGAAGGCTTTCTTATTTCTCTTTGCTATTCTTTGGAACTCTGCATTCCAATGGGTTATTCAGTTTTAATCCTGTTTTCGTCTCTCTGTGTACACCAGTAGTTTTAATAAAGAACTGCTGAGAGAAACAAAGAACTGCAGTCCCCCCATCACTACTATTTAATGATTTCAGCAATAATTGATACTCCCGTTGGTCAAGGAGTTGAGTGTGATTATCTGCAAAGAAGATAAAATATGGCGTGCCTGCTCGCTGTCTCCACCCACGCCGCCGCTGCTTAGGGCCCGGCCTCGCCCCTCCTGCTTCTCCACCTTCTTGCCTGTGCGGCCGCCAAGGGGAACGTGGCCGACCGGAAACTGTACATCCAGGGCGTCCCGCCTGGCACCAGCGAGAAAGAACTAAAGAAGGCATATAGAAAGTTAGACAAAGAACACCACCCTGGTAAGAATCCAAATGCTGGTGACAAACTCAAAGAAATAAGTTTTTCATATGAAGTACTATCAAATCGTGAGAATCTCGAACTATATGACAGATATGGAGAACAAGATTTTCGGGAAGGTAGCGGTGGAAGTGGTGGCATGGATGATATTTTCTCTTCACATTTTTGGAGGAGGTTTATTTGGCTTCATGGTCAATCAGAGCAGAAGTCGAAATGGCAGAAGAGAAGACATGATGCATCCACTCAAAGTATTTTTAGAAGACCTGTGTAATGGCAAGACAGCCAAACTACAACTTAGCAAGAATGCACTCCGCAGTGCATGCAGTGGCCAAGGTGAGAAATCTGGAGCTGTTCAGAAGTGTAGTGCTGGTCGGGGTCGAGGTGTACACGTCATGATCAAACAGCTGGCTCCAGGAATGGTACAGCAGATGCAGTCTGTGTGTTCTGACTGTAATGAAGAAGGAGAGGTAATTAATGAAAAGGACCGCTGTAAAAAATGTGAAGGGAAGAAGGTGATTAAAGAAGTCAAGATTCTTGAAGTCCACGTAGACAAAGGCATGAAACATGGACAGAGAATTACATTTACTGGGGAAGCAGACCAGGTCCCAGGAGTGGACCCAGGAGACGTTGTTCTTTTGCTTCAAGAAAAAGAACATGAGGTGTTCCAGAGAGATGGGAATGATTTTCACATGACATATAAGATAGGACTTGTTGAAGCTCTGTATGCATTTCAGTTCACATTTAAGCACCTTGATGGACCTCAGATTGTGGTAAAATACCGCCCTGTCAAAGTAATCGAACCAGGATGTGTTCTTATAGTTCAAGGTGAAGGAATGCCACAATATCATAATCCCTTTGAAAAAGGTGATTTTTACATAAAATTTGATGTGCAGTTTCCTGGGTCAACCTAGACAAGCTTTCTGAATTAAAAGATCTTCTGCCATCTAGACCAGATGTTCCAAATATTATTGGAGACACAGAGGAGGTAGCACTTCAAGAATTTGATAGCACTCAGGGCTCAGGAGGTGGTCAGAGGCGTGAAGCCTATAATGATAGCTCTGATGAAGAAAGCAGTAGTCATCATGGACCAGGAGAGCAATGTGCCCATCAGTAAACCCTGCAAACAAATTGCACAGGTGGATTTTCTTTCCACATTGGCCTGGTTTGTTTTCCGCAATCCAGCTGGAGCATCTGGTCAACCCAGATGAACTGATGGACATCTCTTGGTCTATGTGTAACTTTATAAATTGGTATAGTATCTACAGAGTGTATAATTTATACTCACCACAAAGCTTTACATCTTCATCTCAACTGTTCTATAGAAGAATAAAACACTTGAAACAAGACTACCTTTCACACATGGGTTATAAGTTTCAGTCCTGATATCTATGCTTGATTTTTATCAGTTTTGTGTAGATTTTATGTTTCATATTTTAAATTCAAATCCCACATTGTAAAGTTTGTGTACAGTTTGTCCTGAAGCTTTATGTTTGGCTGCACCTGCATAAGCTGCTACAAATAGAATAAAGAATTTCATAGCCTGTTTCTACCATTTAGATGCATGGAAAAATGGGCTTTGCACACAATGGGTTTGGAGCTGACTGGGAACAATGGAAAAAATATCATTAGCTGAGCTGTGGTTATAAAGTTTTGGATGGGGGTATGTTTCTTTTTCTTTCTTTCTTTTTTTTTTTTTTTTTGTACCATCTTGTGAAAGGTTTCTGGAACTGAATAATAAAAAGCAGTCGGTGTTTATTTAAAAAAAAAAAAAAAAAGCTGTGCTTGGAGTCCCTTAGCTTGTGAAATTACCAAGACCCATTATTTCAGCATGGAAGCTTCAACACAACAAAAAAGACTGGTAAGATGCCTTCTCCTGAACAGTTTAATTTGTTTGACACATCTTATTGGTAAAAGCTCAGGTGAAGGGATACTGAAGCTAGACGAGGGCTGGGATCTCTAAATATGTTGAAAATGTTATCTGTTCTTTCTCAAATATGTCTCTCCCCTTTAGGTATTTGCTCTGTGATAGCCTTTTCCCTTGGCAGCCGTTGAGTCTCTGTGCCTCGTATTTCAAAACCGATAAGGAAAGGCGAGACCCTCCTGTGCTGAGCGGGGCACCTGGGGAAGTGAGGCCATATGTGACTTGGGCTGCATAGCCTCAGCCAGTGCTCGCCCACCTCCCCCTTGTTGTGCAGGCCTCGCTTGGCTAGACGGCAGTTTCTCTGAAGGACTCACACATGCACTCTCTCTAGTGATCTCCTTATCTGCACACTTGGCAAATTCTTTACAACATCTGATCAAGGAAGGACTTTTTTTTGATGTTTTAGCATGTTCTAGATTTACTGCCCTGCTGCTGGGATATGGTGAGGCTTATCAAGAGCCTCTTCAGAGCCTTTTCCAGATGGCTTGCAAAGTCTGTGTATTTTTAAATAAACATCAAACTAGTCCTGGAATGTGGCTTCTCTGGAGCTAAAGCAACATTTGCATAAAGCAGGAGAGTAGATGCCAGACCCTAATCCAACTGTGTCCCTTCTGTCTCCCCTTCCTGTCTCACCCTAGACTTCCCATCATGTTAATTCTGCTGTCAGAACCACTCCGTTAAGTCCCCAGGATCAGGACTGAACTACTGGAAGGGAAGCTCCTCATGGCCTCCAGGCTTCTGCCTTTCTAGCTGCCTTGAGCCTGACTCTGTCGGCCAGTGCTGGGAGACTCACAGGTGGAAGGAGTTGGAGATTTTTGATCTGCTTATTATTCAAAGGCTTCAAAGCTCGGATCTATATGTCTACCATGATCAGGATCTCCAATAGAGTGGGGGAGGGGGCAGGAGAGGTGTAGAGGGAGGCTGATTCACGTGAAAGCAGACACCTGAGCAATAAAGCTGAAAACCCCCACTTCTTATCCATCCCTGTATCACAACTCCCATTACCTAGGAAGTCATAGCATTCGCATACCCATCATAATGGATTCTCAATGAGAACCTCTTCCCAAATTCATGTTAATAGCCCCCTTCCCATTGTCCTCAGGTTTGCTGTAATGTGCCAAACCTGAACCCTTCAACATCAAGGTCAATTATGCTCAAAGTGCCTACGTATTTCCAAACTTGGAGAAGACACCCCCCAAGTGAAAGATTCCTGAAGCAAAATTTCCCATAATGGACAAGGCCTGGACCTTGAGGAGTTTTCATAGAATCCAGGAGTCAACCAATATCTGACTTGGACTCTATTTGCAGGAATTCTTGATCTTTAAGGGTTATACCCACACATATATATGCACACACACACACATTCCCTAGTTAAACCTGGTCATCTTGAATATTGGGGTAGTCTGCTTGGTTTATCTTCTTCCACAGGAAAAAAGCAGTGATTCAGACTCTATAAACAACAACTGGTGGTCTGAGAGCTAAGGCAGGATTAAGAGCAGGATGAGGTGGAAAACAGGCTGACATCCTAAATGCATTGCATCCAGATATGTGGACTTATATATAAATTCTAGAGGGTCAGAGGCAGAAAAAGGCAATGGTATGTTGCTTTTCAGATATGTGATCTTGGGTACATATTTTCTCTGAGCCTTGGGCTCTTCATATGTGAGAGCAATGATCATACTAACCTCTCAGAGATGTGATAAGACATAAAGGCTAATGGCCAAGTGTTATATGAATGTCAATAACAACAACAATGATAACAAAAATAATAACAGCTGCCACCAAGAAGGGAAGTAGGGAAAAGCACTGCAAAAGAAGTAGAGTTACCTGGACAGCAGAACTGGAGGAGCTGCCTTAGCCTAGGTAAATCTGCACTTCCTTCTCTTGAGATAAGAGAGCTGCTCCTTCTCACCTTCCACATTGTTTCTCTACTCTAATGCTCCTTTCTCTTCTCACAAATTACACAGACTCAGCTCAGCAAATGTTTGTTCCCCATAAGGGCTGCCAGTCTGGCCGCTTGCTCACCGACCTTGGGGATTTGTGTGGATCATAGTATCAGTGACTAATGCAGCCCTAGAGGTCAAGTAAATGGACACAGTTTGAAAGAGAGAAAGGATTCCTCCCATTTCTCACCAGCCTGCTCCATTTTCCTTCCCTGCTTAAGCTATCCTATCTGTACCAACAGAAATATAGTGCCCAGATTGAGGGATATAAATTTCCACTCTACTTTAGACCTGGTCTAATCACACTTTATATTTTCTGTTCAATTCTAGACACTTTGTTTTGTAGAAAATATTAACTAAGGAAGAAAGAGCAGGATGAGGAAAGATCTGGAAATCAGGTCTTAGGAGAAACGAATTAAGGAACTGGAAATGTATATTACTCGAGGGGTACACCTGACAGCTCCCTTCAAATATTTGGAGACATAGCCTGTGGAAAACCAATTAAGAGCTGTGTGTTGCCCCCAGAAGGCAGCAAAGGAGTAAGCTCAATGGATGCAAGTCCTAAGGAGACAAACTCCTATTCCATATAAAGGAGTATTTTCTAGTATATAAAGCAGTTCAAAATCAGGGGAATCTCCCTTATATTTATAGTGATCTCCCCGTTGCAAGTGGTGCCAACTCCAGAAGATTGTAGTGAAGATTGAATGAGGGTATAAAGGATAAAGTCTTTACATTCCTTCCATATCCAAGCTTTTTGTTGTCCTTTTGCCCACTTTCATTTGTCCCACTTTAATTCTCTAAGTCTTTCGCAGAGGGGCAGTGAGGTTGAAATAAGCAAGGAATTCCCAGCAGTTGTCAGCTTCAGCAGTGATATATCTTGGGAAACTCACTCACCTAAGAAAAAACAAAAGACTCTTGGATTATATTCAGGAAGTGTGTGGCGAAAGAGAGAAGGGAACAGATTTCATCTCTATGAGATAAGAAGCAGCTAGATGGCCATCAAAAATATCCAAAGGCAATGTTGATTTGAAAGCTGGGTTAGTAGTTAATGGTATCTCATTATTGGGAAGGTGTTTCTCTCTACATCTGTCAGTTCAGCTCAGTTACTCAGTCATGTTTGACTCTTTGCGACCCCATGGACTGCAGCATGCCAGGCCTCCCTGTCCATCACCAACTCCCAGAGTTTACTCAAGCTCATGTCCATTGAGTCGGTGATGCCATCCAACCATCTTATCCTCTGTCGTCCCCTTCTTCTCCCACCTTCAATCTTTCCCAGCATCAGGGTCTTTTCAGATGAGTCAGTTCTTTGCATCAGGTGGCCAAAGTATTGGAGTTTCAGTTTCAACATCAGTCCTTCTAATGAATATTCAGGACTGATTTCCTTTAGGATAGACTGGTTGGATCTCCCTGCAGTCCAAGGGACTCTCAAGAGTCTTCTCCAACACCACAGTTCAAAAGCATCAATTCTTTGGTGCTCAGCTTTCTTTAAAGTCCAACTCTCACATCCATACATGACTACTGGAAAAACTATAGCTTTAACTAGATGGACTTTATTGGCAAAGTAATGTCTCTGCTTTTTAATATGCTGCCTAGGTTGGTTATAGCTTTTTTTCCAAGGAGTAAGCATCTTTTAATTTCATGGCTGCAATCACCATCTGCAGTGATTTTGGAGCCCAAAAAGATAAAGTCTGTCACTGTTTCCCCATCCATTTTCCATGAAGTGATGGGACAAGATGCCATGATCTTAGTTTTCTGAATGTTGAATTTTAACCCAACTTTTTCCCTCTCCTCTTTCACTTTCATCAAGAGGTTCTTTAGTTCTTCTTTGTTTTCTGCCATAAGGGTGGTGTCATCTGCGTATCTGAGGTTATTGATATTTCTCCCAGCAATCTCGATTCTAGCTTGTGTTCCATCCAGCCCAGTGTTTCTCATGATGTACTCTGCATATAAGATAAATAAGCAGGGTGACAATACTTTGATGTACTCCTTTCCCTATTTGGAACCAGTCTTTTGTTCCATGTCCAGTTCTAACTGTGGCTTCCTGACATGCATACAGGTTTCTCAAGAGGCAGGTCAGGCAGTCTGGTATTCTCATCTCCTTAAGAATTTTCCACAGTTTATTGTGATCCACACAGTCAAAGGGTTTGGCATAGTCAATAAAGCAGATGTTTTTCTGGAATGCTCTTGCTTTTTCGATGATCCAACGGATGTTGGCAATTTGATCTCTGGTTCCTCTGCCTTTTCTAAATCCAGCTTCAACATCTGGAAGTTCATGGTTCATATACTGTTGAAGCCTGATTTGGAGAATTTTGAGCATTACTTTACTAGCATGTGAGAAAAGTGCAAATGTGCGGTAGTTTGAGCATTCTTTGGTATTGCCTTTCTTTGGGAGTGGAATGAAAACTGACTTTTCCAGTCCTGTGGCCACTGCTGAGTTGTCTAAATTTGCTGGCATATTGAGTGCAGCACTTTCACAGCATCATCTTTTAGGATTTGAAATAGCTCAACTGGGATTCCATCTCCTCCACTAGCTTTGTTCCTAGTGATGCTTCCTAAGGCCTACTTGACTTCATATTCCAGGGTGTCTGGCTCTAGGTGAGTGATCACACCATCGTGATTATCTGGGTCTTGACGATCTTTTTTGTATAGTTCTTCTGTGCATTCCTGCCACCTCTTCTTAATATCTTCTGGTTCTGTTGGGTCCATACCATTTCTGTCCTTTATTGAGCCCACTTTTGCATGAAATGTTCCCTTGGTATCTCTAATTTTCTGGAAGAGATCTCTAGTCTTTCCCATTCTATTGTTTTCCTCTATTTCTTTGCACTGATCACTGAGGAAGGCTTTCTTATCTCTCCTTGCTATTCTTTGGAACTCTACATTCAAATGGGTATATCTTTCCTTTTCACTTCTCTTCTTTTCGCAGTTATTTGTAAGGCCTCCTCAGGCAGCCATTTTGCTTTTTTTCATTTCTTTTTCTTGGGGATGGTCTTGATCCCTGTCCCCTGTACAATGTCACAAACCTCCGTCCATAGTTCTTCAGGCACTCTGTCTGTCAGATCTAATCCCTTGAATCTATTTCTCACTTCTACTGTATAATCATAAGGGATTTGATTTAGGTCATATCTGAATGGTCTAGTGGTTTTCCCTACTTTCTTCAATTTAAGTCTGAATTTGGCAACATCTGCCAGAAACACCTCGCCCCATTGCCTTTACAATCCCTTAAACCTTAAAAACCCTTTGTTAAGCTTGCAAAATTGTGTGTGTGTGTGTGTGTGTATGTGTGTGTGTTGGAAGAAAAGGAAAGTCCTTTCTCTCCAGGTTTATCTACATAGAAAGATTACTATTCACACATATTAGGGACCCATGAACTTTTCTCTCTCCTTTCCCAATCAAGAGCTTTGGACCTCAAGAGAGAATGGACTCTATGATTCAGCAAACAGCTCTCACTTCAAAAAAATCAGCTTTCCAGATCTTTGGTACTCTGTGAAGGAGAAGTGAAATGGAAAGAGGCAGTAAGGGTGCTGAGTGAGACCCACTCTGACTGCAAAAAACTCTGTATGTCTGGAGCCCTGCCTCAGTTGAAAGGAGAGGATGGAAGAGGACTCCTGACCCCAGAGAAGAATCTGAGTTATGTCTCAGCAACTGAACAAACATTTACACTTGTCACCAAAAATAAAACTGAAAACTAAATTTGAGAGTTCTGGGGAGAGGGAAAAAAGAGAGAATCCAGTCTTTTCTTGTTTTCCAAGGGAGAAATCTGAGATTGGGAGCAGTTCAGCCCCTGGCCAATGCAGAAGATGTAAGAGCAATAAGTATTTTGTACTGATTAAATTAAATTCAAACCTAGGACCCTGTTTTTCAGAGAACTGCGTGTAAGAGGGCTGGAGGAAAAGAAAGAGTAAAGCAAAACATTTTCCAGTTTCTACATCCCTTTGACTTAGAGACAGTATTCAAAGAGAGGAATTTAAAAAATAATTTTTTTTCTCTAGTAAAACAGAGGGAGTTTTTCATAAAGGGAGGATTCTGGAAGACACTCTAATTATTTTTGGTAGATTTATTTAACACACTTCTGAATTTTTTTTTTTAAATATGATGTTGAAGAACCCAAAGCGAGGACTGATATCGGGTACTTTTTGGCACTTTTAGGCACTGATATTGGGATTTTTTTTCTTTTGTTTTGTGTCTGTCTCTCATTACATTCTAGGGATAAGCACAAGCTCTTTTTCTTTTTTCTACTCAAGGTGGGAAGACTCAGGTAAAGCCTACTGAACTCTGATCCAAAGACCAAAATGAAAACCAAGGGGGGGGAAAATCAGCTTACCAGATCTTTGTTACTCTGTGCAGGAAAAGTCCTGTTTGGGATTGTTTTGCTTGTTTCGCTTTCTCTTAATTTTTGCTTTCCCAATGAGTGCACAGTCACATGCCACCCAACATGGAGAAATGACTCATAACTTGCCTCCTTCCTTTTCATTTCTATCCTAGGAATTCTGTAGAGATGGATTAGAGGGAAGTATTTTTAGGAAAAGACCCTCTTCCTTTTCACCTCTATGCAGACAACTTTTCTCCGAAACTTCATTTTATACCACTTAACAGTCAAAACATAAATTCCAAAGAGTGAAGAGAAAGAGAACCTTCCCAAGCAGGTAACAATACTTGTTCCCCCAGTCTTTCTCTGACTCTTGCAGCCACATGTGCAGAACTGTGTACAAGGTCTGTTTGAATGTAGTTCGGAGGCACAAGTAACAATGCCTGTTTATAGATAGGTCTTTGAACGTGTGAGGGAAGTCGGCGTGTCTCTTTGAGAATGTGTCAAGGTGTGGATTTCAACAGGTTTTGAAATGTGTGGCAAGGCAAGCATGCAAACCCTTTCAAAGGTGTCTTTGCAATCCCCATCCAAAGCACTCAAATCACTGAATTTGAATTGCTGAATACAGACCCCCTGCAGGATTAGGAACTTGCCCCACCCCACCCATCCTTCAGAGAAGGCGTGGCTGTCTTGCCTTCCTCTAACTCAGGGTAGTGTCCCTCCTGCCAGGCCCCAAAGGTGGGGATTGAAAATTGAGTTCTGAAGAATGACTGAGTGTTAACTGAAGAGACAGCCGAGTAACTGGAAGTGGTGGAGGGTGGGAAGCTCGGGGCTGGGGAGGGTCGTGGGACAGCTTTTTCTGCCAATTGCCAGCCCGTTTCCTCACACATGCCTCGGAGGCTTTCTTCTGCACAGTTTGTTGTCCAGCTTCTGCCTCTTCAGACTCCCCAGGCCCCAAAATGTTAGCTTCCAGCAAAGGCTGTGTCTGAAACGGAGAATCAGAGAACTCTGCTTAAAATTGTCAGAACCATGCCTAGGACCCTTGAACCTTTGAGTTTTTTCAGGTCACTGCTAAGGAATTCCCTTCCCCAACTCCATTCTTCTTAGGGGGCCCTTGATCTAGAAATCTAACCCCAGAGAGGAACTCCAGGAGCTGGAGGAGATTTTTTCTTTTCCATGACACTTTTCACTTCCTTTTTCTTGCTTTAAGTTAGGTTCCTGTTCTGTGACCAGGACCCACGTGTGTAGAGCTACAGTGGGAGTAAGCAAGAGGATGTCATTAATTCCCAACAATTTCCAACAATGGTAACTAGCCACACCAGAATGGATGATCTTCCCAAGAGTTCTGAAACACTTCCAGTAGGTAACCATCATCGCCCTTGACTTCCGTTAAGCATTAAAAGTAATGCTCCCCTCAACGTTCTCTTTCAGACCCAAACAAACCTAAGCACTCCCGTGTGTGATTTCACTTTATTGGGCCTAGAAGGGAAGAACATCCCAAACATTTTCAGAAAAGGAAACCTTGGTCCATTGGTGTATAAAGGACATTGCACCCTGTGGAGTTGAGTTGAGTGATGGAAAAGAGAAAGGAAGGCTTGTCTGCAGCGGAAGCACCTGCCTAGATCTCCCTGTAGAAGGACAGTTTCTTTATTTTCTATCAACATTTCTACCAATCTAAACATCCAGCTGGGCCTTCAAACCCTTGACATTTCTAAAATTGAGTCTTTTCTTGAGTTTACACTTGCTACAGTAAAGGAAGCTCAAACAAAACAAACAAACAAAAGCTCTATGGGTGAGCCCGGGAAGCACACTTGTTCTGGAGCTGCAAAGGGAACTCTGTCACTAGCCTGAGATAAATACCTTTAATGAATGAACGGAAGTCGAAGAAGAAAATGCCTCCTAAGTCCCCATCCATCTGTTGCCCTACTTTCATTATTTTCACATGAATCCATTGATCATGGTAACACTCTTGGACTAATTAAACGTCTAAAACGACGTCATTTCAGAACACCATTTTGGGGAGTGAGCGACTTCTAGACAAGAGGAATTTGCTTCAATATTCACTTGTCTAACAAATATTTACTGAGCATCTACTATGTTCCAGGCATTGTTGAAGGCACTAGAAATGCAGCAATGAGCAAAACAGAAATCTTAGCTTTCATGGATCTTACAGTCTAAAAAGTTAGGAAGTTAGAGGCTATTTTCCTATGTGGATGCTGGTAACATGCATGTCACTTCTTTATTGTCTTAGGGCTTTTAGTATCTTTGGGAAGAGAGTCCAAGCTATTACAAGTTTACCAAATTTTTCTACCATTAGATGTAGTTCAATGACACTAATAACATGGCCCTTTGCAGTCCTGGATCATGTCCCCAACCTGACAGTCCCATTTTAGCCAATCTCCATACACCTCTTCCCCAAAAAGACAATCATTTGCTGAGCTGTCTCTCCTCTGGGAGGCCCAGGCACTGGTCCAGCAAGAGTGGAGAGACCAGGGCATGACCCCACGACCGGGACCCTTCCCCCGCCCTCTGGCCTCCCCTGAACAGGCAGCTCCTCTGGGGCTGGGGGGGTGGGGGGCTGCAAGCCATTCAGGGCTGAACTCTTCATGAACCAGGAAGGGAAGGGGGTGGGGGCTGCAGTGCAGAGCCAGCAGGAGCTGGCTGGGGAGGCCAGGCTTCTGGGCAAACCTCTCTGGCTGAGTAAATACTGAGCTGCCTCATCTCCAAGGTGGGGGTTGAAACGGAGCTGTCAGGCCAGAGTAAACTGAAGGGAGCTTTGGGGCCTCTGAGGAACAGAAGGCACATGTTTTCTGGGGCTCCCTCCCTCCTACATTCTCCCTCTAGGCAGAGAGGGTTATAGGGCTCAGAATTGTCTAGACCCAGGCCAGTGATCTTGAGAGCTGGAGGAAACGGAACTGGAGTGGGTGGGAGAGAAACAGTAATTTTGATTAGCTCTAACTAAGCCTGTAGACTATATACAACATGATACTCTCCCCACCCCTCCCAACCACCCCCTATCCCAGACCAAGTTTAACATTCTTTCTCACTTACATCTTCTCAGAAGGAAGGATGAGTAAAGCTGTAGTGAGATAATGCAACTTATATTAAAGACTGGGAAAGCAGGCACACAGAGGTTAAATGACTGACTCAAGGCCACCCTTGGTAGAGGAAGCTCTGGTCTCCTGACTTCCTACAACATTCTTTCTTCTCTGTAGCACCTGATCTACTTATTTCCCAGTGAAGAGAATGACAGTGGCCAAGAGGTCCTACTTTTTTTTTTTTTTTCTCCTGAGTGGGAGGGGCCATTTCTACCCATCAGTGGCCTTCTCCTTTTATTTATTTATTTATTTTTTTTTAGTTTTTATTAGTTGGAGGCTAATTACTTTACATCATTACAGTAGTTTTTGTTATACATTGATATGAATTAGCCATGGCTTTACATGTATTCCCCATCCCAGTCCCCCCTCCCACCTCCCTCTCCACCCGATCCCTCTGGGTCTTCCCAGTGCACCAGGCCCGAGCACTTGTCTCATGTACACAACCTGAGCTGGTTATCCGTTTCACCCTAGATAATATACATGTTTCAATGCTGTTCTCCTGAAACATCCCACCCTCGCCTTCTCCCAGAGTCCACAAGTCTGTTCCATACATCTGAGTCTCTTTTTCTGTTTTGCATATAGGGTTATCGTTACCATCTTTCTAAAGTCCATATATATGTGTTAGTATACTGTAATGGTCTTTATCTTTCTGGCTTACTTCGCTCTGTATAATGGGCTCCAGTTTCATCCATCTCATTAGAACTGATTCAAATGAATTCTTTTTAATGGCTGAGTAGTATTCCATGGTGTATATGTACCACAGCTTCCTCATCCATTCGTCTGCTGATGGGCATCTGGCTTGCTTCCATGTCCTGGCTATTATAAACAGTGCTGCGATGAACATTGGGGTGCATGTGGTAGAGGTCCTACTTTGAATGGAAGTCAACAGCTGCTTGAGCCATTCTGTTCTCCCAGGAATGGACATTAAATATTTTGCATCTCCAACTCCTGTTCTGTGAAATTGCAAAAGATGAAGCATCTGGAATATTGTGGTTGAGTTATATAAAGGAGGCCATGCAAGGAAGTTCATAAAGCTAGGACCGAACCATCACAAAATAAAACTTGGTACAATGGCAGGGGGTGCCAAAGTCATGGACAACAGTGAGAATGTGCTCCCAGAATTATGCAATGAGACTGTCTGGCCCAAAGTATGTCTCATTCCGATGTTGCACTTGCTATAAACTAGTATTCTGTGGGGCTACCCTGAACATTTTCATTCATGACTGTTTTACTTCCCAGCAGCAAATTCCATGGTTATGGTACCACATGAGTCTGCAGGTACGGTGCTGGAGGATGAAGGTTAGAGAATGTCTGCTTCTAGCATACCAAGGCCAAGCACACCTTAATAAAAAATGTCTTATATGAACACCTAAAACAGAAAACCTCTACTGTACACTGCCAGGCAGTGTTCTAAGCTTGTCTCATGTATCTCACTTATTCAACTTTCCTCATTTTACATCTGAAGAAACAGAAGCACAGGGAAACCGATTAACTGGCATAAACTCACTCACCCAGCTGGTAAGAGAACCACACTGAAACTAAAGAGACCCACACTGAAAACTAAGCTACGCAGAGCCCTTACCCTCCACTACTCTAAATTAGGAACTCACCGTGTCAGCCTTCAGGACTTCTGACCCACCCTCCCAGTAGAGAAGGGAGAGACAGTGCTGGAGGCCCAGGACAACTCTCCTTTTCTTCAGGTGAGTTGGTTGAGACCTGAAGGAAAGGGTCTCAGCCAGACCCATCTGAGTGTTCTCAGCGGCTAAGAAGGGAATCCCCTCTACCTGTCCTTAGCTCCAGAACCTGTCCCTGGTCTCATCCACCATTCAGGGATCAGACAAGACATGAGGGTGAGAAGTGAAAATGTGTGTGTACCCCAAAGGGTCAAGATGTACCCTGGAATTGATTAGGCACATGTTCCCTTTAATAATTATAGGTGTTATCATAGCTCACATTTATTTTTTAGGGACTGCTCCCTAATATTTTATACATATAAACCTATTTATTAGTATCAACCCTATGAAATAGATGATGCCCATCTTGGAGAAAATTAAACTGGGTAACCTGCCCAAGGCCACAAGGCTGTGAGAAGCAGGTCCCACCATGTAGCCTCCACTCCACCCAACCCTCTGGAGGATTTGAACCCACATATATTGGCCTTCCTCTCAGGTTCATCTGGATCTGTGTGCTCTTACTCATCACGAGATGCCCCCCAGCCTCCCCACCTCCTCCAAGCCCCATCCCACCAACTCCCCTACAGCAGCCCAGTGGTATTGGTGCAAGGAATATTCATAACAAAGACATCCACGTTAAAAGTAAGAACTTCAGGGCTTTTAAATCTCTTTTTCTTGTCTCTCTCATCCAGATCAAAGGGCCTCACTTTGGAAGAACAAACGCTGAAGAAAAAAAGCAAATGAAAGAGGAAAAGTTCACACTCAGGGCTGAGAAACAGATGGTACAGAGGGTTGGGTGGAGTGGAGGCTGCATGGTGGAGGAGGGGCCGGGAGCTACTTCTCAGAAACCTTGACAAACTTTCAACCTGAGAAGAACTTTCCCTCCCACGAAGAATCAAGGTGTGTGTGGGGGGGGTGGATCTTTATTTCAAGAGTTTTATTTTCAAAACAGGAGAGTTTTTGGAGATCTTGTAAATGGAGGTGTTGGAATAGAGGTCTTTAAATTGTGCAGAAAATGTGTTTTCAGAGTTCCTGGTTTCAGAATTCCCTTCGCTCCCTCAATGGCTATGAAAAAACCACCTATCTGAAAGGCATGGTGGAGACTATGAAGGAAGCAGCATGTCATCTATTCTGGAAAGTTTAACAATGTGTTTTTGCTTGTTTGATTGTTTGTTTGTACCAACCACTCCTTTGTCATTTTAGATAGGAAAATACCGTGACCTTTTGTTTCTGCAATAAATAACTTCCGTGTAGACCAGTCTGAGGCCTCAGATAAGTAGGATTTGGGAAGAGTACAAAGCAGGAAAGGAGTTAGGATCAAAGAGGATGGGGGGCGCTCAGATGTATTGTGGATTCTTTTGAGGACGCCTGTTAACAGAGAATTTTGCCCCTCATCCCTCCATGGATGGGGCGGGGGCGGAGAGGAATCAAATGGTTCCTTCTGCTATGGCCAAAAACCCAATAGACCAACCTCCCCTAGGCCTTGTGAGCCCCAGTCGAGGTCCAGGGTCATCATCCTTTGGGTGCGGCTCTAACAAAAGGTCCTTCCTCCTCCTTGATTTTCTGCCCAGTCGTCCAAAGTTTGCAGGATCCAGAAATACCCCAACTAGAAGGCTCTGTCAGCTGACATCGAATGGCTCCAAGCAAGGGGAGTTTTGTTTCCACAGACACTGCTCTGTGCCCTCTGTCAAGGTGACCCCTTTGGGGAAGCCAACCCTGGTGGCAATTTCAATTAAATGCAGAAAAGCAAATAGATTTATTTTTTTAAGACAGAGGGCAAAGCATCAGCTTCTGGGAAATCTGGGCTTCCTCTTCCAAACCACTTGTCTTCTTCTCCAGCTGGACTGTGCAATTATTGATAACTTGGCCTCTCCTATAACAGCACCAATTTCATTAGGAAACAAATGCTCGGCGTTTCTTGAGCACACTGCTAGTCTTTTTCGCTCCTTGTCTTCCTTTGAAAGGTCGAGAAATCAATAGATGGAGTGGATAAGACGCCCCCTTGGTCCTGCTGCCCGCTCCCAGCTGTCCTGGTCCAAGGCACTTGGCCTCCCGGGATCCCCATAATCAATAAACCGCAGACCCGCGTTCTCTGGACTGCACTTCGGGGCGGGAAAGCTGACGGTTTGCGACCGTCTCGGCCCTGCCCGACCCAGGCCCCCTTCCCTGCCCCCGCCTCCGCCGACCAAAGGGGACCTGTGGTCAGTGGGACCCGCCGGGAGACAATTGCTACCCCCGCGGGCGCGGTGTCGGCTTGTTTGGAAAGCCCGGGGGCGCTTCGAGGTAAAAAGGTCAGCGCGGGACTGGGGTTTACCTCCTCCGCCCACCCCAGGCCCTCCGGGCTCCAACCTGCCGCTGCCTCCCCCGCAGCCCAGCGACCCCTCGGCCTTTTCGCCGCGCCTCCCGCGCCGTCCAGCGCTGGAGACCCGGGCGGTCTCTGTGAGCCGGATGGACCGCACATCGGAGGCGGCGGGTACGGCCAGAGCCTCCCAGCCGCGCCCGCTCCCGGGCGCCGATGTCCCAGTTGGGTGGAAAGGCGCCGGTCTGGGCGCGGGAGTGGAAGGGTTAACCTGTGTGCCAGTCTGAAGTTTGTCGGGCGACCCACCCTCTGACTTTCTCTAAGCAAGAATTGGCCGGGAACGGGACAGTACACAGCCTTCCCAGCAAATATTTACTGAGGCCCACTCTATGCCAGGCCTCGCTCTGGATATGGGGGAGGGAGGAGGGGGAAGGGGTAGAGGGCCCTTCCCTTCGCCTTTCCCCAATTCCTCCTCTTTTCACACCCTTTTCTGTTCTCTCCAAACGGATCCACTAGTCTCCTTTCCTGCCTTCCTCTGAGGACGGTCTCCGAACTCTTTCCTCCCCACCGCCTTTCCCCTCTAGGTCTTCCCACGTTCCTCCAATGACCGGAGGGCTGACGGCTGTCAGATTAGGAAACCTAGGACCCGGTTCTGCTGAGGCCCCACCCAGTAAGTCCTTCTCTTTACCCAACTGAGATCATGAAGCTCAGCTGCTTCCAACTCAACTAACTTGCATCTACTCTTTCCTCATCTCTCCCCCAGCGCTCTTGGAGAGAGAGCCTCCTTTTCCCCTAGACAGAGGAGCAGAAGAGGCGGGAGGAGGGGAAAACAGACTTTATTGAAATGAGGTAGCTGGAGGGACAGAGAGAACCCGGTTGCTTGGGGCTCAGGTTTCCGGAAAGAGTGGTGTCTCCACTGTCCCAAGGTTCAGAGAAATGCTTGATGCTGGTCGGAGCTCTCCCTGCACCTGGGCCTCCCTGGGCTGCACCAGGGATGGGGGTGGAGATGAGGAGGAAGGTCCTGGCTTTTCCAGGAGGCAATAAATAGGGGAGGAACTAGTGGGGGCGAGCCTGCGCCTTCCTGGTAGAGGCTTGCTGGGGTCCAGCCTCAAACAACATTCCAGAAGTCTCTGAAGTACCAAGTTCCAAAACACTTTGGTAGCTTCGAGATGAAGCCGCGGGGGGCGGGGGGCGGGGGGCGGGCAGGTCTCAGAAAACAGCCTCTGGAGGCCGCTAGTGCAATACAAATGTGCCAGGAGGGGGTTAATAGGGTTCGATGGGGTGGTGGGGGGAGCTTTTTGGTCTGTCACAAGGCAGCTGGTGCTATTGTAAAGTCTGTGGCAACTAGAGAGATTAAGCATTGGTCATATGCCAGCACCCAAATACCTCCCACACAGGAAACCTTCTCTCTGTCCTGGGCCTAGAAGGGGGAGTTAGGATAAGAGTGCATGAGAGGAGAGTCGTCGAAGCTCAAAGGCACTGGACTGAACAAATGGAAGTTGGAAGGGAAAGGAGAACCCGGGAGGTTGGGACTTGCTCCCACCCCACCCGAGGGCTGATCTCCAGATTAGAGGCAGAGGGAAGCCCTTCCCTTACATTAGACAGGTTGGGTCTCCTGTGTCTCTGGTCCCCGGTAGGGTCCCCAGCCATCAGCACCCTGCCCAGACTGGAGGAAAGCAGTCCCCCATTCCTCCCAAAGGCAGCTCTGAACTGGCGCCCCAGCCTAGTAGTAGAGCTGAGGCCGAGATTAGAGGACAGAGGAGAGGGCTGAACGGGGACTCCTCAGCGCTCTGGTGCTGAGGGGTCCCGGGTGGGAGGTTTAGTTCAGGAGGTGACGGAGCTGGGCGAAGCTTCTGGGGAGGTGCACGTGGACTGGTCGGAGGTGTCTCCAGTCGCCTCCTTGGGACAGCCTGGAGGGGCTGGGGGCACCCGGCCTCCCTCCCGCTCCCGCTTCTTTTGCTTCATGCGCCGGTTCTGGAACCAAATCTTGACCTGCGTCTCGTTGAGCTCCAGGGTGGCAGCGATCTCCACCCTCCGGGCCCGGCTCAGGTACTTGTTGAAATGGAACTCCTTCTCCAGTTCGGTCAGCTGCCGAGTGGTGAAGTTGGTGCGGAGGCCACCTGGAGCGCCCAGGCCCAGCTCCGACACCTTCGCTAGGGGCGGGGCAAGAGAAGGGCCACGTCAGTTCTCTCCTCTTTCTCCTTCCCCTCCCCTCTGCCCCCCACCCCCGCCAGCTCTGCACCCCCAGCCACCATTCTATCCAGCTTCAGCTCTCAAAGTTCCCGTGGATCACCAGGCACCCCTCCAGGTGACCTGAAGCAGCCCCCCACACTTCCACCCCCCAGCTCCCCCTCCTCGGAACACCAGGTCCTGGGCCTGCGCTGAGCACACAGATCAGGAAGTGGGGGTGTGTGTGGAGACTTACTCTTAAGGTTAACTGGGCACTCACTGGGTGGGGAGACCCCACCTGACCTGAGACTGAGCACAGTGCTCTTACCTGCCTCTACCCGGCGGTGCAGACAGGAACCCCGCCCAGGACACCTCAGTGCAAAAGCAGCAGAGCCACTCTGAGCCCCCAGAGAGGGGGTGGCCATGTCTGAGCCCTACCTGTCTTGGGTGGGTTCCTCTTAACCTTCATCCAGTCGAATGTCTGGGCTGTAGGGGTGCTCGTTTCTGATGCGCAGGCCGATTCCTTGTCTTCGGAGAGGAGATCAGCACAAGCCGGTGCAAAGCTCCCTGTCTGCTCAGTCCCGTAATGGGGCTGTGGTGGAGGGTAGGGCCCCGGGCCCACTCCAGCGGTTCCATAGCCGTCGGAAGACAAGGCCCCTAGCTGGGCCCCATAACTTGAAGGATGAAAATAGCCTCCATCTCCTTCCAGCTGGCCCAGAGGGTAGTACTGAGAAGACCCGTAGCTTGCACTGCAGGCAGCCGGGGAGTACCCTGAGGTCGCAGAGCTGGGGAAGGGCAACCCTAGTGCCGAGGGTGGCTGTTGAGCCGGATAGCCTGAGTTCTGCTGGATTGCAGAGCTGGGCAGCCCCCCGCCATAGCGAGTCTCGCCTGCATAGCTGTCAACAGCGGAAGCCGAGCTGGGGGGGAAGGAGGTAGGGGCGCTGTGGGCGCCGTAGGCGCTGGGTCCCCGGTTACAGAGTGGGTACTCTAAGAAGGAGTTCATCCTATTATAGTCCATGCGTGGAGGCCGCAGGAGGGTCGGCCCGTTTGGGGGAGACACCCTCTTGCCCTACAACCTTTCGGCAGTATGTCACAGCGCCGAAGCTTGCATCCATGGCCTAACCCAGCTCGCCTGGGCCAGCGCTCCCCCAGGAAGGGGGTAGGGAGTGGGGGTGGAGGGGTGCATGTGATCTCTCCCAGGCCAATGGGCGCTGCGGGCCACAGTTTGGCAGCCCCAGCGCCCATCCATCACCCCCCAAGCATTAGCATGACAAAGACACTTCAATCACCCGCAGCCCATCCATCTGAGGGCGACATGGAAGCGTCAAAAACATCTTTCTTCAAAGACTTTTGGAAAGAAGGGACCGGAGGGAGAGGGGGCAAAAGTTAGAGGAATATTCAAGACTTTCCTCCCCTCTCAGTCCCCAAGGCCTTCAATAGGTTCCTAGGTTATTAGATTTGGACAAATTCAACCCAGCTGCCCTTCATTCTTCCCACCACCACCCCCCCACCTCACAAAGGAGCAACCCCCTCCCCAAGTCTGTAGACCAGGAGATGGGGAATCCAGCCTCCTTTGCCCAGAACTCCCACTCTGAGTTTCTTTCTCCTAATTTGGGGTGATGGGCTAGGACAGCCAAGTGAGGTATGTTGTCTTGGACCAAATGGATGACTGTGAAGGAAGAGGGTGCAAAAACACCTAAGGGTGTGAGGCAGGGCCTAGACTCTAGAGAAAGAATTCATTAAGTGAGGGGTGGGAAACTGGCATTTCAAGGAGCAAGACAAGATGACAGAACTGCGGAGAAGAGGATGAGAAATGCCCCATTCCCCTCTCCACCTCTCCACATAACCACTCTCTCCTCATTCACACATCCATTTCTCTCCCTCAGCTTCTTTTTATATTCTCTCTGTCTCAATCCATCTCTCTGTTCCTCCATCTCTCTCCATATTTATATTCCTTCCCTACCTATACATCAACTCATCTCTCTGGATGTATTTATCCTCTCTCTAGCCATCCATAGCTATAGATGGCTTGCTCACTCAGACTCAAATAACTCCCTGTGTCTCTCCAGAGAGCCACAATGAGCACAGAGCTAGGTGATGTTTACTTACAGGTGAAGAGAGGGAATTTTTATTCTTTTCCTGAAGTGTTTTAAACTAGTGTAGTGCATTCTTCTGGTTCCTTCCTGCCCCACACCCCTCTCCCCCAAAATCCCAAGCCTCAAATCCATAAATTCAATAGCAGTTACATCTTAAAGATTACTCAAGTTTCCAATGAATTTTCTAGAATAGATCAAAGGAGTTTGCTTAGAGAATGGGAGCTTCCGTGTGGCGGTCTTGAGGCTCAGGAGGGGAGTCTCACCCCTTTCAGCGGGGTGTGTCTGTTGGGTTCTGGTTGGGGGAGGGGAGGAGAACAGGAAGTGTCTCCTTTACTCTGTTCAGACCAAGATGGAACTGGAGGGAAGCTCTTAGGTAGAGCCCATTGATTCCCCTCCTCCAGACTCTGGGGACAAGAGCTTGGCGCAATCTAACACCCACGCTCATTTGTAATCTGTCAGGGTGTCTGCCTGGCTGAGGCCTGGGGCCGGGGCTAGGGCAAGTCCAGGAGGGCAAGAGTTCAGAGGAGGATCTCTGTAAACAACTAAGCAAAGGGGAGGAAGGGAAAGCAGGTGGGACAGGCCCAGAGAGGGCCCTCAGAACTTCTCAGGTTTCCCCACCCCAAAAAGGGCAGAGTGAGTCCTCATCTCTCTGCAAGGAGGCCCAACGTTGTCTCAGTCTCTGTGTCGCTGCTCCCTGTTTGTTTCCCAGTTCCCCTGCTTCGCCTGTTCTCTCCTACGTTCTGTGTCTATCACCAGACTCGCACTGCCTTCCCCTTTTCTTAATAACTGTGAGCCTTACTTAGCCCCCAACTCTGAAAAAGCTTAAAGCATTTCACAGGACCCCTGCTTCTCTCCCTCCTCATGTGTACTCTGCTTCAGAGGAGCAGGACAAGTTGTGGGGAGGAACCAGTTGGCAACTCTTTTAAGAGAGATGCAGTGGGGGAGGGTGAGAGAATGTTCAGTGCTAAGTGATGAGGATGGACAAAGGAAAGGAGGGTTGAGGTGGGAGGTGGAAGTTGGGGGCAGGCGATGGCTGCAGAAGGATTGAAGAGAGAAGGAGTATTGAGGTGAGAGCAAGCATATTTCTATTGCTCTTTTTGGGTTTGTAGATGCTTCCAACTGTTTCCTCACTTTAAGATGTCCTCCACAGAGGCCTTTGGAGAACAGGGAAGTAGGGAACCAGGGTTTCCCTTCAAACCTCACATCTGAGCTAGGCCTTTATCTGACCTAGCTGCCCTTTTTCTGGGAGACTTGAGACTCCACTTTCCACATTTCCCTCCCAGGGAGAACCTCCCCACCTCATCCCTCGCTTTCCTAATCAAGGAAACAATTTGAGGTCTAAAAGAGGAAGTAAATTCCAAATCAGATTGATAAAAGAGTAGAAATCATTCTGGGAGTTGGGGAAATGCAGTCTCCCTCGTTAATAGCTGAAGTCACCAATAGTTTATTATAAATACAGAAGGAAAGGGGTGGAGCAAAAGTGCCTCAAGTTGTACTATCAAGTGCAGTAGTTGTTTAAGCCTCAGCTTCCCAATTCATCCCTGAACCTTGCTACCTTCTCCTGTGTAGCAGAAAGATGAAAACTTTCCAGATTTCCCGCTGGCTTCCCTGGTGGCTCAGCAGTAAAGAATCCTCTTGCAGTGCAGGAGACATGGGTTCAATCCCTGGGTCTGGAAGATCCCATGGAGGAGGAAATGGCAGTATTCTTGTCTGGGAAATACTATGGACTGAGCCTGGTGGGCTACAATCTACGGGGTTGCAAAGTCAGACATGACTGAGCAACTAAACAACAACTCCCAACCCCAGCAGAAAGGACTGAGAGAAAAGGCAACATGGGTTCTTAGGTTCCCAGTCTCTTCCTACTTAAAAGAAACTTCACTGGCCTCTGGCTTGAGGAGAAAATCTACGGAGCCTGGATTCCTTGTTAAGCCCACAGCTGAGGGGAACCAAAACAAAGGAATCCCCATCAGAAGTAACCTGTGGCCTATAGGATTATCTGGTTGACCAGATTAAATTCACCAGAGATGGTCTGGGTAGGCTCAACACCAATGTTAAAAATGGTTTATTTCCTCTTTTTATAGTCTATTTAGATACATAGGTGAACAAGGAGAACACAGGCATATTTAGAACTGATATGATCTTTGAGAGATGCTGGTCCCTATGCCATTAAGACAAGACCATTCTAATCAGAATAGGGATGTGTTAGTAGTTTATACCTGATTCTGGACTTTTCAATGGAGGAAGCTGCCTTAGCTGAGGGTTGGCAGGGGCAATTGGAACAGATCTTTCATTAGGTCCTTAAGTGCCTCTCTGCCTGCTCTCCCAGCCAAGATCTTAAAGGCCAAAGCCCAAGATTAAAGATTGGAACTTAAGAATTAAAAGGATATTCGGGGTTATAATTTTTTTCTCTATAAGAAATTGTTGCTTGTTGCTGTTTTTGGGGAGGATGCAATCTGAATTTAGTGGTGTGTTTTATTGCAAGCTCATTAAAATGTCACTTGTCTGGTTGAGAACCATAGACTGTGGGTGGTGTATATTGTAATAGGAAGACTATTAGTTTGGGGCCTAGAAAACTTGGGTTCAAATCCTTGCTTAGCCATTTCTTAGCATTATAATCCTGGACAAGTTCCCTGGTTTCTCTGAATCTCAGCCTCAGAGAAGAAGCATGGGTTTAATACTACTTACCTCCCTATATTGTTAGTAGGATTAAAGCAAACAGGAAAACATAAACCATAGAGAACTCTGTAAGTGTATGATATTAACATATACATGCACATTCTGAAATACTATGAGTCAGTCTTCTGTTTTTAATATAACTGACATTAAAATATGGAAATATGTGATGGGACAATAGCATATGTGCTATATTTTTATATAACATATCACCATATATTATGTAATATGTACTTTATCATATGCACATTTCATTGAAAATTCAGAAGGCTGCCTCTGTGCAGGCAAAGAATTTTCTTCTAAACTGAAGAGGGTTTTTTGGTAAGTAAAGCCTAATATTATACAATCTATAACAAGCCCTAACCTTACCTGATATAACTCTAATATTATATAATCTATTAAAACTGCAGCAGAAAGATTTGAGGTTGGGCATTAACAAGAACTCCCTGACCTTCCCAATTTGGGAGAAAACTGTCCTTGTCAGGGTTGAGGGTTGAACCTGACTTCTGTGATGTCAGTACAGGATGTAAACCTTCATCTGGAAGGAAAAATAAGTCAGAGAGTTGGGATCTTGCTAAAAGGAAAGATTAGAGTGACATGAAGAGTTGAAATAATTTTCTACTTAATTGGGCTTATCCAGGTATAGTGGTTGTGGCCAAAATATCCACATTGGAAACTTTATTGAACACTGATTTAGCTGAATTTGTATCCAAATGACTGTCCAGACTGTGATTTTTCTGTGGTGGTTGGGAATTAGAGACGGTTTTGTGTGTTAGCCACACAGTCATGTCCAACTTTTTGCAACCCCATGGACTGCAGCCCACTCAGCTCCTCTGTTCATGGAATTTCCCAGGCAAGAATACTGGAGTGGGTTGCCATTTCCTTCTCTAGGAGATCTTCCCAAACCAGGAATCAAATCCAGGTCTCCTGCATCATAGGCGGATTCTTTACCGTCTGAGCCACCAGGGGAGCCCAGAGAAGGTTCTAGGAAGGCACTTTTACTGCTGACTTTCTCTTCAGAGGAGGAAGCAGTTCATTATAGCTCCTTCAGGCACCAAATATCTGCCTCTGAGTATGAAGAAGGATGGGGGTGGGGGAGCAGGACAGCAGAGCTGGGCTGGAAAGGTCAGTGGAGGATTTGGGCCACATTAGCTGCAACAGGTGGAGAGACTGATGTAGGGCTCGAGAGTCTACTTTCTGCAAAGTGAGGACATGTATTCAATAGAGCATACTTCAGGAGGATGTACAGTGGGACCATTGAGTGTTTATCAGAGACTTGAAGGAAAGGTGGGGAGAAGATTCAGCAGAGCTATTTAGGGAGACCCATAATTTGTACCTATTTCAACCAGATAAACACTGATCAAAGGGGATTTTTAAAGTCTAGTACACTGGGAATTCCTGGCCGCCCAGTGGTTAGGACTCAGTGCTTCCACTGCAGAGGCCACATGTTCCATCTTCTGGTCCAGGAACTAAGGTCCCACATGCCTCAGTGTTACCAAAATGCATGTGTGCTCAGTCGTGGCCAACTCTTTGCGACCCCATGGACTGTAGCCTGCCAAGCTACTCTGTCCATGAAATTTTCCAGGCAAGAATACTGGAGTGGGTTGCCATTTCCTACTCCAGGGGATCTTCCCGACCCAGGGATTGAACCCATGTCTTCTGCATCTCCTGCACTGGCAAGTAGATTCTTTACCACTGCACCACCTGGGAAGCCCTTAAATAAATAAATAAACATTTTTTAAAAAATGAAGTCTAGTACATCATGGCAAAGAAGTTTGGTGCCTTTTTTTTTTTTTATAAAATGTCCTACTTCTTAATACTCATATTCATTGAATACCTGGCTCCTAGTGCACAGCACTACAGCTAATTACATACTTGTTGAAAAGATTTCTGTCTCTGCTCACTTAAATAATGCTTGGGGCATGATTGTTGGTATAAATAGGCAAATTAAAATTCATTAAAATGGCTCTACCAGATACTTGGGAAGTGGGTTATCACCAGACATCAAAAGTCACCACCTCCATTTAAAAGCACCTGACACCAGGTGCTATAATAAATACTTGATACATTGTTTGTCTAGACTAATGAATATACTTTTGGCATATACTGATGCAGAGAACATTAGAGTCATGTAGTTCTTCCATTTATTTTACAGTTGGAGAAACTGAGGTCCAGAAAGGGGAAGAGACTTACCCAGGCATAAGTTTTTTAAAAATGTAATGACTCAGGGTTAGAGTGATGGCAAATAATTTCTAACGGTCTTTTGCTTTCACCATAATATTAATGGGTCATTCTTAAAAAATGACTCACCAAGAGTAGGGCAGACTGACCAGCAGCTTTCAGGACAGCACTGAAGCCTTCCCACTCCAACCACAGCCAATTTATAACCAGCCTGTCCTACAGACCACTTAAGAGGAGCCATACCCCATCAGGATGGGATAACTGAATGCAGCCACCTGGCACTGCCCTCTAACCTGCCATTGAGGAGGGGGGCAATCTGCTGCCTTGTCTAACTCTCTCCTCTTTGCCTTCCTTCTCCATAGCCAACCTGGAAAACTCAGGTTAAAAAGGGTGACCCTCGAGATGAAACAAACAAAAGGAGCTAACTTAGAACACAACTTAGGCACCCTGAGTCCTGGTCCCTTATGAATTCTAAATTGCCATGCATTCCTTTGAATTTGAAGTCAGATGGAACACAAAAGAGAAGTCATTTCTTTTTAGAAATGCCTTGCCTCTTTCTTCTTCTCTGGTGGCATCAGAGATGGTGAGTTTCAGGAACAGAAGACAGGAGAAAGAAACAGAGGCTGTGTGTTGCCTGTAAAAACAACTCTACTCCTCTCTAATAAGCAAGGGAAATAGTGGACCTTCTGATTTCCTGGATTGGTTGTTCCTCACCCCCAGGATGCAAAAAGTACCTAGATCTAAGCAGTAGATTGAGCCTTTGGTTGGGCCCTCCCAACTCCCACTCAGCTGGGGAGGGAAGATTCAGGAATGATGCAGCCTCAGGCAGAAGCTAAAATGCAGGGCCCTTTGGGTCTCTGGTCTGGGTTGGGGAGGATTGGAAGGAGGTGACCAGATAAAGTGGGTGGAAAATTTGTTAAACATGGGGGAAGGCAGGAAGCAAGGTGGCACTATGATCCAGCAGTACTTCTCAGACTTTAGTATGTCTGTAAATTACTTGGGGATCTGCTAAATTGAGATTTTGATTCAGTAGATTTGGGGTGGGGCCTGAGTCTGCATTTCTAACTAGCCCACAGGTACTGCTGATGCTGCTGGTCCATGGAGCAGCAAATCTCTTAGTCTAAAACTGGAGCCTCAGAGGCCCCTGAGTATTACAGACCAAGCCATGATTTCAGGAGGTGAATTCTCTCCAACGGAGCAGAGCCTGTATTTTTGGCATTGATGAAGTGTGCTCTCCTTTTGACCAAAGAAAGCTGAAAGGTGGGCAATTAGCAAGATCCTTCTGGTATTCTCCATCTTTGTAACAATCTGCTATAACTGAAAGAGCATTTTTAATTAGACCAAATTATCTAGTTTGGCTGTCCATAGACATCAAAACCCTGGCTGAAATGTCTGTTTTATTTTGTTGGTGTATAGATGGCTATGTGTTGTGATTTTAAAGATGTTAGACACTGCCTATAGGCATATTTTATGGAGAAATGAACACACAGCCCAATGAGATGTATAGTGTGGTTTTAATGTATATTCACTTATTTATGGGGAAAATAAACATACAAGCCAACAAACTGTATTATCACTTTAATATATTGAAATTATTTCATATGTATATATTGTATGAGGGAAAATAAACTAATAAGATACATGATATTATAATAATGCATCTAATTGTTCTATATTAATTTATGAAAGAAATAAGTGCAATTTAACATGGCATAAGATTATTTAATGCAGGAGATGAATTCTATATTAAGACAGTTTAAGGGATTAAATTCCAGCTGAATAAAATGTGAGTATTGCCCACAGTGAAAGACCAGATTTTAAAAAAATATGCAGGCGTCTGTTTAGTGCTGTATGTCACGACCTATGCTGGCTCCTGGCTTTTCCTGACAGTTGTTGCCTCTCAGTACCTGGTACTCCAAGTCCCCATCCTGCTGGTTCAGGGGAAAGTCTGGGAGGTCCGGGAATAAACTGTTTTTCAAGAACAGCAGCATCTGCTGGGGAGGTAGCCCTGCGGTGTCTGTTTCTGAGCCAGAGAAATATTAAATAAACCTAAGGAGGATGGATGGCTTTCCAGGGCCCTTTAAATCTCCACGTTCCCCGGAACAAACCAGGAGGCAGGTGGGAAGATCGATCCTTGCCTCCCGCTTACTGGGTTTGCAAGAAACCTGCTAAGATGCGGTGAGGGATAGAAAATAGTGCTGAGACTGCAAATGAAGTTGTTGGCAAAGACAGGTAGGTCTGCATTTGGAGAACGCTCTGGCCGGGCATGAAATCCCAGAGCGAAGGATCAAAAGTCAGATTTGGCGAGGCAGACCCAGCCAGTAAGATCCTCCATTCACCCTCTCCCATTCCCACCCCCTCGCGGACTATCTGTCCGTCTCGCATCCTCAGCATCCGTTGGGCTGATTTTTCAAACAATACAAAAACAAAAAAGGAGGCTTCCGGGCTCCCTGTTTTCACGGGCATCGGGATGATCCAAAAAGGTGAAGGTGGGTGCGGGGACGGTCCCGGGGCTGGCCGCGCGCATCCTGAGGCGGCTGTCATGGCGGCCACAGTCTCTTCCCTCCCCTCCGTGCCTCCCGACCCCAGCGCCATTTTGAGCATCTTCCTGGTTCCCTGTCTCTCTCCCGCTCTTCTCGCTCCTCCTTCGCTCCATACAAGCCAAGCGCCTCCCAACGCTGCCCGGGCCTCCCGGGGCTTATCGCCCCGCAGCTCCTCGGACGCTCCTCCCAAACTCAGGAGCCTTAGGGTGACTGGGGGACCCGAAGAGCAGTAGTGCCCCCCCGCTGCATTTTCCACACGGCCTCCTTTCTTGTCCACTCGGAGGCCAGTGACCATCCCTGGGCACGGGACCCTGCTTCTCAAGAAAACCCCCGACCCCACTCCACTTCTTGGCCCTGCGCATGACCCCAGACCTCGGGTTCCCCAGGCATCCTGCGTTCTGGAAAAAACCCCTCCATTCCGCTTGGGGCACTGAGGCGAGAAGCCTAGGAAGCCCTAGGGACCCTCCCAATCTAGCTGAACCTCTACGCCTCCCACCACGACTCTGAAGCCTGTGCCTGAGATCTTTTCTTGCTCTCACTTCAGTTGGCAGCACACCCTCTCCCTCCAAGGGGCCCCTTTTGTACCACCCGGACTTACCCGGCCCAGGGCAGAGCGAGAGACAGACAGACAGACAGACAGAGAGGCCAGCCTGGCCTAGTGGGTGCGGGGAGGAAAGGGGCTGGGTCCCAACACAAACACTAACTCGTTTCCGTATTATAAAGACATTTATTTAATCTATGAAAATAATATACAATAAATACTTTCTCCTTTTCCTATTAGTAAAGAATTTGAATAAATAATCTACGGCCTAAAACTTAAAAAAAAAAAAAAGAGCGAGCGAGAGAGAGGAAAATAGGTTCCTCTAGTTCTTTTTAAGAAAGCACACCCCCCCCCCCAGAGTTTAATTATTCCTGAGATTTCGTTGGAAGGACTCTACCAAACGGATTTTTTATGTGTAATTTTTAAAAGACGCCCGTGTGTCCAATATTTTAGAGAAGAAAGGAGGTGGATCAAACGCTAATTCAATAATACCTGAATTTTAGCAAAACACATAAAGAAGTCCATACGACTTGGGGAGGGGGGTCCTTGGGTTTGTCCGCAGGCTGCTGGGGAGGGGGGGGGGCAGAGGTCGAGAGAAGGAAGCGGGTTATTAAGGGAACTGCAGGTCGATGGCACAGAGCGTGCTGGTGAAGAAGTCCAGCTCTTCCTCGGAAAAGGGAACCGGGCTGTCCAGAGAGCCCTGGAGACTAGGGGAGAGGCCTCCGGACAGCTGGAGACAGGAGTCGGCCGCGAAGAAGCTGAGGTCGGGCAAGAAAGGCGAATCCTGCCGCTCCGAGAAGGCGTCTTCTGACAACGGCTCGGGCTCCCGTCCGCCGGCCCCGCGCAGCGCGCCGCCCGGGCTCCGCGCGTCCGCGCCCTCCACGCGAGGGGCCGAAGGCCGGGAGCCCGAGGCGCCCGGAGGCCCCTGCACGACCTCGGGCGGGTGACAACAGGCTGCTCGGGAGGCCCGCAATACGGAGGGGCGGCCCGGGCTAGCCACAGGCTCTTCGGCTGGCTCGCCGGTGTTTTGCGGCGCGCCGGGGCAGGCTGGCTCCCCGTCGGGCGGCTCTCGGTGCTGCGTCTGCCGCTTGTGCTTCATGCGCCGGTTCTGGAACCACACTTTCACCTGCCTCTCGGTGAGGTCCAGCAAGGCCGCGATCTCCACGCGTCGCGGGCGGCACAGGTACTTGTTAAAGTGGAATTCCTTCTCCAGCTCCAGCAGCTGCGTGTTGGTGTAAGCGGTGCGCAGCCTGCGCACCCCGCCGCCGGCGGCCTCCGGCAGTCCCGGCCCATCTGCGGGGAAAGCGGGCTGGGCGTCAATGCGGGCCATGTCCTCAGCCCAACCTCAATTCGGCTGAAATAAAAGACTATCCCATTCTCCCAAAACAATGTCAGTGGCACCCCCGACCTGCCCGCCTACCAAAGCGGCTCGCTCCCACGGCTCTTGCCTTCTTTCTCGTCCCTCTCTTGCCGCCAGACCCGGCCAGAGTCAGCACACAGCATTCAGAGAGCCGCCCACGGACCATGCAGGGGTTAGGGAGCGGCTCCCTTTCGCCCCCAGAACCTCAGAGCCCCTCCCAGGTCCTCCGAGTGGATCCCTCATTTCAGCACTTTCCAACTCAGCCTGGGGAAAGGATTCGTAAAGAAAGATTGTTCCTCACCTCTTCTCCTCCCTAGCCCCCAGCTCTCAAATTACCTCTCTTCTACAGCTAGAGTTGATGGGATTGAATCTTTTCCTGCCTCCAGTTTCGACCTCATCCAACAACACTCCTCCACACAGCTAAATGTGAAACCTCAATCGAATCCTTTTCTCCTAGCAGAAAAAGATGCTCTTCCCCAACCAGCTTCCAAAATCTGCTATAGGGACAGGGAAAAAAAAAAAAAATGCTGGCAGCTGCCAGGCCTGAACCACAGCGGTCTTTTCTGCTTCCTCGTCCCTGGAATCGGCGGGGGCAAGAAACCCCAACAGGCTCGACACCTTTTCTACCTCCCCTATTGCTCCTTCTCCCCCTTTTTTTCTAGCTGCCCCTCACCCAACCCCTATCACGCTTACCGACCTGCCGGCGATCCGACCCCGGAGGCCGGGACGGAGGAGGCGGCTGGGGGAGACGCGGCGGATTGGCTGGGTTTCTTGGCGGATTTCTTCTCTTTCATCCAGGGGAACTCGGGGGCCAGGGGGGCGGCGGGGAGCGGCGGCAGAGCGGGCCCATCTTCGGCTCGCTTTTGGCTCCTGGGTCTCTGAAGGGTGGAGGCGCCGGGCTGGAGGCTGGGGAAGGTTTGCTCGAAAGGAGGAGGAGGAATTAATGTCGACTCCTTGATTGATGAAGTTTGAAATGTCTCCAAGACAGCGGGGAAGGAAGTCAGACACTCGGCGAGCGATGGCTGGCTGTTTATAAACCCAATCTCCCTCTCAAATTCAAAATTCATGGCTTTCAATGGTGGGGGAGGGGGCCTGCTGGGGGGGCGTCAGGAGGGAGGATCGGAAGGGACCCCCCCTCCTGCCCCCCCCAGGTTTGTGTGATGCAGCGATTTTGGGAGGGGAAGATTTTGTTCTCTCTTTTTTGTTTTTTTAAATTTTGGGTCTTTATAATTGTATATTGCTGATAAATACAAGCGTATGGGGACTCTCTCTATTAAACCCAGGACTCCGGCGAAATTGCAGGGAATTCATGGTCACGGGACCCGCCTTGGCCAATCACTCGTCTGGGCCTGGTAGAAAACAGAGCATTATTTGCTTTAATTGATTCAAAAACTCTAGAGGACTATGACCTGGACACCATGAGCCCCCCAGTCCTACATGCCTGCTCCTCATGCCCCGCTTTCTCCAGATAAGCTAAAGGAACCTTTTCTTCATTCCCTTCAGAGGAGGGGAGGTTCTGGAACCCAGGAAACAAGAGAACTTAAGGGAGAAGCCTTCCTCTTTTTCAAATATTTTTAATAGAGTAAAGCTTTCTTTATAAGGCCAGCAGCATTCCCTGCTCCCTCCCCGAAAAAAAAAAAAAAAAAAAGAAAGCTGAGTGAGGATCTCAATATGGGAGGAAGAGGTAGTAGAAAGAGGTTTTCCCCTTTGGGAAAGGTCTGTGTTACAGTGCAATAAGGAAGAGAAGAGATTTACAATCATCAGCATCACTATCCCCAGCCCACCCCCCAAAAGCAACAGATAAATCTTAGAAAATCGACAAGCACTCCTAGGCTGACACAGAGGAGTGAGATAGATAGTAAGGCGCCCTTTTGGGCCTCTGGCCTGTGGAGCTGTGAAGTCTGGGTTCCCTTCTCTGCCCAGCATTTGCAGCACTGCCCCTGCCCCTGTCTACCTGCCTCCTCACTTGGAGGCATCGGGCTCCTCTATGACACCCCAGCAGACAGGGTCTAAGATGCATATGCACCCTCTCAAGCCTCAAGCCTGTGTCTGCATCTATATCCAGAAACAGGAACAAGAATCAAGAACCAAGGTAGCCCCCAATTTGACTTAAAGAACTCTCAAACCTCAGGTCAGTGTATTGGGAGGGGGTACTCCCCCCCACAGGAATGCCCTTGCCACTTTTGTCCTTGTATGTATGTATAAATAAATATCCCCGACAAGATAGAATTCTCTGAAGTTGAAGGGGGTGCAAAAATAATGATCAGAGATGATATCTCATTTTTAGCCCCTGGGGAAATTGTTGTTTTTATTTCTTTTCAGAAGTTAAAGAGAGTATGAACTTTAGGGAGTGCTGTAATTTACTGGCGGGAATGGGTACAAGACTCACGGCCCCAAGCAATCGGTGGGAAACTAGATCTCAAAGCAGAAAATGAAAAGTCGATCTGGGGTAAGATTTTTAAATAAGTGGGTCAGAGGGACCGAGAGGAGATGAGGCGATCAATCTTAGCCCCCTGACAGCTCCCTCCGACGGCATCAAAGAATTTGGCTCTTTGGGAAAGAAGAGGGAACAGCCGAAATTCCCCATCCCTTTAAAAGGCCTGGAGGTGGGGGGTGTTAGCAAAAGAGAAAGGTGATTCTGGGAGAGCAGGGAAACAGATGGGAAATGGGGACAGAGGAAAGGCGCTGGGTTGGGTGGAAAGTTTTTCTGGAGAACTCCCACGGCTCCGGCCTCCCCTCCCCCTCCTTGCTCGCTGCCGCTGAGCAAGAAGGAGAAGGCTGGTTAGCAGAGAAATGGCAACTCGGCCGGGAGCTGGAACTAGAAAGTTTCTGACAGTGTAACAGCCGCGTGGGTGGTGGTAAGTATTCATTCGTGTGGGTGGGGGTGAGTGTTTAAAAAGGACAGAGAAATCTGAGGAGAAGGGTGGGGGTGGAGGAGAGCCAGGAGGAAAAAGGGGGAGCTGGACGTGGGGGCTGCAGGGACAGGGGCGGCAGACTCTGGAGGGCTCAGATCCAAGGGAAACTAGCAAACTAGCCAGAGACCGTTGTGTCCAGCTCGGCTGCAAAGAAAGTAATTTTTGTCACTTCGAGGTGAGGATGGGATGAAAGTGGGGAGTAGGCACAGAAGAGTAGTTGTCTGTAGGTTGTGCAGGGAGGCCTGAGAGGGGTCTCCCTCCGGCCACCCCCTTGAGAAGCCCTGGAAGTTTTTTCACAGCCTCTCCAGCTGGCTGCAGGGTTGAGCGATTCTCTCCGCAACAACTCCGGCTGTCCCTGCAGGAAATACGGCTCTCTCTAACCCTGCTGACAGATTTTACGGCCAGATTAAAGAACAGCAGAAAACTTGGGTGTTACAAGGGGCCAAGAGAACCTTCCTTCCCAGAGTCGCCACTTCCCCTCCCCCCCCCCCCCCCCCCCCCGTTTTGCTGTGAATCCTACTGTACAGATATTTTCCCCTCGACTTTGGCTGCTTAGCTAGGGACTGAAATCTCTAAGAGAGAAGGGAGGGGGACACCAAGCCAAGGTGGCCCTTATTTTTCTTGTTTGCAATTCCAGTTTCAAGCCAAAGCTCTGTTTTTCAAACTCAAGTTAAACTTTCTGACTTGGCCTGCCTCTCTCCTGCTAGATAAATAATCAGTCCACTCTACATCCAGAGCCAAACATGGCGCTTCATCTAGTTACATCATTCAGAAAATGTTATTCAGGGACGAGGAAGAGAGAAAGAAAGAAAAGAAAACCCTTGAGCGTTATTTGATCCCAATCAAACTTTGCACGCTCTTATGCCTTTAAATTATAGCCTGACCCAATGCTAAATTGCTTGCTGCTTGGATGAGCCTAGTCCAGTTAAAATCCTACTTGGTGGTGGTGTGGGGGGCGGGGTGTAGAATTCAGGTTGCTTTTTTATTGTTATTTATTGTTGTATAAAGGCTATAATTACTAACCTTGGACTGCCAGGATACAACATAAAAATGAAAATCAGCCCTGGCTTTAAGGCTGAGGGCCTGGAACGATTCTCACCGACACATCCCCCCACCCCCCACCATCTCTACCACCAAATATATGCTCCTAATTAAGCAATGCGAGAGCATCGCTTACAATTAGAATTATGCAACTCTTCAGCAAGCAGCCATCGCTTCTCTTTCAACGAATTAGCTCCATATTTCAGCTTTCCTGTCTCCTAGCTCTTATCGGCTCCAGCGACGCGGCGGTGACATTTCATCTTTGACAGACCCTCTCTATCCTCGCTCCAATGTGATAAAACTTTTATGGAACCACGACTAAGAAATGAAGTTTTCCCAAGGATCGTGGAAACAGAGCGGCACATTAGCCTGGGGACCATTTTATGTACGCTTGGATCCATAGCTTCTCCCACCCTCCTCTTCTCCCCTTACCCTGGCAGGGGAAATCAAGCAGGCCTCCTCTCCCTCCGCCCTGAATTTTATTTAGTGATTTAATTTCACTTTAGTTTTAAGGTTTGACCTGAGAAGTCTAGGCCTCAGAATTTTTTTTTTAAGATTAATCATTTTCCTTTGTTTTCATTTTAGACCCAATGGTGGTTGGGCTTCGGGTCACGTGACGACTTCTTTGTAGCTCCGGAAGAGAACTGTGAAGTTTAGGTTGAAGAAGCAGTAATGGGCCAGATTTCTGTTGTTGCTGATGGGTTGGGGGGGGGGGGGGCACGGGGGGACAGCGAGGATGTTGTGGCCAAAGAAGCAAAAATACAAAAGATCAATCAATGAGAAAAAACTGAGAGGCGAAGAAGCCAAACAGAAAAGACCTAGAGAGAGTCCCCTAGTCTCTTTGCCCCAAACTTGTTCCTTAAATCTTAACTAAAGAAGTTGGCAGAATGTTCCAAGCTGGTGTGAGAAAAACCAAATAAACCTGAGGCACAGCTGGGGGAGGTAGGGCCCGGAGCAGGGGATCATAAAAAGGCCAGGATGGGGTCTTCACCATTCTGCTTCCCTTGGGGAAATCTGGCAGTCAGCAGCCTGCTGCTCTGCTGTCTAAATTAGACCACCAAGACAAGATAAAATTGATAACAGAAAGTTTATTCAAGAATTATATGACAGACAACCCTTTTAAGTAAGGAAAAAAAGTAACTACAGAAGAACAAAGAAAGTTCCAAGAGGGAATTAACTCTAATTCTACGAATTCAGGACTATACAGTGACAATTAGGAGCTGAGTTCATGCCTTTTAGAACTAATTACAATTGCTTATAAGTACAAGTTTAACATAAATCTATAGCTTTTTTCTAGAGTACAATAACTAAAATAGCTGGTTTTACATGACAGGGAACACAACGTCCTTTATAACAAGTAAATACTAAAAAAAAAAAGTACAATTTTTTTCCTTTTTCCCTCATATAAATACATAATGTAGGGGGATAAATAATACAAAAAAGAAAATATTTTAACAAGCTATAACCAATAAATATATATGAAAATGTTCACTAGAACACACTTTTTTTGAGCAATGCTGGACTCCTGCAGGCCCAGGCATCTCTCACAGTTGTTTTTATATCCATTAAAATGTAAACTCTAAGTGCAACAAAAGTGTCCTGTCCAGGGTTGAGCAAGGCACACAGGCCCAGCTGCAGCCCCCGCCTGGGACAGTTTGTCAAAATATACCCTGTTTTCACGTTAAGTCAAGAGAGCAACAGAAGAAAAGAAAAGTGTAGAACCTCGTGTCACCGACTGCTTTCTGTGGAGAGGGGGGGATGGACCTGGAGCTGAGATGGGAGGCAGCAGAATGGGCAAAACTCTAGTCCTGACAACTTGCCTGCCCTCACCTCCCAGCTTTGCCATAAAAGAAAAAATATATATATATTTATAATATAGACAGCTCTTTCAGGATCTCTCACCATCCCTGAGCCCTCTGAAGACTGTAATTGATAGGGGTGGGGTATAGATTTTAATGTCCTAGAGCAGAAAAATATGGGACTAGAAATGGAGGGAGTGCCCAATCAACCTTCTCCTATCATGGGAAGAAATCTGAGGATTCAGGAAAGTGGGAGGGGGACATGCTTTGTGCCCTTGGTTTTGAAATGTATTTAAATTTTTTTTTTTTTAAGGAGAATTGCCAGGAAAAAAAAATATCAAGATTTGGGGGAATTAACCACATAGAAGGAAGGTAAGTTGGTTGGTTGGCTGGTGATGGCCTAGCCATCTTGTCTGTTTTTTAAAATGTGCTTCTTTGCCTGTTTCCCTATCTCCTCTTCCTCTACCCGACTCCCTAGGGTGGAATTCCAACTGGATATTGCTGGAGGCCTAGGGTTGATGGGGTCATCTCCAATCTGCTGTAGATTCCTTTCCAATGGGTTGGCAGGCAGACTAAACAGAGCTGCAGGACTTAAAAAGCAACCTCTCAGGCCAGGGGGAGGGGAAGGAGCTCCAGGCCCTTTCTTCCCGGGAAGCCTGGCTGCCATCTCCCTGCCTCCTCCTTCAGACCTCCCGACTGCACCCCACAACTCCACAGCCCCCGCCCCTCCTGGGCCTCCTCCACCCCAGGACCTGCCCCTCAGCCCTTCCTCTCCCATCACAGGTGTGTTAACTTGGGCGCTTCTTGGATTCTACCCTGAGGAGGAGGCGCATGGTGAGAGGAGAGGTCTGTGTAGGTGGGGTGGGGGTCGCAGGGTCCGTGGTGCTGGCTGGGGGCCATAGGGGGCGCCCCGTTGTAGTCCAGGTTCCCCGAGGGGTGGTGGGAAAGGTGGTTGAGGCCGTAGAGGGAGGGGCCGGCAGGGGGCGGCAACGGATCCGCGTAGCCGCCCCCGCCCACGTACACGGGGCTGCCCTGCATGGTGGGCGTCCCGTAGGCGCCCCCGTTGGTTTGGAGGACGTGAGGCTCGTAATCGGGCGCCGGGGTCTGGGGATACTTCTGCGGGGCGCCGCAGCCTTTGAGGGGGGGCTGGTAGTTGGAGGGCAGCGCATAGGCATTCTGGTGGGCTTTGCCGAAGGCGGGCGGGGACGGGCTCTCATAGCTGGGGGTCATGGAGTGCAAGGCGTTCATGAAGCCGGCCGTGGACTGCATGGGCTGCGAGGGGCTGCCGGCGGGGGAGGGGCCCCCCGAAGACGAGGCCAGGCCCTTGGCCTTCTGGTCCTTCTTGTATTTCATGCGCCGGTTCTGGAACCAGATCTTGATCTGCCGCTCGCTGAGGTTCAGCAGGTTGGCCATCTCCACGCGGCGCGGCCGGCACAGGTAGCGGTTGAAGTGGAACTCCTTCTCCAGCTCCACCAGCTGCGCGCTCGTGTACGCCGTCCGCGCCCGCTTGGAGGCCGCAGACCCCGGGGGGCTCTTGTCCCCTCCCCCGCCGCCACCCCCGCTGCCGCCACTGCCGCCTCCGCCTCCTCCGCCGCCGCCGCTGCCGCAGCCTTCCGCTGGACCCGAGGGGGAGGGGTGGGAAGGGGAGAAAATGAAATAAAAGATAATTACTGAACACGCCGAAATTGAATGCATCGTTTCTTAATAAATCCAGGCCTGGACTCGGAGCACCCGCCGCCCTCCCCTTCGCGTCCCCGCCTCCTCCTCTCCACCGCCCCCCGCCCCCACCCGCCGCATTAGCGGACACTCTATAATAGTGGCATTTATTAAGAGACCTGTTCTCCTCTCACTGCCCCAGCTTATGAAAATTTGATCATGTCACGCAGACAGAGCCGCATGGCCATTTATTTAGGGCTGGATTTTCTCGCACATGCTTTCTCCCCCCTTATCCCTAGTTCCAGGTGTAAAGACACTCCTCCGCCCTCCCACCCCGCCCCGTCCTGTGGCCCAGACAGGTGCTTTAGGAGAGCCCCTGGGGGGGTCTGGACATTCTGGGCAGGGCACGGAAATGGGGGGCGAAGAGGCTGCCATGCCTGGAGGCCAGGACCGCGGGCCGCCCGAGCGATTGTGATTAATACCCACAGTAGTAATACTTAATAATAATCAATCGTTGACGACTCTTGGTCTACTGGCAGCGTCTAGTGACTCCGCGGCCTTGCAAAGGGCTGAGGCCGAGCACCTGGCCTTCTGGACCTCTCCGAAGTTCGGGGTGGGGGGGGCAGGAGGAAGAGGGTGCTGGCGGGGTCAGAGGTCGCCAGGTGGTGGCGGGGTACGGGAAATGCGCCGCAGCTGCCGCCGCCGCCTGGGCGCCTAGGGGCTGGGTGCTAGAATAACAGTGACATTCCTGGCAGGGACAAAAGCTGACGACGACGAAGCCAGAGGAGCCGGTACCTGTGCCAGGGGAGCTGTTTTTCAGCTTGGACGTTTGCCTCGACTCTTTCATCCAGGGGAATATCTGTTTGGTGAGGGTGGAGTTGGAGCCGGCACCACACTTGGGGGGGCCGCTTTTGCTGGGCCCGCCCCCGTTACTGCTGTTGCTAGTGGTACTGGTAGGTGCGGCGCTGGGCGGGGGCGAGCCGGGCGGGGCCGGCAGGGGCTCCGAGACCAGGCCCGGCCTCATGCAGCTGCCGTTGAGTTCTTTGCTCTTGGCGTGCGGGGCAGCGTTGCCCAGGGACTGCAGCGAGCACGCTGAGCGCTGGTAGTCGCTTTCCAGGTGCGTGGCGGCCTGGAAGGGGGGCTGAGTGGGACCGTCGTAGCCGAAGCCATTGCTGCCAGGGTATGAGGGGTAGCCTCCGAAGAGTGCGGCGGCGGTGTTGTCGTAGTAGGTGGCTTTCTGCATCGCTGGGCGAGGCCCTGGTGGTGGGTGGCAACTTGCAAGGGCCTGATACCCTCACGACCGGACATTGGCACCCCTGGGGGTCACGTGGCACGCCGGACCCCCCCCCCTTTCTGCCCCCCTCCTCCCGGGATCTGTTCGTAGCGGTTGACCTGCGGGGTGAGAGAAGAGACGGGGAAGAGGACTGGGGCTCGAATCCATCTTAGGAAGTGAAAAGGGAACTGACATCAATAGGGTTTTTCTTCTCCCCCACCCAACATCTTCACAGCAGATGCTGAGGCCACTTGCTTGGCCTGAAATGGATTTTTCTTATATCAGTGCTTTATAATTTTAAAAGAAAAAGCCCATCAGTTTTCATCTTCACTTAAAAAAATAAGGACTCCACTCCTTTGGGAACTGCCTGGATATAGAATCTTACTATGGCAAGGGCGATGGCTTCTCTCACTGCCTGCCTACTAGCCCCTGACCTCTCCTCTTCCCTCTCCCTACACCTGCGCCCCCCCCCCCCAACTCTGGGATAGGGTGGCTCAAGTGGGGGGGGGACTCCAAAATAAAAGCATCATCAACACCGTCCTCTGAGCTGAGAGGCCTCCTGCCTTTGCCTCCATCTAGGTTCCTTTCATCCAAGCAGAGTCTAACCTGGAGGAAAAAAAACTGAGGCTGAGGATCGCTGGAAGAGGCAGCAGGAAGAAGCAAGTTGAGCAGGGAACCTTCTGGTGTGAGGGAGCCTCTCCTTACCCTCCCACCTCAAGAAGCAGCAGCCTGACCCAAAACTTCCTGAAGATTTTTAACCTCCAGAGCCAGTGGAACTGAGCCACCTCCATGGTCTTTGCTGCAGGTACCACCACCTCCAGTCTGAGTGTTTGCTAACCAAGTCTGGGATCCTACAGCCAGCGGCCTCCATGGGGCCCCCAAATGGAACAGGATTGTTTCTTTGGTGGGACTGGTTGGTGCTGTGACCATTTGGCTAGATCTTCCCCCACTCTCTTTTTTTCATCAGGCATATTTTTTTTTTACCCACCCCTTTCCTTGACAGTCTGCTTCCTTTGATTTTTCCAAAAGAAGAAAAGAAGAAAGAAACTGGGTAACTGCTGGACTTTTCTATAATGAGATGGGAAAGTGCTTTCTAAAACAGAATTTTTTTCCCTAAGAAAAAAAGTAAACAAATCAATCTAAGCAATATTATCTGGGCTGGAAACCGGGTGCCCCTGTTTACTGAAGTTCCTTGAGGACAAAAAAAATCATTAGTTTAATGCAGGCTTTTAAAAGTGTGCTGGAAAATAAAGGTTCAAGCTGTCACAGGACTTTGTGTATTTCTTCCGAAACTTCTGACTGCATCCCCCCAAGCTCACCAAATCTGTCTTCTCAACTCCTCACCATCACTTTTCATAGAATCTTTAGATTGACCCTCTCTTCTGACATATGAGTTTGGACTAGTTAAATCTCATTCAGCCCAGCTGGTCAACTCCAAGGAAAACTAAAAATAGGAAAATAAAATAAAAAGGGAGTCCAGGTGACGGAAATCCCTCCCACACATAAATCCCCTTCTTAATGGCACAGATTTATACTCAAAAGGGAGCAGGGTAACTCTGAGTTCCGACTGGTTTCTGGGAAGAATTTGTTTCTGGGAAACACACAGGGGTCTGCAAAGCAGCAGGTCCTTCCAGGGAAGAGAACTGGAGTTCAATTGACCAGGCTGACCCAATCCCTTTATTATTATTACCATTAGCCTCTGATGATTTAACCAAAATTAGCTTCGGAGCAGCCCTGGTTGAAGGGGGAATTAATTAACAGGCATCAGTTGAGTTTGTTATTAATAGATAAGAGAATGAAATAAAAACGTTGGAGGGGGTTGGCTGGCTGGGCCCTGGCTTTATTTAGTCTAAATGATTGTTACAGCAGTAATGATGATGATGATGATGATAGTTATAATAAAACAATAATTTGACTAGACGCCTGGGGCCGAAATTCCTGTCGCTCCCCCTGCAATGAACTCACAAACCATCACAGGAACGAGGCCAGGCGAGTGTGGGAAGCAAGAAGCTAGAGACGTGATAGGAAAGAATGGAGGCTCCACCGGCGGCGAGAAAGGGCCGGGAAGGTTTGTGGATGGAGTTAGTCCCTGGCTGCCGCTGTCGCCGCCGGGCTGTCTCGGCTGCTGCTGCCATGGTGCCTGGCGACAAGCTATGTTGGCCCAAGGAGGCGAACAGAAAGCGTTCAGAACGCAGAAACAGTTAGCGGCGGCAGGTTCCAAGCACACCCGGCCGAGGACCAGCCCTAGGGCAGCCAAGTTTGGGCGCTGAAGGTAACTAAATTAAAAGGCGCCTTAGCAACTCCACACCGGGACTTTGCCAGGCCCGGCCGGCCGGAGGGCGCACACAGAGGCCCGGCTGATGGGACAGTGAGAAGAGGGAGAGATGCTGAGGAGATCTGAGATCTGGGGATCCAGGAAAAGGGGGGTGGGGTGCAATTCTACCAAGCCAAACACGTCTTATTTCCCTTGCCTCCATGTTGAAAAAATCCAGGCTCCATATGGCTTCTCGGGAGAGAGGGAGGGAGGGAAGGAGACGGTGGCTCCCAGCTTCCCCCCAGGGCCTCGCTGGAGAAGGGCGGTGAGCCACCCCAAGAAACCCACCTTTCCAAGCACCCCCCCCCCCAAAAAAAAGCTTGGGAGAGTAACAATAGCTGGGAAGACCAGGGAGAGGGGCTAGGCCACCTTCCAGGACTTTAAAATAAAACAAACAAAACCATAGAAGAGAAATAGAACAAAAAAGGAAGAGAGAAAAAGGTTAGGCTCTTCTTAGCAGCCGGGCAAAAATTCAGTCCAGATCTGGCTGCTGAAAGAAAAGAGAAGAGAAGAGGAGAGAAGCAGGAAGAGAGAGGGAGAGGGAGAGAGGGAGGGAGGGAGAGAGAGAGGGAGAGAGAGAGAGAGAGTCGCTGCGTGGAAGGAAGCTTAAAGCTTGTGAACTCTTCTTGAACCGAGATTGGAGTCATATGGGCCATAAATCATTGAGACATACTCTCCGCCATTCACAAACTGATAGCCTATTTCAGTCCAGCTTACCTTAGCCACCGACGAGGGGAGAACAGGCAGACATAATATATATTCACATCGAGCCCCAGCGCGAGCGGCAGGCGAGAAATCTCCCCTCCTTGAAGGCAAAGGAAAAAAAGACCACTGTTTAAAGCGGCGTCGCCCCCCTCCCCAATAGCCACCCCGGCTGGGGAGCCCGAGGGGCAGACCGGCCGGAGGAGCCGCTCGGCGTCCGCTTCAATTCACTCGGCTTAGGAGCGGGGGTGCGCAGGAGGGAGGGGGTAGGGGAGCGGGAGAAAAATAGAAGACCGAAAGGTGCTCGGCGGCTCAGCTCGCCGAGAATCCAGCTCCGGGCTCCGGCACGGCCAAGCCGCCACAGTGCGGTTGCCCTATAAGACTGGTACGCCCTACTCTCCGTAACAATGGCCTCTGCTTTTGCACAGGGAAAAAAACCACACAGACACACACACTCTCTCTCACACACACACACACACACACACACACAAGCTCACACACACCCCCACCTCTCCCCCTTTAGCAAGCTTAGATGCCTGATAAGGAAGGAAGGTGATGGTGGTAATGGGGGAGGGGGGCCTTTTGAACGCCCCCCCCCCAGTTTAAAAAAAAAGAGTGAGAAAGGAAAGAAGGTAGAGCTTTTAAGTTTTTGTTTTTTAAGGACAGGTAAATTTTTAAATTCAGATTTTGGTGGGGGAGGAAGAGGAGCGCAAAGACAAGGCAAAGCTGGTGGAGTTCACAGCTCCCCACCACCACTAGTAAACCATTCTGTCTAAGCCGAGAAGTTGCTTGGGAGGCCCTGGCCTTGTGGGGGTGGGGGGATGGTTCCTGGGTGCCCCTCTGCATTCATTTGCAGAGGGAACACTAGGACTTTTTTTTTTTAAGTAGTTTCACTCTTGCGGGACTGGTTGCAGAGTCTCAGCAGTCTGTTTCTTCTCTCCCCCACACCCTCTACTCCTCTCTCCCGGCAAATCTCCTGGCCCAGTTTCCAACCTGAAGGGGGGGGGGGACCAGACCTTTCTTTTCCAAAGCCCCCTCCCATTTTTGAGAACAGACAACAAGCGGTGAGTGATTACTTCAAAAATCCAGACCATCTTGGAGGGGAGGGGGGTTGAGGAGAGAGTGACAAAAGGAAGACCTTGTGTTTAGCTTGCGTTCCAGACACTGCTGGCAATAGAGAGGCTGTAAGAACTTCACGGAGAAGTTTCTGTTAAGATTCTCACCTCCGGATAGGCAGAAGGAGCTAAGAGGTGATAAGGACATTTGTACTTCTAAGAAGATCCGAAGAACCAGCAAAATGGCTTAATTTTAAATACACTGGCAAAAGAGATGGAGGATAGTTATTTTTATTATTATTATTGTTCAGAACAAATCTGTTTACTTCTCTTAGCTCTGCAAGATTTAGGACTCTTGAAACAAGTGAGGAAAACTACAAAAGCTCAAGTTGTCTTAGACTGTGTTTTAGAAGGGCAGGGAAAGGCTAGGAGGCCTGTAGGAGGAAGACAGGAGGCAAGAATGTAGGTGTCTGCAGATTTGGGGCAGGGGGTGGGGAAGAGCCGTTCCTGGTGGAAGAAAAAGACAAAAAAAGCACCAGGACTTTTCCAAAAGCAGGAGTGTTTGCAGCTTGGCAGAACTGCTGACTCCGGGCTTAGAGGATAAAATAGAAGTCCAGCAGTTTCTCTTTTCTACGAAGGCAGCTTGGAAATCTTGTTCTCTTAACTCTGCGTAGACAGAGCCAGCTACTACCCTGTGACGTCCTGGTTACAATCCTTGGCTTTTGCTTTTTCCCATCTGGATGGACCAGGAGAGAAGGGACTGGGAGAACAAAGGTGAGAGATGGTTTCCAGCTATTGTCTCCCTTCCAGGAGAGGGTGTCGGTGTAAGGCGAGTCTTTCCTCGCACCCCATAGCTCCCCACTCACTGGCTTTGCTTTGGGCTGAGAAAGGGTCCCACTGTCTACTCTCATAAGGTGTGGCCCCTGGCCTCCTCCAGTCCCCACTTCTTTCAGGCCCACTAAGTCAGGCTTACTTCAGGGGCTGGAACAGCCAGTTTCCTGGGGCCCTGCTGAATTGGAGTGGAGAGGGGGACTCTGGCCTTCCTAACCTCCAGCAAGGAACCGGTTGAAGAATCTCCTACTGTGAGGTCCCTAGGATCCTAATGTCTGCCTAGAGAGTTGGTGGCTGAGCGGGGTGGGGAGGTGAAGATGGAAAGTGAAAGCCATTTTTCTATGTTTATTACTAGTATCAAGAAAAGAAAATACCCAAGCTGGACCCACTGCTGAGGCTCAAGCCAGGACCCTCAGAGAAAACAGTCAAGGCTACAAAGAGTCTGTCCTGAGATCTCCAGACCCTGGTTAGAGACCTGTTGGATTGGACTTTATGTAGCCCTAGGCCTGGTGGGTCAGTGATTCACTCACCGAGACTTCTAGAGGTTTAAGAGACCAGCACCTTTTGGATCTTTTTTAAGTCTTAAAAAGTCAAGAATGTACCTGAGACCCTCCAACTCTTCTAGCTGTTACTGCCACTAGAGAGAGAGAGTCATTGTGAAATTAAGAGAAGAGAAGGACCTGGTCACTTGTGGGACCTGCACGGCTTCGTCCCAATGAATAAAGGGAGAACCCAGGGACATCCAGTCAGTTGCGGGCCTACAAGAGGATCAGCTTGGAGCTAAGCCAAGGGCAGAGGAGTTTTCCAGACACAGCAGTGGACCCCTCCCCGCTCTGAGCCTGGATTCTTGTGGTCCCTTCTGGCCACACATGGAGGTGGAGTGCAGTGGAGTGGGAGTGAAAAGGAGGGCTGGGAGAAAGCAAGCTAACCTGGAGCAAATTTTCAGAGGACATGCACCCCCAAATGCAGTAGGAAATACAGTAAGGACTTCTTAAGTAATTCTGAGAGCAAAGCCCCTTCCAAATGCTTGAGACACAATTAGATCCCAGTTTGGTTTCCTTTTGGACCTTATTATTTCTCTCCGGAGATTTCTGGTTGGCAGATAGCCCCTTTTGGGGGCTGGGAGGATGGGGGATGAATGGTAGAACGGCAGCTCCAGGGCAGCCTTTTCGTCTGAGGTACCTCTGCAGGCTAGAGACCTTCCAAATTTCAGGGGACAGAGTGGGGCAGTGAGGAGCCTGGGCAGGAAACTTGGGGTGGGAATCACCAGCGGGGATGGAGGGAAGACTTTGAGGTCTGGAAAAGGAAGAGAGAGGGATTTATCATCCCTGATAGTGAAGTCCTAATTTAGGGGGAGACTAGAGAGAGGAGAGGGAACAATCTCTTCCTGGATTTCAAGTGGGGAAATTTGGGCAACTTACCGTGTGTGTATGTGTGTGTCTGTGTATGTGAGTGTGAGAGAGAGAGAAATATTTTCTTTTAATTTAAGAGATTAAGACACAGAAACCTTAGAAATTAATAATAAAGGCAAAAATCAAGAGAAAATTCCCCCCTTCATAGACATTCTTTCCTGTTTCCCCAGAGCTAGACCACTCACTCCCCCACTCCTAATCCATACCCAGTACCAGGACACCGGGCCCTTAAAATCTCCTTAAGCAATCACCGGGGGGCCCATCCTTGGAGGCCATTGGAGATCTTTTCCCTCTGTGCCCAAAAAATCATCAAAGAACAAACGAAAATTCTCCTCTCAATAAGGACAAACTGGCTAGTTCCTTTAAAATCGATTTCTGGTATCAGCTGTGGGATGTCCAAGGGATTTTCCCCACCCCCGCCCCAGCCTAGCCCCCAGCTCAGTCAGCCCCAAATTTGACTTGCCCACCAGGCTCCCTGAGAAGCCAAGACCTGGGAGTGGGGGCTGGGGGTGGGGAGGTGTTTAGCAATCTCTTTCTGGCCTTGTCTGGGTTCTGGGTCTCTCACTTCTCCAGCTTCACTGTCCAACTCTGTGGCCTCGGAGAGTTGTGAAAAGCGCGCGCGCACACACACACACAGACACACACACCTGAATCGCCATCTCTTTTAAATATTAATAAAATTTCAAAGACTGGGGGGTGTAAAATGGGAAATGCTACCGCAAATCGCTCTTGGTATTTGGATCCCGAACTACCACCTTTCTACGATGCCTGAGCCGGTAGGAACAAAGGGACAGAGGAAGGAAGATTTCCCGCCTGGGCGGAGGCCGGTGTAGACCCGGCTCAGTAGAAGCCAAGATTGAAAGAAGAAAAAGGCCGAGATTGAAGTAAATTCCGAGCTGAACTCTCCCCTAGCCCCAGGCGTGGGGGCGAGAAAAGGAGGAAGACAAAACAAGGCTCCCACAAGGGCTTGCAGAGTCTGCTCAGTGAGCAAGGAGGCCATGCCGCGGACCAGCTGGGTATGAGCTCCACTGTATCAGGGGTCCCGCCTCACCTAGAAGCTCTGTCCCAGCCTGGCAAATCCCACCCCTGCAGATGGATGTCGAGACAAAACGTGGGCAAGGCGAGAGGGGGAATCTTGGACAGTTGGGGGCCTGGGGTCGGGGATGGGGGTGTGGGGAGATTGCTGGGGAAGGAAGAGAGAAGCTGGCAAGGGAGGAATAGGTCCCAGGGAGTTGCGGTGAGGGACTGACTGTGCAGGTCTCTCCTGACAGATCAGATGCCTCTCTCCCACTGACCTCTGTTTAGCAGACAATAACTCACGGGATTAATGACCAATCAGTGGAAGGCCTCCTGAACTGCCTCCAAATATAAAACTCCAAAGTCAGAATGGGATAGGCCCAGAATCTGGGCCTCCTGGCCCTTTCTTTTTTTTTTTTAATTTCTCTCAAATAGGGTTTGGGGTGAGACTTTAAGAAGTCTCGGGCAAAAACAGACATTTCCTCTTGGGATTATCTGGCCAGGAACTCTGATTTCCAGAATCGCCCCCAAAATGAATTTGTTTCTCCTCTCTTCTCACTTCTTCCACCAGAATTCATATCCCTGACAACACTTCCTAAGGCATTCTGGAAGCCTCCCCTCCTCTGCTAGCGTCCCCATATCCCTGATCCTACAAGAAATCTCCCTTCTCACAGCCAGGCCACTTCTGAGAAACCCCCACTTCTTTTGAATTTTATCTTTTTCCCCCCAGTTGGGAGAAGAAATGGAAAATAAGAGCAAGAAGACAGGGGTCATCTACCTTGCAGGACTTCTGTCCTGGCTTCCCTGGGAGGAGACCTAGTGTAATGCCATGGTCCCCTGTGTCCAAAGGCTCAGGGGGCAAAGTGAGGCTGGGAGTGGTGATGGTGGTCTTCTGTCTCAGAATCTAAATTCTGAAACCATAATTTGGTCCCTGGGCTGCCATTGGAGGGACTTCAAAAGCTGTATTCCCAAAAATTCGAGCCTCAGCTCTGAATCCTGGCAGAGAAAGTGCTTTGCTCTTTGAGGCTGAGCCCCTCCTTCCCTAGCTCCCCTCCAAATGCCAATCCCGGCCCAACCCAGCCAGCTAGCCCCTCCCACTGTCTTCTATCTCCAGTGCTCTAGGCTTGGGCTTCTCCTCTGCTGAGAATAAGGACACCTTCAGGAGGAGGAATAGTCCCGATTCCAGTGATTTCCTCTCATCAGTCTGAATAACCATGCACTCCTCTGGACATACACAAACTTCATGTATACTGCAAATATGCATGCACATAGTGACTTTTATACTCAAGATGCCCTCAGAACCCCAGGAGCAACAAAAAGGAGTTGCTCCCAAGCACTAGAGAGTTACTCAAGGTCAGAACTTGGAAGAACTCAGGGAGTGTCCTGCCCAATGCTACCACTGCCAAAGAGAGAAACTGAGGTCCAGAGCCAGGAAGTGGCTTGCCAAAAGTCATACATAAAGGATAGGTTTGAGAGTCAGGAGGCTTGGATTCTAGGTGGTCCAGATTGGTTGTGTAATCTGAAGCAGAGACTTCACGGGACCTCAGTTTTCCCCATCCCTAAAGCCAGATCACATGTGTGGAGGGGAGGGCTTGGGCTAATGATCTTCCCTTTTGAGCTGACAGTTTGTGGTTCTTTTGTAGTGATGTAAAAGTGAGTGACAATAAGCAGTCATAAACCGATTTCAGATAATAATGGGCACCATCTCATCCAAAATCAGACTATTTCCTCTTGGAATTTAAATGCTTACACCCCCACAACTGAGTGCCAACCCCACTCCTGTCCCCTCAGAGACTAGTGCACTGATTTTTACTGCTCTTCTGTGTCAGGGGTGGGTTATTCTCCACCTTCATCACCAAATCAAAAGTACTATTTTCAGACATAGCAACCTGAGCAGTAAATAATTAATTTGTGTAATTAGAGGAGGAAGGCTTCAACCTGGCAATTTTTAACCAGGAGTCAATGCACCCATTGTACCAGCCTGGCCTTCTCACCCGACCCCCAACTCTGCCCACACACCTACCAGCTTCCCCAACTGCCTCCCCCCACTGGGAGACCAGCATTCCCAGGACTGCCAGCCAGGGTTCATGGAGTCAGACTCTGTTCCCTCCCCAACAATGTTCCATTCTCTGCCTTCTCCCCTACAGAAACCGGTCTGCCTACAGCTGCCCCTTGCAGCTAGCTTTTCCCGACCCCCTAAAGCTGTGCTGGGCTCCAGGTACAGGCTCTCTGCTCTTGGGACCCTACATGTAATCCACCTCCCAGCTCAAAATGCCCCAACAATGCAGCGAGTTTGCATTTCAAGAAACTCCCATTAATATCAATTTACTTCACTGAAACCTCGGGTTCTTCATCAAGTTGATGATTTATGATAAAATCAATTAAATTACAGCCACTTAGGGCCCAGCCGCTTCCTCTCAGATTTCATTGGTGCGGGGCCCAAGTGTCTGGTGGAAAAATGCAAGTTTAGCTGGAGGCGAGGAAAGATAATTCTGCGGCTGAGAAAATTTAATGCAAAACAATTTCCAGGCAAAGCCCAGTGTCTGGACAGAAATGCAAGAGCCACCGGTTGGCTGGCCTGCGGAAATAACTATCTGGGGGTCAAAATATTTTTCTCCCACCCCCATCATCCTGCATGGCTCCTTTCCTCTGGTCCCCTTTGTGCTCACCCGCCCCTCTCCCAAACAGAGATTTTGGGGGAATTTGAGCAGTACTAGTGGAGCCCACACCAGCCTCAAACCACCAACAGCCCCTACCACTTCAGGCCGTTTTCTCCCACCCCCCTTCCCAACCCAGCTGTGCTCACTAATTCCTTAGTCTCGCATGGCAAAGTTAAAGGTTCAAAGTGAAGATCAGGCGGCGTGGGCAGATGACACAGAGGGGCCAGGGACCAGGCCAAGCGGGCACTGCTGTGTGTGGCTGTGGGAGGAAAGAGCACAGACTGCAGGAGCACTCCCCCATGGAGAGGGCACGAGGCAACAGAGAATGTCCAGAGCAACCAGGTCCTGGGTACCCAGACCTGAGAACGCCAGGTCCCCGTGCAGCTGCGGTGTGCTCCCTTGTAAAGCAATGCTGTACCCGACAGACCCCGACCGGAATACACATGTGCACTCACACAAAACACACCTACGTGTGTGTACCTGCACACTCTGCTTACATCTCACATCCTGCCCCTGCCAAGAGACAGCTCCCACCATTTCCCCACATCTGGAAAAATAAATCCCAGTGAATCAACCTGGCATCGCCTTCCACTCCAAAGAGAGAGGCTTCTCCCGCCTCTGCTCTGTTTGGTTTTTGGTTTCCAGAGGAGGCAGGGAGTAAACACAGCTTCTCTGAAGCCATAAATCACCCCGTCTCCTACCTTCTCAGTTTAACACCCGTCCTTAGCGCAGCCCCTTGTAGTTTCAGCTTCAAATAACCCGCGAGGTGCTAGTAGGCTCTGCCCATGGTGGCAGCTGGACTTTGGGAGCAGGACCCAGCCCCCCCGACCCCAGCAGCTGCCCCTCTCATTTGCCGCACAACCCGGAGCTCCCAATTCCCCTGGAAAACTCTCCGCAGCTTCCACCGCCTTTCCTGAGCCCCAGCGCTCCCCAGGCCCTAGCTGGGTCCTGTCCACACCCCGCATTCCTGCACACCGCCCCGCACCCTCCGCCCGCCCTCACTGCCTCTTCAAACTCGCCCCCATCTCTGTCTCGAACCGATCCGACTGTCCTCCCAGACCGGGGCGCGGGGATCTCGGGCACCCCGCTCTCACCCCGAGCCCGGCCCGGAGTCCGCACCTACCTGTGCGGTTCGGCTAGGGCGCGGGGAGCGGCAGGCGGCTGGCCGGGCCCGGGTCCCGGGGCGCCAGCGGGGCTGAGCGGCCGGCAGCATCCCGGCCCCGCCGGCCGACGCGGGGAGAGGCCCGGAAGCACTCCCCCAGCCCGCCTGCCGCGGCCGCCGCTTTGTTCAGCCCTCGAGGCGGCGCGCGGCCGGCCGCGTGGGGCTGCGGGAGGCGGGCGGGCCCGGCGCGGAGCGGGGTCGAGGCTTCGAGGCGTTAGCTGGCCGAGCGGCCGGGCGAGAGGAGCGGCGACTGCCGGGGCGCGGGGAATCGGGGGCGCCATGGCGGAAGGCGGGCGCGCAGCGGCTCTTCAATGTCACCGGCGAAATGGGTTCCATATGTCCGGCCCGGCGGAGGAGGGAGGGGAAGGGAGAGCATTCTGAGCAGGACGGGACGGGAGCATGGGGGGCGCGACGGGGGAGCCCAGCGGCGGCCAGGGGAGGGACTGGACAGGCGAGCAAGGTTTGCGTTTTCCATTTTCCCTGGAGTTGTCTAAAGCTGCTTAGGCTGGTGGAAACTTTCCCTTTTTCCTTTACTTTCCAGAAAGATGGAGAAAGAAGGAGATTAGCGAGGGTAACATCCATGCGTTCTGGCCAGGGCTTCAAGGGAGATGTGGATTGGAGGTGAAAGGGAAAGTTCTCAGGCTGCTGGAAGATCAACTTCTCCCTGCCCCTGAAGAGGGAAAGAGACCAAACGCAGGAGGGGGAAAGAGGCCAAGGAAGGATTCCCAGGGTCCCGGTGTGAGAGACTGACACAAGCAGCAGCCCACCCCAGGGTGGGATTCTCTTTGGGAAGGTTCCAATCTTTAAGTCACTAAAGATGGTGGTAGAAGAGGAGTTTGAAGTGCCCAAGACATCTTGGCCATTCCCAACACCAGTTCCTACCCCAGCTGCTTCACACCTGATTTAGCGCCCCCGGGGCCTACTCTAGAGACGCTGCCTCTGGGATGGCCTCGGCTTTGGGCAGCTGCCTGTTAGAAAACCGAGAGCCTGGAGGAGCTTCCAGACCCTACAGCCCTTTCCTCAATGCTGCCCATCCCAAGGGGATGGGCTCTTTCTCTGCATGTCTCTATTTGTTTTTCTCCTCTCTCTCCCCCTCCCTCCCTCTCTTTCTTTCTCTGCCTTTTCTAACCATCTCTGTGGTCTCTGTCCCTTTCTCACAGTCTTTTTGTCTTCTCACACTCTGCTTCTCTCTTTGTCTTCAGTGAATTTGAATTGGGCTTTGCTAAGGACTTCAACTTCGGAGTGTCTCCAGAAACCACTTCTGGACTCACTTAATAGGCTGGCCTCTGGGCAATGTGGAGCCCTTGGTCTCAGGGCCCTGTCCTTTTGGGGGTGGGGGGGGGAACTCACCTTTCTTCCATGGAGACATCTTCTACATAGAAGCGGGCCAAAGTGAGTGATTTCCTTTCCACTTCCCTTCTCACTTAACTCTTGTGTATGTACCTATCCAAGTTGGAGAGTGCCTTCTGCCAGGACAGCCTGCCTGCCCCTCTGAGTGGCCTTTGTCGCCATTCTCCCTGCCATCCTCTCCTGGGCTCTGCCTTGACCTCCCTCCTCAGAAAGGGAAACTGCTGCTGCTTCTCTTTCTGGGACCCTCTCTTTTTTCCTTCGAACTTTCTCTCCTCATCTAACTCCTCTGCTCATTAAAGCATTGGCAGCCCAGCTTCGTAAAGGCACAGGGATAAACACTATAATTATATACACAAAAGTGGACTCTAGCAGAGTCTGGGGAGAAGATAAGAGTCAGCAGCTTTCCTAAAGCCCCTTCTATCAAATACATTCTGCCCCATCTCCTGAACAGCACAAAAGCCAACAGTGTGTGTGTGTGTGTGTGTGTGTGTGTGTGTGTGTGTGTGTGTGTGTGCGCGCGCACGTGCCTGCGTCCAGAACTGTAAGAGGCAGGGCACTTCATGGCTACATGAACCAAATGTTTAAAAAACAACAAACCTGCTGATCTGGAGGGTAGGCCTGTATGCCTGGATGGAAGACATTAGGCCTCACACAGGAAGATTTAGCAAGGGGCCGGAGACGGGCTAAAAGATAATGGTAGAGAGGGATGCTCTCCTGCTTTTGTCTCCTAGGGAAGAGAAGAGGAGGGGGCATCCCCAGGGCCAGAAGAGACAAAGACCTGAAGGGGGCAGAAAGAACAGAGGGGAAACGCGGGGGGGGGGGGGGGGGGTGGCGGATATCAGGCCTCCACCGTGATGGGGGCGACAGCAGAAAGGGGAGTTGGAAGCACAGGGGCAAGGGCCTGTGTGGTTGGCTCCCAGCTCTCCTCCGAGGCTCTGGCCTGTCCCAGAGAGCAAACCCTTCAGCCTTCTTCTGCTGTTCTCCACCCTCCAAAACAGGCTGAGCTCAGAAGCTACCAACACCCAACTGTTCCCTTCCCCCTGGTTCAGGGATTCTAAGACTTCAGCCTCAATCCTGAAGCACTGGATTGAGGGTGAACTCGCCCTCTCCACATTTACCCCTGCCCCCATCACTTCCCAGGTGAGGGAGAAGGAAATAGTTGCTTCCCACACTGAGGGGTGGGGGGCTTCTCCAACACCAAGGATGGGGGGCCTGAAGGGTCTGGAGCCCCCTATCCCTCAGGTCTCTCTACTGCTTCTCCAGTCCTTCCCAACTCCCCATGATCTCCAGCCCTGTCAAAGCTGCCCTTGAATCCAGTCTCTCCCCAGCTCCTTTTAGCGAGACCAGGTAACACCCCCCACTCCATCCCAGCCTAGGGTCTTGGCCTTCTCCTTCTCTTTCTCACTAAACCCTTTTCAACCCAGACTCCCAAATTGGGAGGCCTCACCTACCACCCACCCCAAAAGCTGTCTGTTAACAAGGACAGGGCTCAGTGCCCACTTGGAGCAGAGCGTGGGAGTGAGCTCCTAGGTGGACTGGGGCCTAAGCAGCCGCTCCAAGGCACAGCTGATGCCATGAATAATTAACACCTGGGCGCGGCATCACTCTAATTTTCCTGCTCAAAGGTTTACACTAGCAGGCAGAGTTAAGTATCACAGATAATAGTGGCTATAAAGTCAGTTGGCCGGGCTCCAGCCAGGGAAGGAGATGCTAGCAGCCCCAACCGAACTTGGCCAAGGCTCCCTCTGCCTCTCATCCATAACAACTTTGGCGGGGGGCAGTTCATAACATCCCCAAAAGCCACCTCTGGCTTTACTCTCAACCAGCAGACCCCTCCCCAGTGGGGAGGTACTGCGACCTCTCCCACTCCCAATCTGTACCCCATTTGCTCCCTCTTTGGATGGGGACTTAGGGAGAGGAACACACCCTGTGTCCTGAAATGCTCTCCAACTTTCTGAGACCACCTGGAAACATTTCTCTTCTAGAAAAACTTACAGAACTTTTCCCTCCTTTAGCCCTCAACACACAGTCCCTCATCGCTGAGGAAACTTTCTTTGTTTCAGGAGGTCGAAGGAAGGCTACTAGGGTGTGAATTCACTTCCTTGTTTTGTTAGACAGAAGGGTGGGGAGCCAAAGCTTTCAGCTTCCCTCCCTGCCCTTCAGCCTCTGCCTCCATTGTCTCCCCCAGCTTGGGTAGCTCCAATCCCACCCTCAACACTCTGTCATACCCGTCAGTCCTATAGGTTAAGCTTGAACACTATAACCAAATCCCTTCAGTCCCCTCCAGTTGCAGAGGACTTCTTTTTGGTCCCCATGGATTGCAAATATCTTTGCCTTCAACTTCAGTAATTTCTTCTCCTGCCTCCACCTCTCTTTCCCCCAGGCTCCTTCTGCCTTCAGAGTTGGGTTCTTTACCCCCGGCAGCATCGGAGCAGCCAAACTCCTGGAGGGGAACCGCTAAAAAATGAAGCTCTCTCTGCTGCTGCAGGAATGTTGGCTGTTATCAGGCTCGCAAGTATAATTTTTATATTAGGTCGTGGTCTTTGACTGGGTTTATATGCCAATGAGGCATTTCTAGTTTACCAAATTTATACAAATCTCGCCTTAATTGATAATCACAGATGCTGTAATTTAAGACCTCCAGCTATAGAGCTTTCATATTAACTGCTGATATATTACTGTAAATCGTCTGAAATAACCAACTCCTGGGAGCAGAGCAGAGAGAGAGGAAGTGCCTCCGAGAGTGACTCTTTCCCGGCCGCAGAAATAGCCCAGCTTCCACATCATTTTCTGTGAGAAATGATTTATCGAAGACATGGCCATAAACAACACAACTCGCTCACAAACACACGCAGACGCGCACGCACGCACACACACACACACATACACACACAATGGCTGGCATGCCGGCCGAGAAGCTGACACCCATATTGCTATAAATCAAGAAAAAGGTTGGAGGAGAGGGAGAGAGAGAGAGAGATAGAGAAGAGGAATATTCCTAAAATCTCTATGCAATGCCTCAATGGGTACAAACACACAGAGCACCATGTGAAGAGAAATGGCAGGAAATGAAGATGGCTATTTGTCACATTTTACGACAATAACATTAATAACAAACAATAAATTTACATGGACATATAAGACGCGGTAGGTAGTGAGAAATCCCTTCTACTTACAATACCCCAGCCCGCGGTGTGGCTCCGGCTGCGGGGCTGTTTTATTGCTGCCTCCCTCTCTTTTTCTCTCTCTCTCCCTCTCTCTCTCCCTCTCTTTTTTTTTTTCTCGGGGTACAGGCTTGTTTTTCAAAGGACAGTTGAATTGCACGTCAGAAACAGGGAGACCGAGCCTGTGATTTTCCTGACGAATACATATCTATTCTGCAACCTCGGCATTAATTATTTAATGAATCACGTGACCAGGAGGGGGAAGGGGGTCTTTCGATTTCAGGCTCAAAGGACCACTATGACCTTCCCCTTCAGGAGGAGAAATTTTCCTGCAAAATAGGTTCCCCCCAACCCACCAATGGAATAGTAGCCAGTTCTCTTTCCCACATTCATATCTGTATCTGCTGTTTCTACACTTCCTAACCAGCATCCCCCCCAGACACACACTTACCCACAGCCCACCTCTCCTCTCTCCCTTCTCCTCCTGCTTCTGCTTAGTTTGTGAAGGTGCAGAAATAGTCTGCAGGGGCGTCTGGGGGGTGGGGTGGGATGGGCACAGAGTCCTTCTCCAAGCCCCTGGATTTCTCAGCATCCAGTTCCTCTCTCTACATCCTTTAACATTAACATTCTCCCCAACTCTATTTTACCCTCACTCCTAGGGTATTTTAGTGGGGGCATACTCCCCCTCTTCCTTACAGGACCAACAAAATTTCTAAAGGGACCAGCTTCAAAAGAAACATTTCATAGATCCAGATTATATGTGTATAAAGAAGGCTTTAATTCTTTTTTAAAAAATCTTTTGTGGTACCTTTTGAAAGGGCAGAAAAGGGACAGGGTGAAGAGATGACTTGGGAGCTTCCAGAGTTGAGAGTAACCACAAGGGGGACTTTTTTTCCTTGTGTTGTTACTGTTATAGGGAACCAAATTCTACTGAGAATACACTCTAGAGACAAAGACCTGGACTAAGAAGATTCCTACACAAAAGAAGTGGGCGCTCAATCTCTGGGTACTTCTGTCACACCCTGCCTCAGTCCCTCCCCACCCCCAACACACCAGTGAAGATAGCTAGAGGTTTGAACTGGAGGGGAGGAGAGGGAAGAAAGAGGCTTTGAAGTTGGCCTGACAACCCAGTTCCTATTTTCCAGGTGTTAGGACCCCCTCATGCTTCCAATCAGCAGACAATGGAGACAGATCAATAGGAAAAAGATGAGGGGTTTCATATTGAAGGGTTAAACACCGGTGCTGATAGAAGAAATCCATCCCCTCTGCCTAGAGAGAGAAACATACACAGACTTCTTCATCTCAGATATAAACAAAACAAAACATCCTTCCAAACCTTCACATACAGCTTGGCGCCAGAAGGAGCAGACCAGATATGACCAGAGTCCCAGAATCGAATCGGAGTCTTTGGCCACGGTGTGGGATGGGGTTGCAAAGGGAAGCAGAGAAGACATTCCTGAAGGAGCCCCTCGCCCAGCCCACACTTCCAGCCTTATCTTCAGCAGCTCTGGGGCAGCCGCAGGGGCCGGCCGACAGGAAAGAACAGATGTGGTTTGGGGCGGGGGCAGGGGGCCGAGGAGCCGCCAGCGGTTTGTCTGGAGGGGTCTCAACCAAAAGCAACTCGAGGGGGAGAAGTTGAGGACCCAGGTGCCCTCACCACCCCGGAAAAAACGGCGTCTGGGTCCAGCGGGAGCGGCGGCGCGGCCCCGGCCGAGCACTGGGCCGGCCTGATCCCCTAAGAATACCGCTCTCAACGCTCGGGTGGGGCGCCGGCGGCCCGGGCTCTGTAGGGGGGTGATCGGCTTTGATTGTGCAGATACAAAACGCAGACTGGTATTGAATTCATCCGCGCGCCCGGCTCCAGCGAGGGCAACTCCCTGCAAGGTCCTGGCCAGAGAAATCCATTAAAACTGCCCTCCCCCCAAGAAAAGCAGGCCACTAAAGCCTAAAAGAAAAATAGAGGGCGGGGGCGGGGGTAGCAAAGAAGAGAGGAGAGAGTATGCGGGAGCATGGGAAGACACCAATCTCAAAAGTGGTAAATTCATTTTAAGGACGAGCTAAAGAAAAGCCGGTGACACGGAGGCACGCCGGGCAGGTTCTGTTCAAATGCCCACACTCTTTTCGGATCCTGGGAATGTCCATGTTCAAATAAACAAGCGCCGGGGCGCGAGCAGAGAGCTTTCTTGCTGCCGATAAAGCGAACGTTTATACTGTGAGAAAGGCAAGATTGATTTACGAATCTGAACGCGCCGGTTTTATGGCCGATCACAAATCCGTCAGCGCTCAACTCACGCTGGGAAACTTCCCAACTCCGCTTTCCAACCAGACCCCCCTCCCGGGGCCGCCGCTTCCATGGGAGACCCACCACGGGCGCTGGGGCGGCCCCAGCGGCAGCCGGCACAGGCTGGTCCGGCAACCCCACTCTGCCCAGGCGGGTGCAAAGAGGAGGGAGCATGGGGGGGCCGACGAACTGGATGAAGAGCGGTCCAAAGGTTCCGAGGATAGAGGTGGCCGCTAGAATTGTAGAAGGTGAGCCCAAGGGGCTGGGGAGCCTGCCGGGCCGTGCTCAGCTCTACAGAGGTTGGGGGTCTGGCAGTGAGGGTGGGGGGAAAGTCCCTCAGTTGCCGTTTGAAGGAACCCCAGCCTTCCCTTTCCCTTCCGTGGATCTAATCCTCACGTGGCAGAAAGTAGGTTGTAAAGACCCAGGTGACTAGATCTTTGTCACCTGAGCCTCTATAGGCTCACAACAGTTTATCTGCTCTGAGGAGTTATGGGTGCACATCTCCCCTGAGTCCCAAATATTTTCATTTCAGGAGGAGTCCAACTTGCCTTTCTGCTGGCTCCCTTTTCTTACCAAGGCCACCAGCCCCTGCACTTGTTAAGCCACCCAGGGACAAAGGAGAGGATACCAACCAACGCCAAGCCAGTTATTGCTTGTCTGAGACAGTCCCCAAGACATAGGAGACAATTTACAAAATGCAAACCAACATCCCACATATATCCCAGCAAGGTTCTGTTTCTCCTAGTCCTAACGAAGGTAACATTTCCTTTTCCCAGCTGGAGTCTGTCTGTCTCTCTCTTTGTCTCTATCCCCTCCTAAGAGGATGGCTGCTGGTATAGATTTTTTTAAGATACAGCAAGTAGAATTCAGATTTGGAAAGGCTCTCTGTTGAGTTCACATCTTAACAAATCCCCCATGCACCTCTTAAAAGTTGTTGGAAACTTTGGTTAATGTGGCACAGCTGTCCCTGGAAATGATCAGACAGCCTCCACTGACCCTTCTCCCATCTCTCTTGCTCCTCTGGTGGGGAGGTACTCTGTTGGGCACTGTGAGTCGCTGGGGTGGGATTGAAGACTGGGGAAGGGGGTGACAGTGATTATAGAAATAGCTTCCTAAACAAAGGGACTTCAGAAAATGGGTCAAGAAGCTTTGGATTTGGAGAACAGACCTTGAGAGATAGTAACCACAGTGGGGCCCTCTCTCTCCTTAAGACCCAGGGGCTTGCTTCCCTAGCTTTCTGAAGCCCCTGGACCTCTTATATCTGTCTCCCTTTGTCTTTCTCCCCGCAGCCCCCTCCAAAGGGACAGGAAAGGAGGAGGGGTGGACTGGACAAGGATGGGGGGGTGAATGTGCCTGAGGAAAGGAGCTCTGCACAGGAAGAGAAACCAGCACCCTACTTCCCTCCCCCAGCTGAGCTTTTTTTTTTTGCTTATTTTCTCTCCAATGGACAGTAATAGAAAAATAATCCAGAAACTTCAAGATAGAAAAAAAAAAGGGCTGGGGTCTCGTGGGGGGGTGGAGATGGGACATGCAACAGCCCAAGGACCCCTCGCTGCAGAGGTGTGACTTTCCCTTCTGGGCAGGAGGCAAGAGCCAACACAATGTCCAGTCTCAGAGAGGTCAAGGGGCTTCCGAGGTCATTTTGTGGTTCTAATACTGAGCTAATCGCCTAGAAAACGTGGCCTCTCCATGAACTCTCTCTCTCCTGCCAGTCTCCTACTTCCAAACCCTCAGTGAGTCCCAAGGAAGAAAGGCCAGCACATTCTGGTCTGAGGCAGAGTCTACTGGCTCCTTCACCCTCAGAATCAGGGCCCCTGAGCGGGGAACAGAGCCCCCAAAGCAAGACAGCAGAAGGAAAGCAAACTAAACTCTGAGCCTTCAGGAAAAAGGGAGGGGGCAGAGTCAAAGAGGAAGATTCTGGCGTCAACGAACCTTGCCTGCAAGCAGAACAGTTTCCTGCTCCAGAGAGTGGCAAATGTTTGTCCAGGATCCCAAGCTAGACACAAAAAGAAAAACTGAAGACATCCACCTATACCCCCCAAAACTGCCTTCCATTTTTCCAGAAGGTAGCAGTGACAACAACTCACCGGTAAACAGACCTGTGGGATACCAGCCCCCAGGGTAGACAAGCAGAGTTATGGAACTCACAGGCCACAAGTACACCTCAACTCAGTACACACACACACACATATTCTGGGGCTCCCCAGGCCCTGCTGCATTTTCTAAAACCAGAAAGCACTTCTGAACTGCCTCCCTATCTTTTCTGGGGGTTTTCTGGGGTCCTAACACCTCAGTCCCAGTCAGTTCAAACACTCTCCAGGTGTCAGTCCCTGACCCAAGCATCTGTCATCATAAAAGGCATCAAAACCGGACCAAGCATCCACCATAAAAACCCTGTGAAGATAGTTGAAAAAGAAAAAGAAGGAGGCGAGAGAGTATTTCTTCTTTCCCTTGTAAAAGAGCTCATAAAACGATTAAAAAAAAAAAAAAAAGCCAACCCAGGCGGGGGCTTTGTTACCTTTGCGCCTCTCGCCTCCTCTCGCCTGAACTCCACGGATCCCATTCATGACGAACAGCTTCTTCCAAACTGAGAGAAAAAAGTTTTCAACTTTATGGTTCCAAATTTTTCCCCCTTGCAGATCCGGGAGTGGCGGCTAACACTTTTTTCCCCCAACAGCCGGTCTGCGGAGATTTGCTGTTGAATAATAACAAAGGAGAGAGGATACGTATTTAAAGAAAAGAAGTGATTAATGGTTTTCTGTATAATTCTCACATTTTTCTTAGCTCTTGTCTACACAGAATGGCTGTGAACTTTAAGCTCCATAGAAATCTTTTTTTTATTCTATTCATACCTTCCTAAGAGCAGCTTTGATTTGGTTCTATAGAGACATTCCTGGGGGGGGAGGTGGAATATGCTTTTTAGGAACTATTTCCCCCTCTAGAAGGGAAGGGCGGCTGCATCCCTGGGCAGCTAAACATCACACCAGCGATTCTACTGAAAACAAAGCTCGCTGCTCTCAACCTCCAGGTCCATGCAATTTGCTAAGAGTCTCCCCGCAGCACTGAAACGGGCGGTTCAAACACCCCTTCCCATGCGGTGGACCCTGGGCCGGTCTGTCCTGGGGCCCTAGCCAGCCTCAAACACCCGGGAGCTGCACACTGGAGGAATGCAAAAGAAATAACAGTAAAACGCGCTGGTGGAATTGACTAGTTTTATTTTCTGAAGCCAGTTGGGACTGAAAAACGACTTTGAATTGCACTTGCTCTCCAGAGCCCTGAAATTTTGGGGGGCGGGATGGCTGTACCCGGGGCCACCACAGGACCGGAGTCCGAGACCAGAGCCTTAGAACTTCTCCTGGGCTTGACCCCAAAGTGGCCCAAGCCTCCCCAGAGCTTCTGAGGGTCACTTGCACCCTCTCCCCCTTCCCCCATTCCATTCTAGGGGTGACTGGGACCTCAGAGACAGAAAGCTATTTGGTCCCCAGTCATACTTTCGATACTTTCTATGAGAAAGAAAATGAAAATTAATACAGGAGCAGGGCTTCACAAAAGAGGCCATTTGTCTTCTTGATTATCTATTTGCTTGTCAGAGTTTGAGCTATGGCACCGGCTAGCTCCTTTGTAATATAAAAATACTCTGAAAACCTGCAAACACCCAGAAACATCTGTGCAAAAAATTAGACTCATTAAAGCCTTAAACACCTCAGAGGAAAAGGATACCTTCTTACGGGGAGGAAAGAGGCCAGCCGCGCAGAATCCTCCCTCACAACTTTAATAAGCAAAGAGCCGTCTGTCTAGAAAGAGACAGCTTTAACCGCATTTTATTTGCTTATGACAAATAAATCACAATATGAAAGCTTTTGCCATACTTAAGCCTCTTGTGTCCTACAATGAAACATTTTCTCCCCATTAGGGACTGGAGTCAGCCCTCCCAGTCCTTTCAATCCATTTTTGGACTAGAGGGAAAAAATTAAAAACCCCAAACAAAACACACCCACCCCAAAAGGAAAACACACCAGCTACCACCATTTGCAGTCCTCTGAGATAGAAATTCCCATTGGATCCTTTGAAAAAATTCCTCAACCACATTAATGTGAGGCCGAATGGACTGGGGTACTTAAAATATACACTGGGTGGCATTGGTCTGCATCTTTACATCAAGATTTCAACAAAAACACGCCGTGCTGATCACAAGAAACCAAACATTTATTTCTATTGTCACTCTGTACAGGACACACATTTTCACACCAACGAAGGGTTCTAGACTCAAGCAGCCCCAGGACTAGGAAGGGGCCTGGTTTGGAATGTCAGAAAGAGAATAGGAGAGAGGACAGACGCACATGACATAAAATTATAATAATAATAATTAATAATAATAATAATAATCAATGCAACAATGATAAACTATGGGAGAGGTCTCTGTAACCTTATCTCCCAGATGGGAAGGGCATTTTATTTCCTAGTTTCACATTCACTTTCAGTCTAGGAGAAAAAGCCTCCACTGCACAACTCTAGATGGGGGAGAGGGTTGTGTCCAGCTCCCAGAAGGCAACTGGCCTCTCACCCCGCCAGCCATGGCTTGACCTTCCAAAGGAGGGCCCTCCCGGTCTCTGGGTCCTCTTTTTCTTTCGGACTCAATTACCCTGCCCTGCTCCTGCGCAGCCGAGGCACCCTTCGTCCACCTGTCCCCAGCCTGTCGTCCCCACCCCGGCCCCAAGGTGGAAGGGGGGTGAACGGGCACGGAGGGGGAAGGAGGCTGTGTGCGCGTGTTTGTTACCGTGGCCAAAACACTGTGCTATCTGGCAGTCAGAGGATGCTTTCGCTGGGTTTCAGGAATGAGGGACAAAGAAAGAAAATCCAGACTGTCTTCCAAGAGCGGCAGCAGCAGAGGCGGCGGCGGCCGGGCCGGGCCTCATTTGTTAGCCGGGTGTCGAGGTAATGGTCGCCACCGAGGCCGTCCTCTCCTCGGCAGAGTAAACAAGACAGATGGGCCTGGGCCTGGCGTGATTAAAGATGAAACGTGGATCCATCTTCGCCAAAGCTGAAAATGAGGAGTGCAGCCTCCTCCTATTTCTCTTTCTGTCTTTTTCTTTCTTCCTTCTTCTTTTTTTTTTTTTTTTTAAGGAAGAAAGCAAGAGACTTGAACCTTGCTTCTGGGGGGCCTCACCCGGCTCCCTACTGTCATTTCTATAAATAAAGCTTCCCCTCCCCCCTCCTCCGCATTTATTCGTGTAAATAGACAACGTGGGGGGAGGGCAGGTGGGCTTTTTCGGGCCCAGGCCCCAGGGTCCCCTCCCTCGTCTCCCCCAACCACCCCCGAGCTCGCAACCCACCCCCGCCCCGAGGTTCGCGGCTCCCGCAAGGGGGGCACTAGAGCGCCGGGGGGCCTCCGTTGGGCCGGCCAGGGGGCCCTCCGGCTGAGCCTGCGGTGCTGCCCGAGCGGATCTTGGTGTTGGGCAACTTGTGGTCTTTTTTCCACTTCATGCGCCGGTTCTGGAACCAGATCTTGATCTGGCGCTCGGAAAGGCAGAGCGCGTGGGCGATCTCCACCCTCCGGCGCCGAGTCAGGTAGCGGTTGTAGTGAAATTCCTTCTCCAGCTCCAAGACCTGCTGGCGAGTGTAGGCGGTCCGAGAGCGCTTGGGCTCCCCGCCGGCGTAATTGGGGTTGACTGGACACACACAGAGAGAGGGAGAAAGAGAAAGTTTTATTGCCCCGAAAGGGAGGAGGGGGAGCCCTTTCCTCCCGCTAACGCAGAGTCTCCCTCCCTCTCCCGCCACCTCTTCTTCCTCCAGAGGGGGTGGGGACGGAGGAGAAAGCGGGACCCCAGGAGGAGAAAGAGACCTCTAAGTTTTGGACGACTGTGCGGTCACGACGTTGTTGTTTGGGGGGGCGGGGAGGAGTGAGGAATCTTCACAAGGTTTTAATCGCTCATCTCCCCCCCCCCCCCCTTGGCCTGGGGCCCGGGATGGGAGAATGAGGGGTGAAAGAGGGAGGGGGCTTCCCTAAACCTTTCTGTTAGTTCCCACCCTCTATGTTCCGATTCCAAGTAGTGCCTGCCCCCAGTAAAAACTTTTGCCCACTAGCCAAGGAGCCAGACTAGAGGAAAGAAAGGAAAAAATAAATACTGCGAGTTGACTCAACTCTCCGCTTAAATACAGATTACCTCCTCCCCCTTCTCCTCCCCCACCTCTCACACCCCTCCCCAATTTCCAACTTCACTGAGACTGCATCTCCCTGGCGAAAAAGTCGCTGGTGAGAATGGCAAAGAGGATGGGGAACCTACTTCAAAGGCGCGGGGCCCACCAGGCCATAAAAATTTATGGGGGATGTAATTATGTGGCTCTGAAAACAGGCGACCGTAAATCTCCGGCAATGGCGAGTTTATAGCGGGGACAATTGGCTTCCCCTAGCTCCCCCCACCCCCATGCCTTGAGGTCCCTTTGGTGTAAAGCGCCGGGGGTGGGAGGGGGAAGGGGTGCCCACGCACTCACCCGTGCTCACGTGAACTTTGCGCATCCAGGGGTAGACGACGGGCTCTTTGCACGCGGAGTGGGACGGGCTGGGGTGCAGGGGGTTCTGGGCGCAGGGAGGCGGCGGGGGGCTGCTGCTGACCGCCTCACAGCGCTGGCCGGGCTCCGGGAGGAGGGCCCCGGACGGCGGCTGTGCGGGAGCCCGAGGGGACAGCCCGGGCGGTGGCGGGGGCGGCGGGGGCGGCGGCGGAGGCGGCGGGGGCCCAGGGTCCCGGCAGGCCGCGTAACGCTGCACGGTGCACGCCGAGCGCCGCCCGAAGCCCGCCTCCGGCTGGAAGCTGCTCTCTCGCCTCTGGCCGCCGGCGTAGTACCCCGGCGAGTGGTCGCTGGGTAGGTAATCGCTCTGTGAATATTCCTCGCACGGAGGGAACTTGGGGTCGACATAGTTTGAGTTGATCAAAAAAGAACTCATAGCCATTAATTTCTGGGAATTGTCCACAAAATATACTAAAATTTATTCCGACCCCTGACTCGTTTTCCTGTTTCCGAAAGCCCTCCTACTTACTGTCAAGTGAACAAAGTTAGGGGCCCACGTGATCCTCGGAGCCAATGGCCGCCCCGCCTGCGATTCCCGGATAAGGAAATCTGCTCACCCGGACCCTACTCCAGCCAAAGAGGTTTATTTCCCCTTCTTCTCCACCCCCCTCCCTACCCACCCAACACCAGGATTTACATAGGGCTCCTGCGGGGCCACCGCCTCCTCGCCTCGCCTCGCCTCTCCTGGATCGGGGAGAGGGAGGGAGAGAGAGCGAGAGCGAGTGAGCAGGTTGCCACCCGAGGGCCTGTTGGGGCGCTGAGCGGAGCGCAATCCCTGGATCCCCTCCGAAGTTGGGGCTCTGAATATGGCCCCTCCCGTTCTGCCCCCCCCAGGCCTTCCTTAGGGTCTTAGTCCCTCTTATCGATGGGGCGTGTGGAGCATCTGCACCCAGCGTCTAAGCAGGAGAGTTAAGTGAGGGGCGGACTAGGGGCTCCGCCTGGAGAGGAGAACCCACACGGGGGAACGAGGCATCGAGCGTGGGCCTTTTCTGTGCAGCCGCACGGGGAGGGGTAGGGAGTGAAGGAGGAGGCGTCGGAGCAACCAGGCGGGTGTACGGAGGGACTTGTCAGAGATGAATGGAACCACGGGCGGATCGATAGGAAATTCATGCACTAATTCGGGGAGACCTCGCCTTCCAAATCGCATTTAGCTGCGCTATTAGTTTGGCTGTGTCAGTCAGTCCGTCTGTTCCCCTCTCCTCTCCACTCCTCCCCTCATCCCACGCGGCCCAAACCGGGAGAAACGAGTTAGTTTCCCACACTGAACATGAACACTGGAGTAAAAAACCTCCAACTTCTGAGAGCACGTTGAATAACAATTTGCTAATTCCAGAAACACCGGAGCACGGCTAACCGCGGCGGCGAGATGTTCTAATTGCCATTAATGCCGCGCCTCAGCAGCGAGCAGAAATCTCTCATCCTTGTGATGCTAAGGATAGGAGCCTGGGTGATCCCCACACAATAACACCCTTTGGTAATAGCGTGTTTCCAGGGCATCTTGTTCTGCACCCAAACGGAAAAGCGACCTCTGCATCCGTTTGAAAAGTGAATTTCCTTTCCCTTCGCACACTGAAGACAATAGTCATTTTTACCAGATTTTCAGTGAAGCCTCCCTGAACTCAAAATAGGAAATAGCTGGACCAAAGGGAGAGGACAAAATAAAAACATCAGCAACAACATTAACCTTTTAAGAGAAGTGAAAAAGGACCAAGGCTCCCAAGGGCAGGCATGGGTAGATTTCAGGTAGATGATTCCTCCATCTCTAACCAGTTGAGGGAGAAAAAGAAAAAGGAAGAAAGAAAAAGAAAGGAGTCTTCGTGTCACCGGATGGTCCTCATTTAGGAAAAAAGATTTTTTTCTTCAGAAAAAAAATGAGCGGAGTGTTTATGTCAACTACATATTCCCCTAGATACGAATTTGTGATCACAAAATTCCTTACACAAATTCGGATCTACAGGGTATATACAGAAGACAGACAGATCTTCTTGGCCCAGAAATTTTCCAGTCCTCCTATTTTCCACGCATCCTTCGTTTGGGGTATGGTTTCAGTGCTTTGATTCCCACCCCCCCCCCCCAGTAGTTTTGAGCTCTGGGAGCAGGAAAAGTCACGGTGGGTCCATTCCTGGGATTACAAGGTTTTCAACCCTCTTCCTCTTCTATTAGAGAGAAACAGAAACAGCCGGTCCCGCAAAGGGACGCGAACCTTGGGGCTGCTGTGCATCTCCGCGGCAGTGCATGAATTATGAGATGTAAACACTAGCTAAGCACAAAAGGAGGAAGGGTCATCCTGAGGCTGCGGCAGAGTCAGAATCAGGCCCTTCTGGGTGCCCTCCAGCCCCTCCCCTCCCCCAGGACTTTTTTTTTTTTTTTAAGAAAAACAAAACCCCAATCGGCAACTCCGTGTCCCTCTGCAGCCTTTAGTTTGTGATCAAACGAAAATCTAGATATTTTCCAAGGGGCCTCTCAGCAAAGGGAAGAGGGATAGGCGGCTGGGTGTGAAGGGGGTGTCATAAAAGTCCTTTTGGAAAAATTCAATGGTAAAAAGAGAAACAGCTGTAAAGAAAAATGCTGGGAGACCGAGCAGATGGGGCCCCAGATATTTAATGACGGGCAATTCCGTTTACAACCTGAGAAAAAGATCAAAGGCGTTTCATTTCCGAATGGAGGGTGAGGAGGAACCGTAAAAGATGCAGCCAGATGATATTCCGGCCCCTCCCAACCTCCCATACCTCCTGGGGCCAGAAAAGGGGGATGATAGCTGAAGTGTGAGAAGGAGTCCCATTTCCCCCACCTCCCTAGCTCCTGGCAGGCTCTCTCCATCCAAACTTGCTCATTCAGCCACCTGCTAGGGTTGCTGGCAGTGGGACCTAAATGGGGATCTGGGAAACCTGGGGGATCTGGAGTTTCGAAGGGACTTCCTGAGGCTGCCAGTAACAGCCGAATTTACTAAGCTGGGAGACTGGGGATGGAGCTGAGGGAATGGCATCCTAGACTGTGAAAGCTAAGGGCCTTCAGAGGGTGATGGGAAGGGTGCACAGAACCACTTCTCCACCGACTCCTCACTTATCGCTCCAGGTAGGAGGAATACTTGCATCGCTAGTGAATAAGTCAGAATAATAAAAATTTCTTTAATAAACACATCAACAAAACAAAAAAACAACCCTCTAACCACCACACTCTAAAGGTCTGTGCCCATAACTGGCCCTGGGACCCTTGCACGTGGGTAGGAGGAGAGTTTTCACCTACCAGCCACCAAGTCCAGAGCCCTCTGATTTTCTATCCCAAATCTAGCTTGCCAGGTTTGGCCTCTAAGCTTGATTTCTAACACTAACACCTATATTTGAAAAATCACACACACACAATAATATTGCAGTTATTTTTGCCAAGAGAGGGTCCAGTAAGTAATCTCATACCTCCATTTGGGCACTCAGGAAGACTGGCTCCTGGCCCTGGACCCACAGACAAAATGTGTGGATAGGACCACCCCCCCCCCCCCAGCATCAAGCAAGGACCTGTCCTAGTCTTGTCAAAGGCCACTTTAGTCAGGGGCACCATTCCACTGGCCAGACCACTTCCCCTACCCCATACCTCCTGTTCTCAACTCGCCACCCTAAAACTCGTCCAACTGGTAGGCTTTTCGGAATTGGGAGAGGGCCTCTGTGCTGCTCTACACTTTCTTAAGAGATGGAGTCCAGGTGCCCCCAAGCACCCCAAGAGAGAGGATGGGAAGCAGAGCCTGTGGGGTTGATGCTGGGGACAGAGCGCAGAGATTTTTCTCCTCTGTGCGCTGGGAGCCGCCACCTGCCCATCCCATCGAGGGGTCGCACTCCCCACCCCAGCCAGTCCCGCCGCGAGGGGTGGAGGACTGGGTTTATCAGCGATTTCCGAGACGAGGTTGGCTAGAGCAGGAGGCTGCCTCTGCCCTCCACCCGCGAAGAGCATTAACATCAATACGCATACTAAAAATAATAAAGAAAAAGCCAAGGCTCCGCGCGCTTTCAGAGCCACCTCCCCCGCGCTCCCGGTGGCTCGCCGGCCCGCCGGCCGCCTTCTCCCGGCCAGCCACAGGTTGCCGCAGTGACCTCGCTGCTCAGCCCCTCCGCCGTCCCGGGCGTGTCCAGCGCGCGCCACTACCGCTACCTTCTGTCGGCGGGGAGGGAGGGACAGAGCGAGGGAGGGAGTTCGCAGGCCGGGGAGGCGAGTCCCCGGGCGGCCCGCAAGGCAGCGGCCCGGAGGAGCGCCAGGCCCGGAGGGGCGCGGGCGGGAGTACTCACCGGGCCGCTCCCCGCGCCCTCCCGGCCGCCGGCCCGCCCGCGGGCCCGCGCGGCCCCCGACAAGCTCGCTCTCGTCCACTATTGTGTGTTCGGAAAACCGAACCGCCGCGGCAGGCAGAAGAGCTCCGGGGGCCCCCTTGGTGGCCGGAACAAGACTTTTTTTTTTTTTTTTTTTTGGTGTGTTGTTTTTGAAGTGCAAGTTTTCGTATTAATCTCATACTTTGGCAGTCTTTGTTAAACAGCTAGGCGCGTCACCAGGCTCTCGAACATTTTAATAATTTTTAGACGCCGTGACCTGCGGTTCACCCCCTCTCGGGCCTCCCCCATGAGCAGGCAGTTACTATAATACGCTCGCGCAGTTCGCTGGGTCATATTGAATTTTGCGCAGGTCATTACTTGGGAGAAAAATGACAGAGCAAGGAATTTGATTCAGCTCATCCTCTCTAGCTCTACTTTTTGCCAGAACCTTCCCCCAACTCCTACCCCTCAAAGTCCCATTCGAATAGGGACTCAGCTGCCAGCCTCTGCTTTGATATTCCATCATTCCAATATTTTTTGTCAGCTTTCCTTCTGGGGGCAAAGAGGGAGTGGGTAGAACTCTGCAGGGGTTCACTTTGCAGCCCCTGGTAGAGACCAGCACCTGGATAAGTGGAAACGTGGGGATCTGGGTCCCAGAGAGCAGACTTGAGCCAGAACCCCTATAAATGGCCGCATTGACAGGGCCTATATTCCCACTCAACTGCACACTCTGCTTTTTTCCACCCCTCGGTGCCAGAGAGATCCCCATTTCTGCCTGAACTGGAAGCTCCAGGGCCCCAGGAATGAGACCTCCACCTCCTGGTGCTGAGATCTGGTCCACAGGCCAGCATGTTTGGGTAGGATAGACTCCTGAGAGAAGGGCTGGACTGCACTGGTCAAACCTGGGGACTTGGCTTTCAGAGGCTTTAATTCTCCTCTAAAAATCAAAGAATATCCTTCCCACCTCCATTTGTATTTAAAATTACTTCTCAACTATACTATAACTCTTTTGCCTGCCCCCAGCACCATCACCAGGAGGTTCAGGAACAAATCAAAGAGGCGCTTAAAATACTCAAACAGATTTTCTTTGGTTTATCCCTCCAGAACAGGACTAGAAATGGGTGGCATGCCAGCAACACATTTCAACACATTTCAACCAGCAGAAGTAGATCAGGTGATTACCCCTCCACCCAGCTCGAGTCTCAGGGCAGTGTCTCCAAAGGGGTATCCCCCTAGTTTGGGGAGGTTGGGACTAAGCATCCCAAGGCACCCAGCTTAGCTTGGAATGGCGGAAGTCTTCCCTTCCCTATTGTGAGGCCCCACCAAGCCCAGGACCCAGTCTCCACAAAACTTGCTAACACTCTTGTTCCCCTCAGTGGAGGGGAAGAGACTGAGGAAGAACAGATAGAAATAGAATCTCCAGTTCAGGCTTTGACCTCTACTTCCTCTGGAACCCAGGAATTCCCTCCTGGCCTGACTCCCCAGAAAAATTTGCCTGAAGGCCAAGTAGAAATGAGGACCCATACCCAGTTGGTTTAATTAAAAAAAAAAAAACAAAAAACCTGGGGTCAAATTGATTTGTTCTCTTTTCTGGCCATGTTTCAAAAGGCATTGATATGAAAACTCTCAAATTATCTTTTTTTCTGGCAGGACAAACACCCAGAGAGCACCTCCAATATTAAATGCTTAGAAGAGAACAATGACATCTCATAATGCAACAGTCATTTAAAGATCCAAAATAAGCATATGTCCTGGTGTTATAATTACAGTGTCTCTAAGCGTTATACTTATGAGCTAAGCTGAATGCATAGATTCAAAGTTCATTTCAGGTCGCCAGTTAAAAAGATCTCTGTGAGGCCATTCAGTATTTTTCCTTCTCATTTTCCCTCCCTCCTTGAAACAGGAAGAGAAGCATTCTGGAAGAACACACAAGTGTAGGTTTGGGAGAGAGTGAGAAAATTAAGCTAACCTTCTTTCAATATCCAAGTGCTTAAACTCAAGCACTTTGGAAGGAGGGATAGGAGTTTTTAAACTCCCTCTAGTCCTGGCCCATGGTTACTGGACTCCAACTGCCTGGACCTCACCTGGGGGTTAGGAATCCCTGAAAAACTAGCCTGCCTGGAGGGAGAAGGAGCTGAGGGATCCAGCTATTTCGCCCCTTTAGAAGAAGCCTGATGGGGCTGGTGTGGGTGGGAATCAGGTCTTCCCCTTGGAAGGCTTCCTTGGCCCCACCAAACGTCCTACAAGGACGTGTGGGTAATTGGATTTTTAAAATGTGTGCGGCTGGGTAGGTTTTAATTAAATTTTATATGGCGACTCAAAGGTTATCTTTAGGAAAGAAAATTGAGTAGAGGATTGGCCATGCCCAGAGCGCTTTCTTTTGTGCATCTCCCTAGCCCACCAGAGCCAGTTTGGGGAGGAGGACTTCTTCCCTCAGTTCTCCCTTCCCAGATCTGCCTCTCGGCTCAGTGCCGCCACCCCACTCCCCGAGCCCACGAGTCTTCCTTACCTCGAGCATCCCTGCTCGCTCTCTTCTCTCTTCACTCACACACAGCCTCCTCCCCTCTCCCACCCCTCTCCCACCCCGCCCCCGCCGCGGCCGGCTCACGCACGCTGTAAACTTTTGACCCTCCAACTTCGCGACCCCTCCGGCAATAACACTGGCCTCACCGCCCAGGGTCTCATTCTGCTGCTCTGGGTGCAGAAACCCCAGCGCAAACCATCTTCCCTGCCCTTCCCCCCCTCGCCCCCTCCCCCCGGACTCCCCCCCCCCCCACTACCCCCACTAAGGGCCTTAGACTTGGGGAAGAGGAGTCAATCTTTTTCCATTATTAAATAAGTCCTCCTCGGGAAAAGATGCCAACTGCACTTCCGACTTTTTTGCACCACTTCCCGCATTTTCACCATCTCATGTTAAGATGCCTGGAAGAGCTGCTGACGACCCACCCGTCTCCATTCCTGTGTCCCCCAGAGTGGGGGCGCCGTGGCCGTTGCCAGGCGAAAGGACGTACGGCAGCCGTAGAGTGGGCTGACCAAGAAGGGTGTTTCTGGGGCAAGGAGCGGAGAGAGCTTGGAGGAAGTGTTCCTTGGGACCGGAGGGGGCCCAGGGCCCCGAAGGCTGGAGAGAGCGCTCAGTGTCCAGGCTCTGCAAGGCCCAGCGGGCCCCCGGGCCACCTCTCCGGACCGCTCGCTGGCGCCTGGAAGGCTCCAGCCTGGCTGTGAACTTGGTCTAAGGCGGACTCTGCTGGCAGCTCGGGGACGTTACAGCCTCTGCCTGAGCTAGTGCAGCGGCCACGCGGCGACCTGCCCTCTTTCGCTTTCCTTTGCTCCCAAATATCACCTCCCAAGCCCCCAACTCCCAGAGAAGGATTTCGTTCCTCCTTCCCTAGGGACCCTTGGGGATCGCAAACAGAAAAGAGAGTTAAGAGACATACAGGGAAAAAGACACGAGGACAACCAGAAGCTCCGATATATCAGGTTTATGCTCCATCGTGTCCCCAAGCCCCCAGAAGGAGATGTTTCCACATGCAGGGACGTTCCCCCTTCTGCTCCCCTCAACACTCCTTTTTCAGGCTGAATCCACACTTCCCTCCACCAGGCCTTCCCGGGTCATCTCTTGACTACACAAGCGGTGTTGGGGCCTTCGAAGTACCTTCCTCTCTAGACACATTCGTCCCTACCCTACTCGGCTCCAGCTCCGGGGGTCAGAGATGGTCAGTCGCTGCGTTGAGAGGCCGCAGCGGGGCCGCAGCTAGAGAGGCTCAGACCAGAGTGTGGCCATGCAAACGGGGGCGTGGGCGGTGGGGGGGGGCGTGGGCGGTGGGGGGGGGGGCGTGGGCGGTGGGGGGGAAGCTAGAGGATGCCAAGAGATTTAGGGAGAGAAAAGAGAGGACAGAAGATGCCTGAAACATCGTAGGAGAAAGAAGCGGAAGAGAAAGAGATTAAAACATGGGAATGTGCTGATCTATTCGGGTCCGACAGGTCCAGAGTGGTCCGAAGTCCAATCCTCTACAGTCTCCTGAATCGCCCACTTCCTCTTGAAGCCCGAAATCTAGGTCTCAGTAAATTCGCCAGGAGGAAAAAAATCGGCCTAAACCTGTAGGAGCGCTGAAGGTGACGGCGGTGTGGCCGGCGGCGCTAATGTATGCGGCAGCGGCTCGGAGCCCCAAGTAGGCCGGCGCTCGGCCCGTCTGCTGACCTCTGCGTGATCCCGAACTCTATGAATTATTGATGAGATATGAGCGTTGATTTCCCCTTTCAGGATGCAAACTCCATTATATTGTTAAAATGGCGATTTAATCGTTGAGAATAGCTTTGGTGTGGGTTTTTTCCCCCCAACTCATTTGCGCCTCCTTCCTTTTCATTTAACTCTCTTAATTAAATCCTTTAACAGATTTTAATCACTTTTTGGAGAGAGGGATAGGAGGAAGGAGAAGGCCATCACTACCACCACCAACAAACACTAAACACAAGCCGGGGAAGCCATAAAAAGCTTCTGCCTTGGGGAAGTTAAAAGGAAGGTGGGGAGGGGATGTTAACCCCTCTAAAAATGTGCTGCTGGAAACAACCACCAGAGGATCCATCCATCGGAGTGCTGGGGCAAACTAACTCTGAAGTGTTTGGGCCTGGGAGGTGTATAATTCCACCCTGAAGAAGTGTGTAGTCTGACTGTGAAGAGTAAGTCAGGCTTACCCTTCTTGCTGAGAAGTCGAGGGACATGGAGCTTTGGGAAGACACGTGTATCTTGTGGGGAAGCGATTCTCCAATCTGAGCCCCAGGGCAAGAATTACTGATAAATGTCCATTTTCCTTAAAGGCCCCCAATTTCTCCCCTCCCCCATCCCAAACAGCTTGGTTTCCAGGCGGTGTCTAGGTTAATTAATATGGATGTGTAACAGCGCTGCAGCAATCGATAAATCCCGCTGTGGGCAGATCCCAGCCTCAAAATCTGATTACTCCGAGAAATTCCAAAAAATGGACAGTGACCAGTGAGCTCTGCCCTAAAAGAGGGGAAGTGTTCTTGCTGGCCCTGTTCTCCTTGCTTGGCTGGGCTGATCCCAAGCTGTGAAACCCATACAGACAATTGCCTTCTCTGCTCTGTCCCAAAAGGGACTGAGTTTGGGGGACTGTGCTGAGTGGTCCGCTTCTCCCTCATTTGGAATCCTTGGCGTCCACCTCAGCATTCAAACCCAGCCTGAGAGGAGCTTACACTTGGATCCTGCCCCTACACCCTGCTGCCCCCCACCCCACCCCAGTGAATACTTGTCACAGCCAGGGAAGAGTTAAGTGTCCCTGAAGCAGTTACAGAGAGGAAGCCGCCAATGAAATATGGGCGCTTGGAACTCCAGGCCCGGCTGGCTTTCCTGTTTACACTTCTTTATACTTCCTCCCACACCACAGCCTCAGAGAAACAAAACAAAAATAATAATAAAAAATAAGCAAGACAAAAAATTAAATTGTCTATTGAGTGGTGGTCAAGCTGGCCTCAGAAGGAAACTATAGCCTTACCCTCTGACTGCCAGTCTCCTCTACCCTGCCCCAGGTGGAAGGTGCCCACAGATGGGCATGAGGATTTGGCTAGTAAGTTCCAGCCTGCAGCTCAAAATGTTGGGGCCTGAATCCAGCCAGGGAGAGGAGAGAAAGGAACAGCTTTCTTGGAGAATGTCTTGGGGAAGGCTGGAGAGCAGGACACAGGCCTGGGGCAGAGAGAGCTCCTTTGCATGAGAAATCCCTTGGAAGCTCTCATCCTCTTCCCCAACAGATCCTTGCTAGGGTCCAGGGAAGACAGTTACCCAGAGAACCTGAAGTGGGGAAGAGGAAAGCCCAGCTAGGCTGGGATCTTCCCCAGATAGGATCTGCTCAGAGTAAGAGGAGATCCTCCAAGAGTTTTGGCTATTGTGGCAGAAGTGGCACCCCCACCAGAGCGGCCCTTTGCCATTCCGGAAAATCTCTCTAGATATGCCCAGCAGATGTCCTTGGGCTGATGGCCCCACACGTTCTTTATCAGGATTTGCAGAACTGATGTGGAAGAGGGCCAAAAAATCTCTAGCGGCAGGCCTGGTGGTCTGGGGTTTCTGAGAGAGGGTGGCTAGTGGCATCAGAGTGAGACCAGGGGCACCATAGGAATGAGATTGCCCAGGAGGCCCCTCATCAGATTCTGTGCCCACTAAACTCTTCCTTTGCATCTTATTTAATTCATTTGCCTTGTCCAGGGTGGAAACCTGTGGAAGTCATGCCTCCAAATTTTACTAGAATTTTAAATTGTGCTTGATGTCCTTTGGGAGTTGAGCAGAATCTCCTTTCCATGGGGCACAGATGCCCCAACATTCTGGGAGGGATGTGTCTTCACACCAAGGGGAGGACACCTTTGCACTCAAAGCCTCTGTCCTCTGTCCTCTTCGCACTCAAAGCCCATGAAGGGTATCTGGTAAATTAGGCCTAGACAGGGATCTGAGAGCTCAGGGAATAGAGAGCAGCTGCAGGAGAAAGCAGAGATGGGGAGAGAGTGCAGATGTTCTTTAATGTGAAAAGGGGAGGATCTTGTGACCCTCTCCTGGTCCCAAAGATCAGAAACCCCTTAAGTTGTCACAGGTCCAATTCCAGGGACAACACGAGTTGGTGAGCTAAATCTAGAGATCGCAAAAGCAGGCGTGAGGGGATGGTTGATCCCCATGTATCTTAAAAATGGAAAGGTCAATTTGGTGAGGAAGAGGCCTCTAGCTTTCAGAAAGAGGGTGACTTAACCTTAGAAAATAACGGCCCCCTGGGGGTCAAATAATGCAATCCTTCTGGTTTGTGGTGCCACAAAACAAAGGGCCTCTAGGCTCTGGTAGGGAGAGAAGAAGAAAGGAGAGGAAAGAGAGCACCTTTCCAGTTTTCTCTCTCAGCTCCGGAGACCCTTTTACTCTCCCGACAGTTGAGAATCTGTGTTCTTCAGCAACTTTTATTTTTGGAGGGATGGCTAGGGATCTGCTTAAACACATAGATCCTCTAGACAAAAAAAGAAGCTCTCTCCTTCTCCCCGCTCCTGGCCAGGAATTAGGTTTTGGATTTGAGGGAAATGCCCCCCTCTGTCTGCTCCCCACTTGGACGTCAGGATCCTACATAGAGTCAAGTCAGCAGGTTGGCTTGGGACCAAAAGTCTGAAGTTGGGTACAAAGGCAGACGCGGCGCTCCCCATCCCAGATAGCCCAGATGAAGGCATGGAGAACCCAGGTACCCCCTTTCATAGGTTCAAAGATCTAAAAGCCAGAGAGTGCGCCAGTGCAAGGCAGCCCACAGCAGCTGCTTAGCCTTCCCCAGGCTTTTTCTCAGCTCAGATGTATCCAGATAAAAGTGCCTAGTGGCGCGCCCCCACACACCCCTGACAAACGAATGTCATAAAGGTTCTTTCCTGGGGGTGGGGAGGCGTCTATCTGAAGATGCCCAGTAGTGGAGTGCCCCCCGCAACATGGGGCCCTCCTATCAGCAGTACACACCCCTCCTTTTTGCCCCCTAAATTTCCAAGAGGACTGAAGGGACCCACACAAGCCTTTTGCCCACAAAGAGTCAGGCACTCCTGCAAATAAAACCAAGCACCCCCCCCCGACTGCGGAGGCCTTAATCACACTGAACCAGGTGCTGCCCCACTTCAGACACCCAGCTGGTCAGAACTTGGTGCAAAACCAGGCTAAATTTCCCCCACTTATTACCCTATAGCCCTGCTGGAGGCACAGTTTCCTTCCCCTAGTTTCAAGCCCCACAATTTCAAGGGGAAAAGCGAAAGCTGGAAGCAACTTACTGCGGGAGAGCTGGGCCTGGGCTGCCGCCACACCACCGCCTTCTGGGCCCGGAGAGCGCTCACCTACCTCTGCCCCCTTCCCCACCACAGCGAGCAGTTAAAGTGTCACTTAACATTCTGGAGAATGTGAAATATACCGCGCGGTGTCAACTCCCCAAAACCATAAAACTAACTTTATGGACCTCACGTGACTTTCTCGAGCCAGTGAGGGGTATCTGTCTGACTTCTCCGCGATTTTTACGATCTAACTTCAAGATAAAACCCCTATCCATTTGACATCTAAATGTCATAGCGACTTTTGGGATAGTTTGCTATGGACAAAGGGGGACAAAGTCAAGGGGGAAGGGGGAAAGAGGGCCCAATAGAGCCTCCAAGACCCTCGGCTGCCTCCTCACCAGCTCCCCCTCCCCCCCAGCCCTGTAAGAAGTTGGGCCAAGCTGGAAGGGACGGACCGGGTAAGTGTCCAGACTTGACTCTTGTACTCAGGGTGGAGGCTGACTTGGATGGAAGAGGATTGGGCCCGGGCCCTGTGCCAGTTCGGCTGAAGGGGAAACCAAGGGTCTTCTAGGAGGGACCCCAGCTCCTAATCAAGAGGGCAGGTCAGTTGGGCCCCTGGAGAGAGGAAGCCCTTGATAAATGTAGAAAAGACTGAGGGTGAGGGAAACCTTTGAAATTGAGCTGATTTTTTTTTGGAGGGGGGGTTGCCTACTGGGTGACAGGGTTGAATTGGGATTTAGACTAGGGGACAAGGGGGCTGGGCAGGCCTGTATCTCTTCCAAAAGACCAGGAGCCTCCTGCTCAGGGCTTAGGCCCAAATTACTTTTCCTGAAGAGGTTTCCAGAGACTTTTCTGGCCAGCTGGTGGAAGGCCAGGGCGGAGTCCAGCTCAGCCTTTCCCTCGTCCCTTGCTCCAGCTTCAGGTGGGATTTCTGGGCCTCTCAGTTCCTCAGGCATGAAAGCCTGTCCCCTGGCCCAAATACCGCTGACTAAGCAGAGACTTAAGAGGCTGAGAGGGGCTGCTGGGGAGCATCCTACTCTCCCTTCCCCACACCCCAGATCTATCAAGAATGGTCTAGGGTGTGCCTGGTGATGGGAGAGGCAGGCCCCCAGAGAAAAGACAAGTGGAAGGGCAGTGGAGGAGGGGAGACATTTATTTGACTTCAAGGAAAGCTACAAACAAATACCAAAAGCGAATCACTGAGACAGGCCCGGCAGAGACAGATTTCACACGTAGCACAGCATCCACTCGCTCACTACAAATGGTCTTGGAATCGAAATGGGTACGGAAGAGGGGATAGGTCTGACCCAGGCTATCCCCGTATTTACAAGCTTTGGGCCCTCTATGCCAGACCCATGGATTCACAGAGAAATACACAAGACGTCTTACACTGAGGATTATTTTTGTTTTCCAAGGCTCCCAGACCAGGCCTTGTGGGGCCTACCAGGCAGCAGGAACTTAAATCTCACTATGTACCTTCCCTCTTTTCAACATCACCCCTTTAGTCCCCTTTAGCCCCCTCCCACCTCAGGACCAAGCCTTAGGAGACTTGGGTCTGGGAGTGGTGAGAGAGGAGGAAGAGGAAGGAGGAAAGAGACACAGTCATGGACTCCCGGTCTCCGAGGCCAGCTCAGCTGGGCCCGGCGCTGCGGCACTATCCCACCTCAACTGCTGCCCCTTTTAGAGAAGTTTCCAGCTGAAACTCAAAATACAGCGATCATCCTTTTATAAATAAGTTATAACACAGATGGGGAGGGGAAAGTTCACATTAAACATGCGAGTTTCTTTTTTTCCTGGGGGAAGGAGTGCAACCACAGACACGAACATTCAGAAACACTGGCGGATTGGGGGTGAGCGCAGGGGAGTGGGGAGCATGGAGGGAAAATAATAATTATCATTATTATTACAATAATAACAAGATTAACCAGTCCAGGAGAGAGGGAGCCACAGGAAGACCTAAGACCAAACGAAAAAATCGTAACACAAGGCCCGGGCTGAGGCAGGCTCGTGGGAACCGGTTCCCAGCGGGCGGCGGCAGCGCGAGGAGGCTTGGAGGGGCCAGGGCTGGGGGCGGCATGAACTCTTAGGCCGCCCGGGCTCCTCCCGGCGGGCTCAGGGCTGGAAGGCGCTGCCGGCTGTAGCCAGGCTCATACTTTTCAGTTTGTTGTCTTTCTTCCACTTCATGCGCCGGTTCTGGAACCAGATCTTGATCTGGCGCTCGGACAGGCAGAGCGCGTGGGCGATCTCGATGCGCCGCCGCCGCGTCAGGTAGCGGTTGAAGTGGAACTCCTTCTCCAGCTCCAGGGTCTGGTAGCGGGTGTACGCGGTTCGGGCCCTTTTCCCGTCCGGCCCGGTCATGTCTGGAGCAGACAGAGCAGAGAAGCGAGGCCGCGTTATTCTGGTTAAGGGAGGGGGCACTGGGTGGGAGGGGGGCGTGGAGCAGGACCCAGGCGTCCCCGGCACCCAGCTCACCGCAGCTCCGATCCTCCCCACTCCAGATGCCCGCAACCGAGCTTGCTTTCTGATGCCCCCTTCTCCTACAGCCCCCACTTCTGCCCGCAGCGAATGCGCCCGGCTTTGTCTCTTGCTCCCTCCCTGCGCCTCACCCTTCGCTGGGCTCAGGCGGCCACTCACCCCGGGAGGGAGGAGAACGGTTGCACTTTTGCCCTGGAAAGCTCGCTTTACCGCTCGCCCCTCCTCTGCAAAAAGCAGTCTCAAAATTTCGGGGGCAAGCAGGACCCTTCCCCATGTCACACAAACCCCATCCTTCATCCTAAAGCTAGTACAGCTGGGCAAATAAAACCTAAGGCGAATCTGGGAACAAATTATTAAAAATACTCCTCTTCAACCCCCCAGCTAAGCCCTCTTTTGGCTCTGTCCCCCCGAGCTGTGAGGACCCTCTTAGAGTCTTCTCCCCCTCCGAAAAAAAAGAAATCTATATTTGAGGAAAAGCCAAGCTCTCCTCGCCGACTGCCCCCACCCCCAAACGCGGAGAAGGAAAAGCCGAGAAGACAAAAAGGGGAGCGAGAGCGAGAATTACCATGGCTGATGTGAAGCTTCCTCATCCAGGGGAATATCTGCGGAGTCTGCCCCTCGGGCGCGGCTGTGGAGGTGGCCATGGGCTCTGGCTGCGCCCGAGCTAGGCTTGGGCTGCTTAGCTGGCTCGCCGCTTCCTCAGGCTCCGAGGACGCGCTGGCCTCGTCTATTTCGGTGAAATTGGCGCTGGAGCTGGCCGGGGTCGCCTGGTCGGAGGGGGACGAAGCAGAGGGCTTGGCGCCGTGGCTGTCGCCGTTGGTGCAGGGCAAGGACTCGGGCGAGGACAAGGAGCAGCTCGACGCCGCTTGCCTGAAGCGGGGCTCCTGGGCGGGCGCAGGGAAGGCGCGCGAGCTCTCGCCCACCGCCCCAAAGTGGCTGGAGGAGGCCGAGGAGCGGTTGACGCTGAGGTCCATCCCATTGTAATTGTAGTAAGAGCCGGTGTGCATGGCAGCGGGATCCCTGTAAGAGCCGCTCAGAGAGCTGCCACTGCCATAATTTAGCAACTGATAGTCCGGGCCATTTGGATAACGCCCCGAGAAGGAGTTTACAAAGTACGAGCTCATTTGGGTGATTTTGGAGGGCTTGATTTGTGGATCGTGGTCGTTATAACCCTGTGCTTCACGATTTATGATGTATTAATGAATTATAGCGATGCACTGTACTTCGTTTTGCTATGTATGCGGCCAAATATGGGGGGGGGGGGGGTTGAAGGGGGATGGGGGGGCGTTGGGGAATCACGTGCTTTTGTTGACCAGTCGTAAATTCTCGCTGATGACCTCAAGAGGTAATTCATGCTCTATGGTTACAAATAATGACGATCCGAGAATCGTTAGGGCCGATTCAATGCGAGCCTCCGAGAGAGGGGGAAAAAAGGAGAAGGGGGAGAAACAGGGAGAAGGTTGGCGGCGGCCTCTGAGCAGAGTGCGCCACCTCCCGGCGAACGGCGGGAGCGCGGGCCGCCGACCGCCATGGCGGCGACGACTGCCTCCCTGCTGGCTCCGTGCAACCGCCGGGCTAGAAAGAGGCCCGGCCTAGGTTCACCCGAAGGGTTGAATCTTTTAGAGGAGAAACCCGATTAAGCCTTTACCCACTTTCTCGTAAGTGGAGTTTCTCTATCGTTCGGTACTTCTCCCTGTCGTCGTCGTTATTATTATTTTAACTCAGGATAAGGTGACCAAAGCTTGATTTGCTCTTCCTTTACTCGGGCCTTGCAAGTCTCCTAGTTGGGGGCAGAAATGAGGGAGAGGTTGGAAGATGTGTGTGAAAAACAATTATTGCAAAGGGTTTCCCCTGTGAGCTCGGCCTGGTCTGCTTCCTGACCCGGCTGCAGTGGTCCATCCACAGCATCCAGGCCAAGCCCGTGGGGCAAAGGCGAGGGTTCGAAGGAGAAACGTTCGCTTCTCCGGGTCCCCTTAGAAGTTTGAAATTCTCTTTCTCATCCTTAGCCCAGGAGACGGAAGGACGGCAGAACAGGATAGGAACCCTAAAGGAAGAACCCAGCTGAGGCTAAGTGGCTTAGATGGGAGAAATATTGTAGAGGCCACCGCATCAGGGACTGGGCTTTGGCTGTAAACCTGGTCCTGAGATTCTGGGATCAAGGAAGAATCCTTTCGCTTTCTCACCAACTGCCTGCTATTGCCTTGGAAAGCCCTACTTGAGACCCCTTGCTGGCATATGGGTAGTTTCAGAATTTGCCGGGCGGCTCACGCCTTCCCGGGAAAGGAGTTCGGAGGACCAGCAGCGCCTTGCTGAGCGCGCTTGGCGGCCAGAGACCGCCACAGCTGGGCCCCCTCTGCCGGACGGCTATTTTCTTTAAAAATAAGAAAGGGAAAGAGAGGGAGGAGGAAGAAAGGAAAACAGTCTCCTCATCTTGTCGCCTGGGTGAGGGTGGGGTGGGGTGGGATGGGGTGGGGACAGAATGGGTCCGTTATAGTTGATGGGATGTAACCAAACTGCCCCATCACCTGGCTTCCTGCCCTCAGGTCTCCAAAGAGCAGGGAAAGTCTTGCCCTTCGCCCAGGCGCCTGCCGGCGGCTTCACATCCCCCTACTTGCCGCCGAGCCTCTACTTGAGGCAGGAAGGGACGCCTGGAGACTGCAGCTGTGGGCAGGGAGACAGACACCCGGTGGCCCCAATTTAGGCCAGGAGCCGAGGGCCAAGGCCGGCGGAAATCAGGCCATGTGGGCAGGCCAAAGATCACCGGCCTCAGGGATCCTGCGGACAGAACCCAGCGCTGAGGCACTGAGACCCGCCTGGCTCACTCTCTGCAGGAGCTCCCGGCTAGGGGGCCTCGGTGGCGTTCCCTCCTGCCACGGACAAACGAAGAAAAGCTAGAGAATAGGGGAGCGACTCTTCTCCGTCCCCCAGTTCTGCACCAGAAGAGGCCGTTGTGAGCCTCAGCACCGGCGAGGCGCGGCGTTGGAGCCTGGGCCGGACTGCTGCAGCCTTTATCTCAACTGTAACTTCCGAATCGCGTCTGGCCCTCTGGGGCCGACCAGAGCTCCGGCCTTCGCTGCAGAGTTTCCGGCACCGGGACGCAGGGGTGGCGGAGGGGGTGGGGGAGTGGCAGGGGAGGAGCAGAGGTGACTGAGCAGCGAGGTTTTACGTCTTTATTATTATTATCATTATTAATAATATTAATATTATTACCGAAGTATTTCACGTCCAGAACTAAGACACGACTACAAACACAACACATAGAAAATTAATAAAATAGAACTTTGTTTTCTTCTGAGGCTCCTCTTCTTCTAGGTAGTATGTGCTCCTTCCAGTGGCTTTGGGGAGGGGCTGGGAGAGAGGTCTGGGGTCAGGGAGTCTTCGAGGCCCCCGCTGAGGGGACTGCGAATCTACCATTGAACCGTGCACGGGCGACATGGACGAAATGAGACGCGACACGGACAAGAGCATTTTGCTCTGCTTCCAGGAAACATCAAGTGAGTCCGGTCCTCAGTTCTCACGCGGGAGCCTGTTCGGGCCGAGGCGGTTCTGCGGGCGTGGAGGCGGCGCTGGGGTGCCGGCTGGGCTCAGGCAGCACGGCCTCCCAGCGCCCAGCGAGCGCTCTGCGGGCGGGGGCGTCCAGGAGAGCGCGGGGCCCCGCCTGTCGCGCTCTGGAGAGCAGGTCCCCAGGCTTCCCCGCCCGCAGAGCCTTCCCCGGGGCTCTCCGCTGCCCTCCGTTCCCCGCAGGCCTCTCCCTTCGCGTCCCCCCGCCCCCTGCCAGCGCCTTCATTCGGCCGGTTTTTCTTCTTCCTCCTCGGCACTGAGCTGAGACGCGCTGAGCAGTTTGCTCTCCTTTTTCCACTTCATGCGCCGGTTCTGGAACCAGATCTTGATCTGCCGTTCCGTCAGGCACAGGGCGTGCGCGATCTCAATGCGCCGCCGCCGCGTCAGGTAGCGATTGTAGTGAAACTCCTTTTCCAGCTCCAGCGTCTGGTAGCGCGTGTAGGTCTGGCGGCCGCGCCGGCCGCTGGGCCCAAAGGAGGAACCTGTTACGCAGAGAGGAGATGTTGAGGCCTGGGGTCACCAAGGCCAGAACCCCCCTCCCCCATTCGACCCTCAAAAGGGAACTCTAGCCTGTCCCGGGATGTCCTTCACTCTCTCTGGTTCCCTGGCCCCACTTTCCTCACTTCTCCAGCGCCCCCTCCAGATTCCCTCCGGGCCTCCTAGGCTTTTGCCTTCTGTCTAGATTCTTGGTGGGGGGATGGGAGGAGCAGTTTTAAATCCCACCTGAGCCTAGGGGGAGGGGCTGGAGAAGCACTGGCCAGGTGTGTCTCTTCCTAGACGCATCTTTTCTTTCCATCTGGCTCGCCCACCACCCCGTGATAGATTCCGGCCCTTAATCTGTAATGACGTGGATCGATCCGTAGTCAGCATTAAGGGCTCCTCACTTTCGTGTCCCGTTAATGGACATCAATTTGGGATTTAAGACCGACAAATAATCCAACCTGAGACCCCGGCGCCTGCTTCTCCCTCTCTCCGACTCCGCCCGCTCCCTCTCTTTCTTCCCCTTATTCTCCCCCCCTCCTCTGACTACCACCCCTTTCCGGGTGCCTCCTCTTTCCCCAGCCCCCGACCCCCAGGGAAAACCAGTCCGGGACAGACTCAACTCTCCCTCGCCAGCGTCACGCCGCCCCCCTTCCCATGACGTACTCCGTTTTTAATGAACAGTCTTGGGGTGGGGGACCGGGCCAGAGCTGGGGGCGCCAGGGAGAGCCCAGCCACTGGCTGCGCGGGCTCTGCCTGCCTCCCTGACCAGGATCTCGGCTGCGGCCTGGCCCTCGCAGAGAACCCACTCGCTCCCCCTGGCTCGGAGTGCATCTGGGACTTTGCAAACTTTGCAACTCCTGAGGGCGTGAGGGCAGCGCGGGAGATCGAGGCAGGCGCCCAATCTTCCCTAAGCTCCAACCCGAGAGGCTCTCTCCGTGGAAGAATTGGGGGGGGGGGGGCGGCTGTCTAGTTCTGACTCTGGAGGGGGGGGGAGAAGCCCGCGGGGGTCGCGGCAACCGCATCAACTCTCACTCACTGTTGCATGAATTCATCCGCTGCATCCAGGGGTAGACCGGGGTGGAGCACTTCTGCTCCTCGGTCTCGCCGAACACGCTCTTGTCCTGCGCGCAGTCGGACTTCCGCGGCTCCGGGTGGAACTGGGGCGGCTCGTCGGCGCCCGAGAGCGCGCAGGCCGACTCCTTCTCGCGGTAGAAGGCCGGCGCCGGCCCGTAGTCGCAGGGCGCCGCCCGGCCGTAGCCGCCGCCGGCCGGCGGGTAATAGGAGGAAGCAGCAAAGCCCTTGTCCTGGCCGGGCCCGGGCCCGTAGGGCGCGGGGTAGTGCCTCAGAGGGTCCGCATAGCCCGACGAGTAGAGCGGGAGCTGGCCCAGGAAGGACTCCTGCCCGCTGGCCAGAGTGACGGGGAAGGTGGAGTTCACGAAATAGGAACTCATTGGGAGGGGAGGCGCGCGCGGCCGCTGCTGCTCCGCCGGGTTTATGATTTGTTGTGTTTTATAGTCCGAGCGCCGCGCCTATTAGTAGTATATCTGAGATTGGGTTTTAGCTGAGGGGGGATGGCGAGGTGCCAGTGAGGGCCAGAAGGAAATACAACCATCTGATCCAACACTGACCAATGGCAGAGGCAGGAATTGTCAAATAGCACCCAGGAGGAGCGCAGCCCGCGCGAGGGACCCGCGCACAAACCTATCAACCTTTTTTTCCTCCTTCTCCTGCTTTCTCTCTCTCTCTCTCCCCAACAGCACAACGCGTCCCGTTCCACCTACGTAGGATCTGCGAAAGAGGCGTCTGTGCCTTTGAGGGAGGAGGGAGCACTTGGATTGAGACCACCCCATCCTCCAGTGATTAAATAAATATATCCCTCCCCTCCCCACGTAGAATAGGAAAAAGTTAATTGTGTTTTCAGAAAAGTTAACCCCTGACTTGCTTGAGCCCCATTCCCTCAAGGGAAGGTGGATAAATATCTCCGAATCTCGAATCTCAGTCTCCCTAGAAGAGAACTAAAGGAGAAGGCTGGTTTCTCGGGTTTTGTGTTGGTAGGAGGAGAGAAGAGTTCTCCGCTGATTAGCATCGCTTTCAGAAATCGAGAAGCAAAAGAAGAAGAAACCGTCTCCTTCCCAGGTTTTGAAAACCGTTTTTCCTGTTTCTCAGATCTACTCCGTCTCCTCCAAGCCTGGGCTTATTATTCCTATTTCTCTACAGCTCTTGTAGTCTGAGAGGCAGGCCAGAGGACCCAGAAGACTGGGAATTGGGAGGAGGGTCTGAGCCTAAAAGCTTCTCCCTTTTGCTGTGCAGCTAGACTCAGAGCTTCTTGGAAGGCTACCGCTGCTGCTGCCCAAGATATCTTGCCTGGTTCTAGTATGTACTGCTTGCTCTTGGCACAGGAAGGGGTACTGGGAAGAGGGGGATAGGGAGAGGAGGGGTGAGAGGTTTGTCTGATCCCTATCCTGCCTGCAACCCTCCCTCCACCCAACTTCCTACCCCAAAAGACATTAGAATATCCTGGGCTACAAATTCTTAGGTATCAAGGTGTCTCGGTAAGCACAGGGAAGAAAATTGTTCCTCCTCCAGTTTCAGGTCCTCAAACCCTCCTGATTTTGGAGACAATCAGAAACCACTGGGAAGAGAGGAGCCATCGCTCCTTTTCCAGGTCTCTCCAGAAGCTGGCAGTTCTTTTTAAATTAATTCTTTCTCTAGATGGTTTTTGTTTCATTTTATAAAGGGGAGGGTTAGGTTCTCCTGGGGCCGCAGCAGGCAGCTTACCACCATCATTCCGTATCCCCTTTCCAGATGCTCACTACCCTTCTGTCTCTCAGCATCTCTACAATCCCTCCCACCTCATATTTGTATCACCAGCCTGCTGCCTACAAGCTTTGGTGTGAGTGTGTGTGTACATCTCTGACTCTTTTAGGAAAATGAGCATTGGAACCAGCCTGGAAGACTGAACCACAGTGTATTTTCAACATTCTAATGTGCATAAAGGATGACAAGCTTTGGACCTGGGGCCAGGAATGGGCCAGAATGTGGGACAAAACCTGATCATGAAGGGACCAGGCTGACCCTTCTCTGACTTGTTCTTTGGACTCCTTTTTGTGGGCCAAATCTGCCCACTGAAGATGACACAAGACACTAGGAAAAGTGGTAAAGGATTGAGGTTAGTGACCAGGGATGGAACTTGATTGTTGCAAAGTGGCCCACAAGGCTCCCTAAACTTAGGACAACTTCTTGGCTGTGCCTTCATGGTTAAGTGGCTATTCCTGGTTGTCCCATCAACCACTTCGTAGCCCCTCTTGGGGGGGGGGTGTCAAGATTTAAAAAATAAACTCTAACCTCCTGATGATGCAGAGTCATAAGTGCTCGAATCCAGCTGTGATTAGGCCCACTCCTGGAAAGGAATGGAGAATATTTGGGCTGGAGGAGCAAGGTGGGGAGAGTGCCTTGTATCCCTCTCTCCTCCTTGCTACTGAGCCTGGGCCTTGGGCCTCAGCCCTCCCTTCCTCCTCTCTGGTCACAGTGTCCTCCAACTAGGACTATTTGGTATGGGCTTTCCCATGAAGCCTGGATAACATAAGATTCAGTGAGAGATGAAGACTTCCCCTATGATAGAAGCACAAAAACAATCGCCTTATCCTTAGAGTCATAGCCTCAAATTAACCTCACCTCTGCAGGTTGCCTGTCGTGAGATGGAGCCGCAAAGGCAGGGCCTGGGCGCCTGGAGTCGGGCATGAAAGGAAATAGCGCCTCATCGCTCTTATCTAAGCCCAGAGGTATTTATGAGCGTTTATTCGTCTGATCCGTTTGTTTGGGAGAAAGAGCAGGCAGGCAGGGCTGGGCCAGAGGCTGCCTGACTTCTGGAGTCAGATCTCTATGAATCTGTCTGTGGTTGCATCCACCGTCGTCGGTCTGTCTCCAAGAGGGAACATATAAATACACAGTGGGCACAGCCATCTGCTGGTCTGGGGTGTCTCTCCTTGCTCAAGGAGGAGGTGTGTGTACGGAGAGGTGGATGTAAATGTGTCCTAAGTCTCGAGTACACAACAGAAGGATTGTATAGAAATCCCATTGGCAGGACTTTATAATTGTAATTTCCTGAGCTGTGAATCTGTGGTCCTGTGGACGTACACACATTCCAGCTCCCCGGTAAATGTCGAAGTTGTGTTCAGCTCCAGAGTAGAATTCTGCACGGGTAATCTCAGGGAGGATATTTGCCAGTAGGTGTTTGGAGGGGAGGGCTATTGAGACATTGTCCAGGCTTCCCACTTCCTCTTAGCTGCAAAGATCCCCCCACCCCCGGCTCTTAAGAGTTGTGGGCAACTTCCCCCACCCCAATCTCAACTCTGGTTGGGGTGGGGTGAATTCAAACATCTCAACCCAATTCTTCCTCTAGATTCTATGATTCTCTGGATTTGGGGAACATGTTCCCAGAGGAGCAGTGTGGCCTCTCCCAATCTTTGAGAGCAGTTTACAGGGAACACTGCCTTAAAATTGGCTCCTCCAAAGCAAGGTACAAAGACATTTCCATTATGCAAATGAATGGCATCTTCTCTGTTGGAGGGGGGAGCAGTGGCTCTCAGCTCCCTCTTCCCAGGCCCATGGGCACCCTAAGAGCCCTTAAAGGTTTCAACCCTCTGTACAGCCACCTTCCCCTCTCCAACTGTCCTTCTGATTGTCCGCAAGAAAAACCTCGGAGGGGCCCAAGACTTTCAAGGAGCACTCCCTTGGGGGCTCCTCCACTGGGCCGGGCCTTCCAGCCGCCAGAAAGTCACTCTCTGCTGAAGAGCTGAAAGGGCTGCTCCTGCGACGCAGACTCGCAAGGCGCCAGAGGCTCAGGCCTCAGAGACCGCGCGTTTGCCCCTAGTACCTCTGGGCCCCTCGACTTTTCGGCAGCTCCTCCAGCTCCAGACCCCATAACACCTAGGCCTGCCTGGCACCAGAGGCAATTTCCTGGAGCCCCCCGCCCAGGAACTGGGGCCACAGCACCTTGAAAGGAGCGGCCAGAGCTTCCTCCTGCGGCTTGAAAGCCCGAGCTAATCAGTAACCCGTGAGGCGGGCCAATAGTCAAACTCGGCGGCAGCGGCGCGTACCCTCGCCCTCGCCACCCCCTCCTGGGAAAGCAGTCGGCTTCAGCGGGTGTGAGGAGTCGGGCAGGAACGGAAATTACAATGCTTTGCTTCCTTAATGATTGATCCCCACTCCCCGCTTTTTCCCAAAGCATGTTTGTGTCGATTTCGCTTGAAATGATCGGGAATGGGGAAGGGGACACACACTCACTTGCAGACACCAACCATTTCCAGAAAGCTCGGTTCAGTTCTTTCACCATACACTCAACCGGCCAAGGAACTGGCAAGACCCACCAGTCAACCTGGAGAACACAGACTCGGTTTGTCTTTTGACAACCGAGTGGAACTGCCGGGCCGGCGCCTCCCCTGCAGGACCCCTCCCTTGGCCGAAAAGAAAACCAAATAAACCTTGAACAGCCTTGGCTTCGGATGGATCTCCCTAGCGGCCCTGGTGATCCCCTCTTGAGTTTGGCGGGGACGTCGGGGAGAGGGCTCTCGACTCTGATCCCCTAACCCTTTGATTCAGGGCCCCGTGCCCGCCAGATGCAGTATTAGTCCTTTTAAAATATGCCCTAGGAAAAAGCCTCTTCCACTAGTCAGCCGCCAGGTTTGGAGCTGGGATGGGCCTGACAAGAGAGGGATCTTCGTTCTCCAATCCACATGTGGGCAAGCTGGAACCAAGATCCAGCGGAAGGTGATAATCTGGGCCAAAAGTCCCCAGAATCCCGCCGAACCTGAGCGGCTGGGGGCTCGGGGTGTGGGGCCGGATTCAGGCAGCGTCGCTGGGCTTGCGGTGCCGAAGCCGCATGTCTCCAAACGGACGGTAGATGGCAGCAAACCGCATAATTTGGGTCAGAGCGAACTGTCTAAGGGATGATTTATACCCCGCCAAGACTACAGGAGAAAAGACCTTTAGTCTGGGTAGGTTTGGGGAATTTTTCCTTTGAGAATAGGCTCCGAGTGCTGCGGGTGCTGGCCGAGAACTTCTCTGGCTTCGCAGCCGAGGGGTCCCTTCAGGCACCCATACTGGACCTGCTTCAAGGGCATCTACCTGTGCCACCAGGGGCCCCCTCCCGCGCCACAAGTGGCTCTGTCTCTCTCTTTCCAGCTCAGTATTGAGAAGGCCAATATTCCTCTGTGCGCATCCAGACCCTTCAATCCCTGGGCCACCAGAGACCTGAGATTGAAATCTCTGCATCTGGTCCTTAAAAAGAGGAAAGCAATCACCTATTTCTGCAAACCAAACTAAATCACAGTCTCTCCTGCTTCTCGCTCCCTAAGTCCCTTATCTCTCAGCTGGCAGCTTCCCCAGAACCCCTCTCTATTTTTAAGTCTTCACCTAGCGACTGGCGCCTTCTTCAACCCCACCAGCTACTTTAGGAATCTCGGCCTCCCGCCCCACCGTTCTTCTCCCGGCTCCCCCCACCCCCACCCCCACCCCCACCCCCACCCCCACCCCAGGCCTGGCTCGGGAATGGAATCAGGCGCCGGAGGGACAAGACTAGCTGTCTGAGCTCAGTGCCAGGCAGCTTTCTAGTCCAGACACCATCAAATCCCTAATGGGAATTTCTTTTAATTTTCTTCTCTTTATTTTTTTTTTTTGTGTGTTTCCATGCCTAAACCAACGTGTTAAACAGCTTCTTCACAATCACCACATTTGGATCCAGGAAAGTTTAAACGTTTCCACATCAGACACACATGGCAATTTTCTCCTCCACAGAAATCCACACACCCCATACCAATAAAACACAAGGTACAGAACCAGTATTACACAGAAACCAACACGCTGTAACCTACCGCCGTTAAAAACCACAAAATTGTCTCTCTGCAGAGAGAGCCTCCCTCCTACGGGAGTGGCCAAAGATCTGAGCATTTTCAGGAAGGCTTCTTGGGAGGAGGGGGTCTCCCTCAATTTGGGTGCCTCCACCCACAGCCCTTTAATTTCAGACATGTTTCCGAAGGGAGATAATGAGTATTTCTCTGTGAATTGTTCTTTCTGTATCTCTCTAGCCGCCTCCTCGCCCTCGCTGGCCTCAACGGAGATTCCAGGCCCTCCAGAGACCAGGACGTCTCTCAGCGCCACCGCCCCTCGTGCCAACACTGCCGGAAAGCCACGGATACCCGTACCCACACCGGGCAAGAGAACTGTGCTGGGGCAATTGGGGGAGGCCGGAACCAGGGAGAGATGGTGGGAGGGGGAGGGGGCGCAAACCCACAGAGGCCGTAGGAACCGGCTTTATCCCGGCACCCCAAGCCCAGACACCCCCTATCCTTTCTTTCACCGCCCTCTAGCTTAAAGCTCTTCTCCCAGCTTAAAAGGGTCACTTAGAGCTCGCCTCCGTGGCCCCTTTCAGTTCCTCCGACCATCTTCCCTGCCTTGCTTCTCCTCCAGGAAGCAACCACCCCTCTCTCAGCCACCGAATTTCCTAGGCAGCCTCTCCCTGCAGCGCCCAGAGGTGGGGTTCAGCCCTGTCTTGGAAGAGAGGGGGAGAGAGACAAACCCAAGCCCCACCCCCTACAAAACCGATGTAAAAGAATAAGAAGAAAATTGTAGAATCTCCCTTACCTTTGCAGACCTTGGGGTTTCTTTCCTCCGATTGAAAGGAGTGGGAGAAAAGGGGGGGGGAGCGTTCGGTTTCTTCTTCATCTTCCAGATAATATTGTCCCAACCTGAGAGCCGTTGTTTCCCCTTCTCTGACTTGGGAGAGAGGGTGTTTCGCTTTTCTGATATTTGCATAGAAAATGGAGTAAGTTCTGGCTTTGAAAAATGGTATCAGGCTGCAGTCCTGGGCAGATTGTCCATTTACTCTCCATGATGACTAAAATCCCAGATCAGCAAGCAAATTAACTTAGAAATTAAAATTATTTTTGGTTCTCTCTTTTGTGTAATTCCCACCCCTCCTTCTCTCTCTCTCTCTCTCCCCCGCTCTCTCTTCTTTTCTCTCCCCCTCGGTTTTCCTCTCTCTCTTTTGCTTTATCGAGCTGATACTGAAGTATAAAAATATCAAGAGGCTGGAGCCCTGAAGGACGACAGTGCTCCGACCTAGGTGTGGTGTCCAAAAGAATGCTGCATTATAACCACCAGGGAAATGATAAAAAGTTCATGTTCACGATCGCCCGGCCACATGACCGGCGCTGGCCAATCGCTGGATTCAACCACTCATAAACTTCTATCACAAAGTTGTAAATTTTCATAAAACAACAAGGAATTTATTGCATTTCTTCATGGCTGCTCCACCAGCAACCCTTTTCTCAGTCGCCATCTTCTTTTCTTCTCCTTCTCGATTTTTGGGGAAACCCCAATCTGAGAAGGTGTGAGATTTGGGGAGTGGGGAATCAGATAGAGGAGGCACAAGCATCCATCTGGGAAGGGGGTTCTTTTTGGAACCTTGCTATTCTCACTGGAGCTCTATCCTTTTCTAGTAAAAAATTCACCCCAAAACCTCCATACAGGGTCTTTTCTAAGGCAATTTGGGGGTGAGTTGGGAGCAACAGTCAATGTCCGGAACTGCCACTAGCCTCGGGGAAAAATGAACGCGTCAAGGCCCCCTTTCCCCCTCTGAGTGCCCCCCTCACTCTCAGCCCTGTAGATGGCAGGACCCCACCTGCGAGGGCTTGTAGCACGGCGGGTGTGGGGGCCTAGCTTTTGCCCCAAGTAAGGTGGCGCTAATGGAGGCCAAGGCAGACACTCTAGCCACCGAATGATTGCCTCTGCACCCCAGGAATTGGAGGAGAGCAAAGCCGGACCTGGACACTTGGCTCTCTCGCCCAATGTGCACTTGCCCAGGTTCCCAAGGACAGCTCCCCTAGCCCTCTGCGGGGGGGGGGGGGGGGGAAGGGGTGGTCTGCAGTCCTTAATGTGGGTACCGCAGGTTTAGGAGCCTTTTACTTAAAAATTTAGAGTAAACAGATTCTCCCAAACCATGATTCCTTTCAATCCTCTTCCCTTTTCAGTACCCAATGCCTGGTTTTTAAATTTAAATAAGCCAGGATTTATAATCGAATAAATACTAAAAATCAGCTCCGAAGGTCTAGACAGTGTCCTCCGGTGTTTCTCTCTCAATCGAGGGGATATTTTGGAGCCAAACAACCCAAATTCACCCCGGGTTTCCCAGGTCCCCTGATATACGCCGGTATTTTGAATTGAGCTACCAGCGCCCAAATTCAGGAAAGGAAATAACCTCCCTCGCAAAATGTTATTCTTTTTCTCTTTCTCTGTACCCCGGAGAAGATTTCCAGGTTGCCGGCATCGCGGACAGCGGGCAGAAAAGCGCGGAGGCAGCCGGCGGAGCCCGGGCGGCGGCTGGGCCGCCGGGCTCGGAGCGGCCGGGATGCGGCCACAGCAGCCGGTAACTCGCAATGCTCAGTCTCTCGCTCCCGGCGCTCATTTTTTTCTCCCACAATTTTAAGTTTTACTTGGGTCCGTGGGTCAATTTAGAATGAGGTCAATTAAATGAAAGTAAAATAAATTGAAATAAAATAACCGAATAGCTCTTGCGGAAAATATTTGCGGGCTGAGCGGAAAGCCGGGCGCATCTCGAGGTTGGAGGCCTGTCTGGGCGGCTGGGAGGTTTCTGCTCGCCCGCCCGGCCTGTGCCCAGCGCCGCCTGCCCACCCACCCGCTGGCCAGAGAAGGAGTGGATTTGGGTGGTCACCTTCCCTTTCCTTCTGCTCTTCCTTAGCTTGGGGCCTAGCACTTTGAATTTCAGCTCTGTTTGTTTGTGCCCCGTGGAGGTGCCGAGCCACAGCCTGGTGTGAAGGCTTGGATGAGGAAGGGTCTGTGGAACGCTGGGGTTTGGTTTGGCTTGGTTTTGTGAATGTGTGTGACTGAGCGTGTGGACTCAAGGACGTGTTTACTTGGGGGCAAATGTGAATTTGTGTGTTTATAAGCCAATGTGTGAGTGTTACCCTGGTATGTATAAATGTGTCTGTGAGTGAGTGTGAATGTAGGTTTACTTGTGTGAGTGAATGTGAATACATGTGTTCTGGAAAGGGTTTGGGATGTGTGAATGCTTGTATATTTATTTGTGAACATAATGAATATGGGTGTTTGTGACTCTGTATGACAAGGTATATATTTATGTGCAATGTCAGCCTGTAACTAGATGTGATTGTGTGCGTTTGTGTGTCAATGTGTGTAAAAAAAAAAAAATTAAAGGGACTACATATGTGTGGTATCTGGCCAGAGCAAGGGACACAAGGAAAAAAAGAGCAGATACCAGCACATTAAGAAATGAGCCGCAGCAGAAGTTGGGCACCGGTATGCATGACTATCTCTCACCCACTCCCAGCCTTAGGGAGACAGAAAAGAGGACATATATTTATTTTTAATTTCTTTTATTTCTCCATCTTTCAGGTATACATAGAATGGAAAGAGGATCACAGGGCTGGCAGGAGCAAGGAGCAGCGGGCAGACCAGGTGCATAGAGGGGACACTTGAGCTAGTTGGTGGGTCCTAGGGGCTCCCTAAGGCCCCTTTAGTGCCACTACTGGGAAGGCAGGGGGCTCAGGAAGTCAGGGAACCACACACAGTCCAGACCCACAGACCACAAAGACAGCATCAAAGAGGGGGCTTACAAAACAACAAGATTTTACCAAAGACCTTACAATTAGCGACATAAAAGAAGGGGAGGCAAATTCCAGAAAGCTACGGAACAGGTAGATGATGTCCTTTCGATATTGTACAAAACAAACCCGACGGACTTTCCTATAGGTAGTATTTTTTTCAGTGTTAAGAAACCAAAATTTCACCTTCTCTCCTTAAAAAAATTTTAACTGCTTTCCATTTAAATAGTTTTGTTTTTTGTTTTCCTCTCTATTTGACTTGAGTTTCCTGGTTCAGTCCCCAGGGCTGAGCTTCTCTCTTTCTCTCCCTTTCTCTCGTCTCTTCCTCTGCCCCTCACTCTTCCTCATCCTCCTCCACCTCGGCCTTGTCCTGGCTGGCGGCCCCGGGGCCTGAGGTCTTGTTCTCTTTTTTCCACTTCATGCGGCGGTTCTGGAACCAGATCTTGATCTGTCTTTCCGTGAGGCAGAGCGCGTGCGCGATCTCGATGCGCCGCCGCCTCGTCAGGTAGCGATTGTAGTGAAACTCCTTCTCCAGCTCCAGGGTCTGATAGCGGGTGTAGGTCTGGCGTCCTCGCTTGCGGTCGGTCCCTGCGCAGAGTATTTACGGGAGAAAAATCAGTGCGTGCAGAACAAGCCATGACAACGAAAACCAGGCTAGTGACCCTGGAGTGCGACTCTAGGCCTGGCCTGAGGGCTTTTCTCAAAAAGAAAAGGAGACCGCCTTATGGGTCCAGTCTAGCCCTCCCCCCATCCTGTTATGGAATGAGGAGGAGGTGAGAATTTGCAGATTTCCTTGGCGCAGTGGAGTTGGTCTGAGGGCAGTTGCCCTCTGATGACTATTTTTCAATGAGTGGCTGAGGTTCAGGCTGTCCTGCCTGCCCACCTGCCCAGACTCTCAGCCCTCCAAAGCAATCTTTGGGCCTCCGGGAAGGCACAGGGGGAGAGGAGACACAGCAGCCTGCTTTGGGGTGGAACATTCAGTACCTGGCTGGCGGGGGCAGACGGGCAGGGGAGAGCTTCCCAGGTTAGGCCCCAAATCCTGAGGAGGCTGGAGGGAGGTTGTGCTGGGGGAGGTGCTGGTGCCAGCCCTCCTAGGAAGGAGACAGTGGGAGGAGGGGTTGGGGGCCTAATTTCAAGTCAGATAAAAGCCAAGCTGAAATGTTTATGAGCAGAAAAATTTGGGCTTTAATAAATCAGCTGGAAAGGCAGTTGAATTATGGAGCAGGTAATGGGGACTGTGACCACTAATACTGATGGAATAAGAGCTGGGCTTCTCTTGGCCCTCAACCCTGGCTGGACTGGGAGCCTCTGACCACACATCTTGGGTCTCCTGGATCTTGAGAGAAGCCTCGGAGTTCAGGGCAACAAAAGAAGGCTGTCTGGGACAGGCTTGTCAGGAGACCCCCACAGAGCCTCTGGTCTCTTGGGGTTTCTGCAGTAGCTGCCTCAGTGGCCTGCACTCTCTAACTCTTGATTTGACTTCTTGGAGTCCTTGTTTCTCCCCCAAGAGGACATCCATCCTTCTGGAAGGACACTTGCAAACTTGTTGGCCAGTTCTCCAGGGGTGCTAGGAAGGGCACCTGAGGAAGTCAGCTGGCCTCCCCATGAGGCCTCTGCTCCTTTCTCTAGTTCTCCTGCCTCCCCCTTCCCAAGTTCACTGGGGGGTCAGAAGCCTCTCTCTTTTGGCCTCAGTCCCCCTCTCTCCACCTGCCTCTGCGTCCCCGACTGAATCCTCATCTCCTCTCACACGCCCTCCTCCCGCCAGGCCTCTAGAGCCCACCTCTAATTGTCCAGAAGGGAATAATGGGGGAGCGGGTTGGCTGGAAGGAAAGGGGGAGGGGAGAACTGCTCAGAGCTACAGCCCCCTCCCCCAGACCTTATCCAAGCTGGGGCTGAGGGGACACACCCAGAGATGAGATCCCCGGCGGGGGAAGGGAGAAGGGAGGGGGGAGACCCTAATGGCTATTCTCTGCAAACCCCAGCCTTCCTCCGCAAGACAAACGGCCTCGTCTCCAGCCCGTGCCGGCGCGGCTGATAAATATTTAAAGCTAAAAGGCCGGGAGGAAGGGTGGGGGGTGGGCTGGGGGCTCAGAGCGCCGCGGCGTCGGCGAAGAGGGATCCGCCAGGGAAGCAGAGCGAGCCTGAGAGCACCAAGCAAAAATGGGAGGGGGGCGGCGCGCCGTGTCGCGGCTCAGGGGGAGGGGGCCGCGTCCCCGGGGCCGATCTCCTACCAGGAGCACTCTGGACGCGAAGAGGGGCGGTTGGCCGGGAAGGGGGCGCCTTCCGGGATATGTGCCCGGGCCGCTGCGGCTCGGGACGGCTCGGTGCGCGGCGTTACCTGAGCTTCGCATCCAGGGGTAGATCCGGAAGTTACTCTCGGCCGCCAAGTCCGAGTCCCTCTGCTCCTTGGCGCCCGCCGCCTTGGCAGAGTCGCCGGGACACACCCCGGAGAGGTTCTGCTCAAAGGGCGCGCAGTGCATGTTGAAGGAACTCGGCTCGAGCCCGTAGCCGGCCGCGTAGACGCCGGCTGCGCTCTGGCCCGCCATGCCCCCCCCGCCGGGGTACAAGCCCTGCATCGAGGCGGCGAAGGAAGCGCCCGAACCGGCTCCATAGCCCGGGCGCTGGGGGTTGGAAGCAAACGCACAAGAAGTTTGTTCGGGGAAGGCTCCGGTAGCGAAAACCGAACTTGCGGCAGGATATTTAGAAAATAAAGCATTCGCATAATACAATGAACTCATAATTTGGCCGGATGATTTGTAGGCAGGGACGTTTTAGTGTCGGTTTTACGAGATTCCTTGATATATTACAGAATTAGAGTCCAGATTTACACCAAAAAGGACCCCCTTTTTCCTCTCTGGACCACGTGACCCCACCCACGTGACGTCCCCTCAGCCAATGGCCGAGCAGCCTCCCCACGGCTCCCGGTAATGTGGAAAAAATTGTGTGGCGTTGGATTTATAAAATATGATCAATAATGAATGGGAAAGCCAGGCCCTGTGGATTGGGGCTGGGGGGCTCCAGGGCCGCTGTCGACCCCCGTGGGCTGGAGGCAGCTTGCAGGCGAGATTTGGGGGAGGAAGGGATTGAGTGGAAGGGAAAATAAATAACCTGAGAGGGATCCGAGTTGTCACCACCCCCCATCCTCCCCAGCCCGTTACCCAGACAGAAACAAACGCAGGGATTGCACACAACTAGTGGGTGGGGGCGGGCAGGCCAGGTCTTTATTAATCTGGAGCGATTCAGCCTGGCTGGCCCTTTGGGGAAACTTGGTCCGGACTTGGGCCGTTTCTCCTGAGGTGAGGCGTGAGGTGAGCCTGGCCTCACGCTGTCTCTGTGTGCGGCCCAGACAGAACGGGCAGGGATGCAGCGAGGTTTCGTGGGTGCTCCCAGCGGTGCGGGATCCAGCCCCAGGGGCGTTGGATGCTGCAGTTCCTGATGGCTTTAAAAAAAAAAAAAAAAAGTTTGAAAATATAAAAAGGAAGAAGGTGGGGTGAGTGGGAAGAGAAAGGAAGGGAGGAGGGTGGCCCGGTATGCTGCTCTGGTTCTGGGAGGCGGATGCCTCAGTCGAGCGTGGCTGCTGGAGAAGCAGAGCGAGAAAAGGAAGGAAGGCGGCGAGCCACCACCTCGGCGCTGGGCGAAGGTAGCCAAGTCTCAGAAACGGAGAGCAGGGAAGAGCATCTCCCTTCTCCTTCTCCCCCCACCAGAGTACGAGAAAAATAAAAATATAAGCCAGTTTAGCAGCTTGGTACTGCACCTCTACTCCTGCGCGCGCGCGCACACACACACACACACTCACACACACACACGAGAGAACACGCAAAAACAAAGCGGGAGGTGCGGGGGTTGGGGTGGGAAAAAGTCAACAGCCCAGGCGCATCTCTCCAGCGTGGCCTGGGCGCAAGGGTCTCCGGGGCCCGCAGCCTCGGAACGCGAAGGGAGGGGGTTTCTCTCGGCTCCCCTCCCTCGTTTCCCTTTCCTCCAATCGCGCGCAGCCGCCTCCCTCACCCCCTGCGCCCCTGGGCCGAGGGACTGCACCACCTGCCTCCAGCCTCCGCCCCCTCCTCTGCGCGGCCGGGCCTGGCGGGCGCTAGAGCCGGTAGACCGGCTCCCCCCGCAAATCTGCAAGGCGCTGGGAGCAAATGAGGAGCGCGGGTCGGGCCAGTCTCGGGTTCTCGCTTGTAAACTTTATTGTAACTCTTCCGCCCTTTTCAGGCGCAGACAACAGAACAAAGTATAGAGGAACAACAAAATATATAATTAGCCCTCCCTCCCCCCAATAAAGCAATTCACGGATACAGGATACATTCTCTTCACAGTAAACCTAAGAACACTTTTAACAATTGCCCACAGCGCGCATGCTAACTAAAGTAACCTCTTTTGAGAAAACACTTAAGACGAAATTGTCAAACCAAAGCGGCGGGCGGGGGGGGGGGGGGCGGCGTGGAGGAAAAGAGAGAAGCCAGAGAGAAAGCCAGCGAGCTAGGAAGGACAGCGGGGAGGGGGGTGGGTGGGAGGGGAAATGAGGACGAGGCGAGAGAGAGAGAGAGAGAGAAAGAGAGAGAAAAGAGAGGGAGGGAGACAGAAAGAATTACGGCGTGAATAGGCAGTTTCATGTTGTTGGGAGAACTTAGCAGAAATCGGTACCTCGGTCATTACAAAGAAGCACGTTCAAAGGAAAAAAAGACCATTGCACAGGGAGGCTTTTTACACGGGGCGGGGGCGGGGGGGGGTGCTCAGCCAGGCCGCAGCCGCTCACCCTCGCAGGGCGAGGGAGTCCATGCTTAAAATCCTTTTCTTTCCCCCTGGCCCCCAAGAGAAGGGAAGGAGATCCACGGTAGCTCACACACAGAAGCTATTACGAGATACTACCACTAGCGGGGACTGGCGCGGCGGGGACGCTGCGGTGGGAGGCCAGGCTCCGGGCCCCGCTCGCGGGGCCGGAGCTCTCTCGGGCGGGGGCGGGTGACGGTGGCGCGGTCGGGGGACCGGCGGCCCAGGGCGGCCGCGGCCCTGGCAGTCCCAGCTGGAGCCTACTTCTTGTCGCCCTTCTGCGCGTCGCCCTCGTCCGCCGCCTCCGGGGCCCGCTCCAGCTTCTGTTTCTCCAGCTCCTCCTGCTCGCATTTGCTGCTGGGGAACTTGTCTTTGTTGTTCTCTTTTTTCCACTTCATCCTCCGGTTCTGGAACCAGATTTTGACCTGTCTCTCTGTCAGTCCCAGCGCATGCGATACCTCGATCCGCCGCTTGCGAGTCAGATAGGGATTAAATAGGAACTCCTTCTCCAGCTCCAGGGTCTGGTAGCGGCTGTAGGTCTGTCGGCCTCGCCTGCGTCCGGCGGCTGCTGGGAATAGGGGAAAGGGCGAGACAGAGGGGAGGGGAGGGTGGGGGAGGGGGCAGAGACGGAGAAGGTTGGAAGATTCGTGAACCAGCCTAGGAGACCAGTATAATAAGGGCAAGGGACCTTCTACCCCGCGCAGGGGCGGGGGCGCTGGGAGGCCGCGGTCAGTGGAGGGGGGGGGGGGTGAGGGGGATCAGCCACCACTGAATCTAAGGGAGCCAGAAAGGGGTCCCCCCTCCCCTGGTAACCAGCTCCAGAGAGTTGGGCGGGGGTGGTTGAATCTATTAAAAGTGCCATAAACTTTAGAAGGAAGGATGTGAAGGAGGGGGAAAAATAAGAATAAAAAAAGCCGGGATGGGGACGAATGGACCCACCTTGAAAAGCCCCCAGAGCCTCTGCCCCAGAAGAAAAGTTTCTTCAGGGTAATTAAACTATAAAGCAATTGAGAAGTGCAAAAGTTGAGCGCCCCCACTCCCACCACCCTTTCTCCACTACCCCCCATAAAACAGTAAAAGGGGAAAAAAGGAGGGGAAGAAGAAAAGTCGGGCAGGGTGAGGGGTTTATGGATTCAGGAAATGTCGCTTAGCGACCTCCTTCAAGGGAAACAAAAAGAAGAAAAGGAAGGGAAGGGAGGAAGGAAGGAACGAAGGGGGAGGCTATCTGAAACGGAGCGAGCACGTCTTCCAGGAGCTGGGGACACCAATGCCCGGCCTGCCCGGCCCCCTGCCCTGCCTGGGCCCCGGGTCTCCCTTCCTCCCCCGCCCCCCGCCGGCCCCCGACGCGAGCTCACCTTGCGGGCGCATCCAGGGGAAGAGCTGTGTGGGCGACGGGCTCTGCTCGGACCCCTCGGCCTCCTCTCCCAGGCCGCTGGCGGCGGCGAGCTTGCAGTCGGCGTACTGCACCAGGTCTGGATCCTGCGCACCGAACAGGCTTTGCCGCTGCAGCGGGTCGTAGCCGTAGAAGTTGCCCGGGTCCCCGTGGCAGGCCACCGCGCACGGGTTCTGCTGGTAGGGAGCCGTGGACAGCGAAGACGGCCCGTGGTAGAACTCCTGGATTTGCGACGGGTGCTGGAAGCTACCGCCGCTGCTGGGACCGTACACCACGGTGGGTCGGCCGCCCAGGTCCTGGGCGAAGCCGCAGTCATAATAATTGGGGCGCAGGGACTCCCCGGTTTTGTATTTGGAGAACAGTGAGTTGACGAAATAAGAGCTCATTTTATTGAATTTTGAGGCGGCGGCGGCGGCGGCGGCTGTAGTTGGGGGCTGTTGGGGAGGGGGTGGGGAGGGGGAAAGGGAGGGAGAGAGAGAGAAAAAAACGCGGATTCGCCGGCTCCTAGTCACCCTCGCCAGGAAAGGAGACGGGAAGGGAGGAGGTGGGGGAAAGAAAAGAAAGAAAAGGCGAAGAAGATCTCGAAGCCACCACACTTTTTGTGATTTCCAGGAATAGAAAAGGACAGCGAAGCCTCCAAAAGTCTAAGCTTGCATGGCAGCCGCGGCTCGCTCGCCCTCCCCCCACCCCCCACCCCCCACACAAAAATATACCGCCACTTAAAGAGGTCCTCGCTTTACATTTCGAAGAAGGGATGCCAGTTCATAAACAGTTTTCGGTGATTTACTTCCCTGCAAATGAGTTGTTTCATATTTTGCACTGTCTTTTCATGATCATTTGCATCCATTAGAGACCCCGCATCCTATTGGCTTCTCCGTACTCCTCCCGGACAGAACGCAGAGCGAGGGTGAGAGCGAGAGAGAGCGAGCGAGAGAGAGAGCGAGAGCAGAGAGCGCCAGGGAGTGAGGAGAGAGCGGAAAAAAAAAGGAGGGGAAGGGAAAAAAAAAAAAAAACACCCAGGGAGAGAGAGGGGGAGAGGGGGAGAGAGGGGGGAAGGAGAGGGGGGGAGAGAGAATGAATACGGATTAAATCTGTTTAACTACCTACATTAATGAGATATCTCTTGCCTCACAACAAATCAAATACCTTCGCAGACCACCCCCAAAGACTGATGTGGGGGAGTCACGGAAAAAAACACGCACACACATACACAACGCGCCAGGCGTAGGCACGCTGTTAATTTCGCGATTTTAACGAGGCAGTTGGAGTCTTTTTAAATGTCAGGGTCGCTTCGGAAAAATGTAAAAGAACACGGTTTAATTGCGCCGAGTTTTAAAAGGTCCTATAAATGTAATTGGTATTTTAATACAAGTTATCAAATCATACAGCTTCCTCTCCTAAACATATTTTCAAACAAACGAGGTAGTCATATTTAAAGCTTTAATGATCAATTTCCTTATTATTGATAAAGGTTTAACTATCGTGTGGAGGGAATTGGCTGGGTAACCGGCCCCCAAAAAAACGGCTGTAAACTCTTTAACAAACTATAAAACGCAATAAAGCCGAGTCTGTTGTTGTTTATGCCGCAGCGCATAAAAGCTGTTAGCATTTTACGAGTTCTTTCCTCTACAGCTATAAAACTGCAGCTTCGATCGCCCCCGCCGCCCGACTGCAGCACGGTGGGGGTGACAAAGCCGAAATGAGAATGATTATGAGTTTTTTTTTTTCGGTGCAAACGGTGACTTTTCTGAGATTTTTCCGCCTCCTTCAGCTGTGGGAGCACCTGCCCCCACTCCCTCTCTTAAGCCCCCAAAGTAGCCCTCTCTGCCCCACCCAGGCCACTCACCAACTTTCCTTCATTAAACAAACAAGGTTTTTCTTTGGAGAAGGGATCCAGGAGGGCTTGAGGAGGCATCCGGAGGAAGAGCTGAAACTTTCTGGTTAATGGGCAGTGGAGAAATCCTGAACAAAGCTCACCCCGAAACTCATTCTGCAGTTTAACATAACCTTGGGTAGCCTGGGAAGGGGGTGCTAGAATGAGGAATGGGTCTCTAGAAGGCACTGAGGCCCAGTAAGCAAGACTTCAGGAGACCAACTCTGTGTGATGGGAGAGGGGCCTGATGCCACCACCAGGATACCACCAGCTGGGCTGCCCTAGTCCTGCGCCCAGGCCTTGGGACCCAGTAACCACGCCCAACTGGCTCCCAACCTTCTCAGGCCAGCTCACTACACCTTCCACATCACCACTAGGTGAGAGGGCCCCACCAGGCCCATCAGCACATCAGAGCCAGGGAAGAGCAACTGAGGCTGCCGTCCTGGAGCCTGGCCTCGGCGCCTACTGTCCTGTGCCTTGCTTCCTCTGCCCTGGGCAGTGACTGCAGAGGGTGTGTGGGGAGGGGCACCTTTTAGCCTTCGCTGTCCTTTCAGCCACTGGCCCGGCCTCGCCTGACCTTGGGGTGGAGGGATTTGGATACAGCAAGGCCAGAGTCCCCCATGTTCTCTCCTTTCCCCTCGGGCGCCTCTAGTTAAACCTAGCTCTCCCTCCAGATCTAAGGACCTAGGGCCTGAAACACAGAATGCAGAACCCAGCTGACTGGATGCCACCCTGTCTTGCCAGTTGCCTTTGCCAGCCTAGTGGGCCTAGTGACAGTGATGGCCAAGCTTTAGAAGGCCCCAAACTCCTCAGTTCAAACCAATGGCTTCCTGAAGAGGCTCCTTGACCAAGGAAAGGAAAGAAGGGAGACAGAGAGACATTTTCTAGCAACAAAGGTGGAGGCTTTACAAATACATTCAGTCTATTGTTTATTCATGAGAGAGTGGCTTGCTTTTGGAGGGGTCTTTTGGGGGGTTCCATTCATCCCCCCCTTTGTAAAAATGAAACCTATTACCTCTTCTAAGGGGAAGGTACCAGTGGGGCCACTTGATCCTTCAAAAGTGAATCTGAAGACTGAAGAGGGGCTGATAGGGAAAGGGAGAAAGGAGAGGAGCAAACCAGGGTCTTGAATGTTCAGCGCCAGGCTGAGGGGGGTGGTGAGGCAGCGGGAGACAGAGTTAAGTTGTTGCCGAAGCGAACATTTTTATCAAGTGCAGGGGATTTTATGGTCATGATTTGAGGACTCACCGGTGAGGTAGAAATTCAATGGCTTGTTCTAAATCATCCCTACACCGTGCCAGAAATTCCTGATGGAAGGAAAATGTTTCTATTATAAGAAAAAACAAGAAAGAGCGAGGAGATAATTTATAAACACCCAACGGAGCGCAGATTTATTAGAGAAACTCAAGTTGAGAAACTCCGCTTTCTGCTTCGCACCCGGTTCAGGGGGAGGAGAGGCGAGGCAGCAGAGTGGCTAATTTTAAGGAGAAGGGGGGCATCTATTTTTCGCGCACGTTTGTCCGACATGGGGAGCAAGGATTGGGCCGGGCCTGGTGGGGAGGAAATGGGAGATTTGGAATCTAAGGGGCTATATGGGCAGGGGCTGACAGCGCCGCGGGTCACCAAAGGAAAAACGCCTGGAGTCCAGGCCTCCAGCTGCTAACTTGAGAAGGGACCGGTGCTCTCCAGGTCTGCCTGGGGCCGGGGCCAGGGCGCACGGAGCCAGAGCTCTCACCTGGAAACCACCGGACGCGGAGAGAACCCGAGCCCCTGCTTCCTGCACTGCGCCTGTCCCCACAGCCAAGCAGAAAACGCACTCTTTTCTGGCGGCCCAACTTGGCCCAGAACTACTCAGGAAATACCCGAGCCTTTCGCACCTCGCCTTCCTGGGGAGCCCCTGCCCCAGCCTGGGTCGCTCGGCGCCGCCCCGCCCAGCCCCGGCCACATACAAAGGCTCTGGAGCCTCGGTCCTTGTCGAGCCGCACCGCCGGCTCTGGGCACCTCCGAATCCCCGGCCAAAGCCACGGATCCGTTCCCCCATAGTGCCCCTATCCCCAACCCGGCCTGGCTCACCCGGTTCCCTCTCCCGCTGATCTTGCAGCAGCCTGGGGCGGCTTCCTCTCCATCCGACCTGCTTCTGCCGGCTCGCCCCTCTCACCTGACCTGCTCACCGGCATCCGCAGGCATTCCTCTCGCCCCCATCCTGGAAAATCTCATTATTCTGAACCAATCCTCCTCTTTTATTTGGATCCACTGGTCCAATAATTACTATTATTCCCCATTTTCATGCACTTGTGGTCCCACGGAACATAGAAACTGGGTGAGAAGCCCTGAGCCCTTCTGGGGGAAATCCGAAAAAAAAAAAAAAAGATCATTTGAGGAGAGGAGGTCAATCAACATCACTATATCTGAAATCTATAAAATGGGGGAAACGGCCATAATGAACCCTATTTTTATTCTGGCCAAATAATTCATGACTTTTGGTAGTGCTCAATTCATAGATTTCTGGGCCGACCGAGATGCGAGGTGCAGCCGCGGGCGCCCGAAGCCGCCGCACCGGGGATTTTTCACGTGGAGCAAGGATGCCATCTAGCGGCCGTGTTGAGGAAAGGCGCCGCCGCCACCGCTCCCTCCTGCCTCTCCGAGAGCCAGCCACTGCGCCAACAACCCCGAGAAACTTTCAATATTAACCTAAAAGGGGAGGAAAACGAGAGCGGGCGAACGGGAAGGCGTCGGAAATTAGGAAATGGTTCATGAAATTGTGCAGTTACGTTAAAGATTTAAAAAAGAGAGAGAGGAATAAAAAGAGAGAGGATGGGAAGGGGAAAAGAAGTCAGCTTCTCTCTCTCTCACCCCCCACCTCAAGCCCTTAATTTCGGGCGGAGACGGCCGAGCAGTGCGCCTCCTACGGCCCCTAAAATAGGGAGCCGAACACTTTTCAAACCCGATTGTTGCAAATTCTGAGGAAAAACAATTGGGCTTTCTGTGGGGGGAGAGGAGGCCCGAGAGGGTGGGACAAAACTGTAAAAGGATCAAGAGGCTGCTCGCGCCCAGACGTCTGGCCCCGCCGGACCTGCGTGTGTGTGTGTGTGTGTGTGTGTGTGTGTGTGTGTGTGTGCGTGCCCGCGCGTGTGTGCAGGGGGCTTTTCTTTATGACGCCCGATGGAGGGGGGGGAGCGCTTACGAAGAACAAAGACTAGGGTCTCAGTTGCGTTCTGTGAAGCATTTGTGACAACAAAGTGTTCTACCCTCGCCCCTCCCTCCTCGCCCCTCTCTGCCCCCTGGGGCCCCCCCGGAAACCCCGCGCTTCGCGCTCCGGGCGGGTGTGGGTGGGGGCGGCCGAGCCAAGCCCACCCATTCGCCCGCCAGGCCCGGAGCACAGGCCCAGCTGTGGCTCTCTCAGCTCCGGAAAGTTTCCCCTCACTGTTTGCTTTGCTGCTGTTTAGTTTCTTAACCTTCAGAAATTTATACGCTATAAACTTTTATAGCGGTCATATTCTTTTATTGCTGCGCACACGGCATTGAATTCCTCTCCCGGCTTCTCTCTGGCTCGCACTCTCCCGGTCCCCCTCTCTGAATCTCTCTCTTTTATTACAGCAGATTTCCCCATCTCCGGCTTCCGAGCCTCTGCATCTTCGCCTTTGTTTGTCTTTAAAGAAGCCACCCGGGGTTGGGGACCCAGACGCCGCCGCCCGAGGCTTCCCGGGGCGCCCTCTCCCCCCCTACCCGGCAGCACTCCGTTCAGTTCCTGCCTCACTTTTTACGTTTCCTTTTGGCGGAATCTGGCCTTCTCGGCTCCGTCTCCGCTCAGGCTGGCTCCCGGGAGCCCAGAATGGGGAGGGAGCCTAGTCTACGCAAGCTCTGAAGGCAGATTCACTTGATATACCGACTGGAACCCTCGGAGGAGGAGGCGGGTTGGGGCCCCGGCGTACCAGGAGCTTCGCGTTCTCCTGCCTCCGGCTGTCTCTCCAATCGTGCGTTCGCTGGAGAGGGGTAGGCCTGGCCTTTTCGCTTCCAGGCCGCTTTCACAAGGGCCAGGCTTTGTCCCCACCTCTATCCCAACCTCAGGGTCTCCGCGGACTGCAGCGCCGCTGGGTGGGCCCGGTGGGAGGCTCCGGCAGGAGTCCGGCGCCCAAGAGCCAGCCCGGCAGAAGCGGAATCCCAGCGCCTGGATGAGAACCGCCTGGCTGCCGACAACAGCGCTCCTCATCTGAGGCTCTGGTGGTGGACGCCGCAGTCTGAGAGGGACAGAAAGGTGCCTTTTGAAACCGAATTTAGTTTTGGGATCCGATTGGGGAAGGGATTCCCACCCCCTGCCCCGCCTCAACCATTTCTGTTCGACACACAACCGTCTCTCCCAGCCTGTAGGAGCTGCCTCCCCAGACCCCACTCCCACCAAACTCCACCCGCGTTACACCAAGGCTGCTACCCCGAGACTCAGACTGGAGTCTCAGACTCCGGGTGGGGATTGAAAACCTGGGGTTCACTCTTTTTGAAGGGTGGAAGAAAGGACAGCCTGGCCTTGTGGAGGCCTCTATTTGCATCCTGTCACTCTGCTGCAGGGAAGAGCAGAAAGAAGTTACTGCTCTCTCCACTTGCTTGACATTTTCAAGTGGCCAAACCAAGGTACCTTTCTCAGCCAGCTGAGAGAGGACCTGCTTCCAGGCGTGGCAGGGCAACCTTGCCTTTCCTCTGGCTCTGGAGGTGGTGGGGAAGTCTCCAGTGTAACTTGAGGAAGGTCTCGTTGCTCCCTGCAGACCCAGACCCCATCTCTAATCTTTCTTTCCTTTTCTTCCCCTCCAGTCTCCCAGCCCTCCTGTTGGAAGGTTCTTCTCAGTTTAAGCAGAGGTCTTGGGTCCAGACCAGCTCTCAGCTCCTGCAGGAAGCCCACCCTACAAGGTCTAAGGAGAAATCTCTTGGGCACAGGACTTTCTCTTTTTTTCCAAGCCACCCCCTTGGAACTAGCACCTCTACTTCTGGCCAGGTGAGGAGAGCCCACACAGAATGACACACGAGAGGCTTATTGTCTAGAGTGATATATATATTTTTTGTTTTTTGTTTTTTTTTCTTCCAAAACAATCAGAGCTCTAAGCCCCTCACCCTCCCCACTCCCACCCAAAACCCTCCCTTGTAAGCGACAACTGAAAACAGGCGAGACAATCACCCCCAAAGAAATCACAAGACACAGCACAATTTCACGACTGCCACCGACGAAGCAAAAAAAGTTCTACTGGAATGTCCCCTTGCAGGGTCGGGAGAAGCAGGAGCCAGAGTCTATGAATTGAGGGGAGGGTGGAAAGGTGGGGAAGCAGGGGGAGGAAAGGAAGCAGAGAGGAAGCCCTAGTCTAATGCTTAGGTGCGATTTCGGCCTCTTTCCTTAGCAAGCGGGACTGCTCCCCAGAAGCGTGCGCGCGCAGGTCGCCATCCAGGCGGGTCTCTGCGCTTTTGCGGTGAAGCGGCAGCTGCCAAGCCCGAGGCTCCTCCGCAGGGGTCGGACTGGGCAGGATTGGAGGAGTAAGTCAAGCTCCCGCGAGCCCAGAGTTTTTGCTCCTCCCTGTCTTCCACGACTTGCTCTGGAGAGGAGCCCGGGAATCGATGCACAATAAATTCTCCATCGGGTTCTCCTGACCTGGCTTTCCCGCCTAAGGAGGACGAGAGCTAGCAGAGGATGCAGGGTTGGGGCGGGGGGGGGGGGGGGGTGTTCTACAAGGGCGACTTGACTCGCTGGTGCAAGGTGGACTGGCCGAACAGAGTTGATTTCAGAGCTGGGGAGGATGCAGAAGAATGCAGCAGGGCCGGTGTCAAGCAAGAGAAGCCACAGTCTCTGTCAAGCAGGGCACAGATGAACGGGAGGATGACACTGTCAAGGCTTATGACCCACGATCTGACCTCCTTTTGTTGGAAGGATAGGAAAACAACATGCAGAATTAAACATTTCCTGCAGCAAAACGTGTATATGTGGACTACTTTCATAAAACCTAAGAGACTCTCATAAGACCACCGCTGCCTTTGCTTGCCCTTTGTAGCCCACCAGCTGGGGAACTGAGTTTATCCCATTTGGCCTTGAGTCCATGCCTGGGCATAGTTAAGGATTCCGTGGGGGGGATGGTGTGATGCTGGGCCCCTTGAACTGCAGCGCCTCATTCAGGAATGTGTCTCAAGACATCTTCTTGGTGTGTATTGCATTAGGGGTAGACCCTGGACTTTCCTGACAGTCGAGGGGCTATTCTGCCAGATGTGGGGTGTGATAGCACTTGGGGTGTCACTTTGAGTGTTAACTGTGGGCTTTTCCCATTGTTACTGTGAGCTCCAGGCTTCATGCAGGCGGGCATCTGTTGGGCTGTGTGCAGTTGGAGTGTCCCCGGGTGACTTTGGGATAGGTGTGTGGGAAGGAACAGGCAGGTTGGAAGTGAGGAACTGGGGTTGCCCAGAAAAATTAGGAGGGTTACTAGGGACTCTACTAGGGGTTGTCTTTCCTTGTGGCCCATCACCTTCTTAGGAATCAACTACATCTACCTTCAAAATCAATGAGAACTCCTCCTGAGACCCAGGGAGAAGAGAAGGACAGGTGAGGGCAAAGGAAAGGAGAGAGCCTCTAGATACAGAAAAGAACTTCGAAGAGAAAGATCCCCTTCCCCATTCACTAGAATACCTCCCAGACGGCACTGGCTCTGCAGCTATCACTTATAAATAAGTGTGAGACGGAGAAGGGGTGGGGTGGGCTAGGGGAATCTTTACTCTTTGCCCTGTTCCTTATTCATTTTCTTCATTTTCATCCGCCGGTTCTGAAACCAGATTTTGACTTGTCTCTCACTCAGATTGAGGAGTCTGGCCACTTCGTGCCTACGGTCCCTGGTGAGGTACATATTGAACAGAAACTCCTTCTCTAGCTCCAGCGTCTGGTATTTGGTGTAGGGACAGCGCTTTTTCCGGGAAGAGCGAGCGTGCAGCCAGTTGGCGGAGGGGTTGGCTGAAAGAGAAGCAGCGATAGAATCAAAGAAAAGAAAGGGGGTGAAGGGCCCCTGTGTTCTCCTTCCAAGAGGGTGCCCCTTTGGTCTCCACTCCCCATTTTTATTAGAGAAAGGGCCACCTGGGCCTTCAGCTCCCAGAAAGGGTCTCAGAGATGGGCCAGGAGCTGCTATAGAAACCTCCAGGTGAGAGAGTTTTGGACAGGATAGAGCCAAACCTGTGCCAGGCATCCCACAACTTCCAAAGGTTTGCCTGCCCCAGGCCCTCTCTGAGTCTCTTTCTCGGCTTGGGTCAGAACTGGTTAGGATTCAGGTCAGAGCCCAGCCTGGCTAAAGCCCCCTCCCCCACCAGCTCTACAAGACTAATGAGGTGGCTAGTTGACCAGAGTACTGGCTCTAAGTCTGAGAGGTAAGAGAAAGTCCGAGCTGGGAGAAAGGAGAGTGGCTTCTGCTCAGCCAAACTGAGGGACCTCCTGGCCCTCCAGTCCAGTTGAGTGCTCCCTCCTGTCTGATCACAAGCTTGGGTCTCTTGGCCACATGGCAGCAGGCATATGTGTCTATGTGATATCTCGCCACCCACCCCCCCCCAACACCACACACCACAAATATGGTTTGCATTTAGAGACGCAAACATTCAGCACACTCCAATTCACATGCAACCCAATTACAACCATTTATCACCTCCAGCCTGTGGACAAGAGAGCGCTGGGGGCTCACAGATAACTTATGGTTGCAATAGTCTCTGTTTCCGCTCCTGCTCATCTCGCAGTTTGGTTAAAGCAAGTTCAGGGAAATTGGGAAGCAAGATTGCTCCAGTCCCAAGGTGGGGAGCCATGGATCATGTGGGGGTAACAGAAGTCAATCACAGCACACCTAAATCCAACTGGCTCCACCCGGTGAGAGGGGACAGAGAAAGGGGTGATTGAGGGGAAGTGGGGGATAAACAGGAAACAAAAATATATACAGGCTTCTCTTCTCCTTACCCCTGAACTCAGAAAGGTTGCCAAATAAAGCAGTTAATTAAAAATAGCAGCCACCCTCTGCTAGATTCCTTCACCCCAAATGAAAAGCACTGAATATTTTTTTAAAGTAATAATAATCTGGTTCATCCTCCACTAAGTACCCTGTCTTACCAATTTGCAGTGCTATTTCCTTAATGTGATTGCCTGGGATGGGACCCGCAGCCACATTAAATATGAAAGAGGAAAAAAAAAACTGTTAATAATTGATCCTAGCCAAACTGCTGCCTTGCAATAATGGACTTTCCAGGCAGAGTTTGGGGGCCTGGGGTGGGGGGGGGTCTGCTTGGGTGTGAGCAGGGAGGCTTTGGGAAGAGCCGGGTATTACCCAAATGTCAGCTCTTGTGATCCCACCTGACAGGTTGGCAGGGGTGACCTGAGGGAGTAGGGCAGCTCTCTTTCCTCCAGCAGGCAATACACCCCCAAAGGACCTGTGGGCCCCTCTGATAGTGGGAAATGCGGCAGGGCAAGCAGAGACTTAAAAAATCTGACCCTCACTCTTGAAAAAGAGTAAGGGGTGAGGACTTGTCCCCACCAGCCTGCAGGTTATTGTTTGGGGCCTAACAGCTCCGACCAACTTGCCCTTCTCAGCCTTAAAAAACGAAAAATCCGAGACTCTTTCTGATCCCCTTAGGGAGCAGCACCTCCTGGAAATTAGTCAGACTGGGGTTCCTGGAGGGGGTGCATTTGGAGGGGTGGGAGACGGTGAGAAACTACCTTCCGAGGATAAAGTTCTCCGCCTCTCAGCAAGCCTCTCTTCCCCCCACCCTTCCTCTCCCCAGGGTCCTTTGGGGATCTCTCTCCACGCCGCGGGTCGGCCCTGAAGTTCGGAAGCGATTCCTCGACTCCCCGCGAGGCGGACAGCTCCGGCTGGGGCTAGGGAGCCCTGCGGAGAGCAGCGGGAACCGCAGGAAAGGAAGCGGCAACCCCGGCGAGGATGCCAAAGGAGGGGAGGGGGCGACCGGAGGAAAAGCTCCTGGGGAGGGGCCGGCGCATCCCCGGAGGGGGCTTAGCCTCTGGGTCCTGGGCTCCCCCCGCCCCTCCCGGCGCCGGCTGCGGACCCCGAGCGGCTACTGAGCGAGATCTGCTAGGAACAATCCTCCGCCAAGCTGTTGCATCGCAAATAAAATCCTAATGAGCCCCCTCCCACTTCCCCTTGGCCGGCTTTTACGGTGTGCGCGTGGCGCGGGGAGCCCTGCCAGCCGTACAGGGCTTCCCGGCGCGCTCCCGCCCTGGCCCGCGCGGCTCTCGGCCTCGCCGGCCGCCTCCCCGGCCTCGCCAGCTCCTCTCCCAGCCGGCGGTCGTCGGCCTCTTCCCAGGCTTTCGGCCCGGGCCTCCGGGGGCGTGGGGGAAGGGAGGCCGAGAGAGCGGCGAGCTGGTCCCTGCGCCCCGGGTTCCCGCTGGACTTGACGGAGCGGGGCGGCGCGCCTCCGGCGGCCTCAGCCTCCCTTTCTGGGGCACCCAGCTGCCTCCCTTCCTTCCTCCGTCTTCCCTCCGCCCTCGCCTGCTCTCCGGCCATCGCCGCGGTTTCCCTTCACATTGTCCGCAGTTTATTGCCTCTCCCCTCCCCTCCCCCTCGCCTGGCCTTCGGCCTGGGTATTTCCTCACTTTTTATAACTTACTTTGATCCGGCCTCTCTTTGTCCTCGCTTCCTTCGCAAATTTTATTGTCCCCGTAGCCGGGCCTTTGATTAGACAGGACGGCCTCCCTGCCCGCCGAAGTTTCCAAACTGTACTCGGGCGTGCCCTGCTTCAGGAGCTCCCCAGGCGCGCCCAGCAGCGGCTCCGCCTTCACAGCCGCCTGGCCCTGCCCCGGAGCAGCTTCGCCGCGCGGCGCCGGCTCCAGCCAGGTGCGGAGGTACCTGCTCTCGGCCGGCGGGACGCCCTGGGGCTGGATGTAGGGGTGGTAGACGGACGGCAGGCTTCCGGACGCGTGCGGGCTCAGCGGCGCCCAGGATGCGCCGAACACCGGCGCTTTGGGCTGGAAGCTGCACGAGGGGAACTCCAGGTGCTCCGCGTGGCCCGGCTGCCGGGGGCTCGCGTACTGGCCGGAAGGAAACTTGGCTGGAGGCGCGTCCTCACTCTCGTGACTTATGATCGAGTCGACATAATAGCTGCTAAGCGTCCCAGAAATGGACATTCTCAGACATTATCCGGGCGCTCGCAGGGGGAAGGGAAACGCTCGCGCGCGGCGCTCAAGCCGGGAGAGGTGGCACCCGGACCGGTGTGAGGGCTTTCGGACGCGACCCCCCCCAGCCCCCCACCCTCCCACCCCCACCCCCTGCTCAACTTCTCAGCCAACAAAGTACAGTGGAGCAGCCCGGCTCAGCGCTCCTTGCAAAATGATTGGTCAAAGTTTTTCCGACTGCCTGATAAAGCGTCAGCTCCGACATAAATCAATCGGGCGAGGGGGCTGCGCTCTCGCTGTCATACGTCCGCACCGCATTCCATATCGAGGATGGATTGTTTTATGCTGATGCAATGTGCTATCACGTCAGGGCTCCGGCGGCCACGTAACCTCAGCCCAAGCTGCCGGCCGCCCGCCCCCCACGCCCCCACCCCCGCTTTTGCAGGAAGGGGGGCAGTTCTCGACGTGGGGCTGCGGGGGCGGAGGAGAGGCGGAGGGAAAGCAGCGGGCTGCCTAGGGAGGGACGCTGGCTGTGGAGCCCTCTCCCCAGGCGGGTCCGAGAGGGAGCGCCGGACACAGGGAGGGAGAGAGCCCCTGCCAGGGGAGCGGCCCGAGAGGCCCGGGGCATAATTAAAGAAAGAGGTGGTCCCGGCCCCTTCACAAACACACCTCCACTCCACCCCGCCGGCCCTTTTCCTTTTCTCAGTCCCCTGACGCAATATGTTTATTAAACAATAGCGCGGCAGCAAGCCACTGGAGATGAAGGCAAGGGGATGGGGGAGAAGTTGGGATTTTATAGGAGGGGACTCTAACTAGTTTGGGAGGTTTGTAGGCCTGGGACTTTCTCCTGGCCCCTCAGTAGCTGAGGGAGAAGAGAAGGGAATAAAGGGGCCGGAGTGTCCAAAGATCCTGTCCTAAAATCTAGCTGTCTTGAAATTAGAGTCCGTATGAGGTTAAAGCGATTCATTAGGCAGGCCCTGGAAAGTTGAGCCTCCTAGAGTCCAGTACAACTAATCAAAGCTCCTTTAAATTTCTTGGGCCTCTCTCTGGCCTTGGTCAGAAGTGCACAGCTATTTGTCCTTTCCCCCACTGAATAACAGACCCTTAACACTGCCCAGGGGCAGCCGAACGAGAGAAAGGGTTAAGGGAAGTTCCCTAAGGCGTCAGCAGAGCAGAGCTGTGAGAAGGGGTCCAGAGTTATCTCCCCTTCCACCCAGTGGGGGAAGGAGGTCACTCCCGCGAGTTTCCGCCTCTCCTGACCGCTCTTGCCCGGCATTGCCCGCTCCGAAGGATTTCCAAACACGCTGTACTGGGCACCAGCATGGACTGGGAACCTGCGGGGTCAGTCTCCCGCCCTCCCGCCGCTTTTCCTCCTGCATATCCTTGCAAGGAGCTACCAAAGAGCCCACTGGATTGGTATCTACTCCGCGGCCCTGCGCCGGGGCTCCCCCGGGGCCCCCGGCCGGCTTCCTGGCCCAACTCCAGCCGTCGCTCCTCCGGCTTCTGTTCTCGGAGCTGTTGCTTCTGGTGGTGTGGGCGCTCAGGGAGGGGCGGCCCCTGGACAGACCCGCTTCTCTCCGGTCAGGTTTCAGGCAGGCTGGGGCCGATTTTCTTAGCAGTCTCCGACCCTGGGCCCTTGTAAGACAGGCTGTCCCAGTCCTGTCGTTTTAACAAAAGCGGGACCATTCTAATTTGCGGTTTTATCTTTTTGGCCATGCACCCTTCTGCCATGCAGAAGGCTGCGGATCACCTCCACATACGCACACACTCCCGCCCGCTTTTCTTTCCAAATGAAGCCATCTCGTGTCATTACGTGTGAAATACGAGGGCAAAGCGCCATATTTCTTCACATTATGGCGATTTCAAAATGATTTTTTAAAGATCAATGCCGGCGCCCAGCCGGCCCCCTCCTTTTCCACCCCAGCTCTCTGAGGGCGACAGCCCAGCAGATCCGGAACCAAACAGCGTGAAGATCTGCTTTTTCCATGGGACCCAAGTGGGAAAACAGAAATTCGATGCAAATTCTTCTAAGTAGCGTTTGGACGCTTGGGAAAGTCGAGGGAGCTCCCCAGACTCGCTAGCGGAAAATGCTGGGCACCAGGCGAATGAATCACAGTTATGGAAAAGCACCTGTTCTCCATTTGCCAGACCTATGCCGTCTGCTGTTGGCTTTACCTGTAATACAGATATTCTTCAGAAAGGAAAAGAAAAAAACACTCCTCTCCTACTATAAATAATGGTGTTATGAAGCATAGGGGGCTGAGTATATGACTTTCTGTAATATATAAATTAGGGCCCCAAAGGACATGAGGGCTGTGGCCAGGGACTTTTTTATTTATGGCAAAGCCACAGCGCACGGGGCTATTCTTAAGACCCAGGCTGTGCAGACGCTGGGCTCCCCGCCCTTCTGGTTGCCATTCTGTCTCTGGCTTTGCCGCTGCCTCTCTTTGTGACAAGAGAGAAGTTGAGAGAGTCACTTAGTTTAGGGAAGAAGCTTGAGGAAGAATATTAGGCTCATGACCTGTGCCCTACAAGGGTGGAGTGTCCCAGCAGACAGGTTTGTGGACTGCTGTCTGTCTGGTGAGTTTCCCCTAACCCCTGTGGCTCTAGGGTGCTGGGTGAAGAGGGGACTCAGACCTCTTTTCTGAGACCAAAACTTAGCTTTTGCTCATAAACAAGCTGGAGGGTGGGAATAATTCCAAAATGACAGGTTTTGGAGGTCTTGTCATCTTCTCAGAAGAGGTGACTCTGGAGGGAAGAGAATGAACCAGCACTTAAGCCCTGGAGTCCGCACCCCAGCTCATCTCCTCCAAGTGGGGATCCAGATATACCAAGCAGTAAGTCCCACGTCAGCTAGGCTTTCTAGAAAGCACTGCTGCTCCAAATTGGAGCTCAATTTCGGCTCAGGCAAACGATTAAAGGGTCAGCTGAGAGGAAGCTCCTCGTCTGGGTGCTCTGAGGACCTGTGAACCGCCCCCCAAAACCTTGTTTTCTCTCCCAGACAATGATACCCACCATGAAGGAGAGAAGCAAATAGGATTGCGGCCCCTGGAGCCCAGCTTCCAGGGCTGCTTAATAGAGGGTTGCTTGAGTGGGGGTCACTTCGCCCTGAGACACCAAAATGCTCCCCACCTCCTCCCCAGCCGTAAAGAGATAGAAGGAAAACCCTCTCGAAGCCTCTTGCCATTCCCTGCACCGGAGCTGCGCCTGAACACAGCTGGGGCCAGTAGCTGACAGTTCCGGGGAAGGGCAGGCAGGGAAGAGCTGCAGCTTCTGCCCACAGTGGGGCCCAGAGCAGCCAAGAACCAAGAAGGAAGCCGAGGTGAGAAGATCAGAGGCCAACCCTGGCCAGGACCAGCCGGTGAGTGCCTGTGGTTTAAGGGCTGTTTTAGAAGGGCCCTTCACTCTGAGAGACAGAGAAAATCTAGACAGAGGGAAGGAAATAAAAGCAAGGAGAAAAACAAAAAAAAAGAAGAACAGTAAGTGGAAAAGGGAGAAAGTTTTTTAATCAACAAGCTAAGCTGAAATCTATGCATGTGTATTTGAATAGATGTGTTTCCTGTACTATATTTCAAATCAATATTTCCATATGGGGAACCCAGCGTGCAAATGTGCTGTGCTCTATGCTGTGTACAGAATATGCAATAAATAAATCTGCCCAACTATAATACTAAATGTGTTTGGGCATTTGTATATAAGATCTAATGGTGCACATGTAAATGTGTATATGATTCTGCTCACATAAAAAGATCTATAACCCCAAAGCTTGTGTGTACATTTTCATAACCATCACACACTTATAGATAGGGCAAAAACTTGCATATCTGTGTACTTGAGCTGTGGCTATAAAACATTAGCTGATTCAGAAGCTTTACTATATTCAAGCAAAATATCCACAAACACGTGTGACCTAAGTCTGGATTCTTTTACAACTCCATTCTAAAATATTTCTGAGAGGTGAAGGAAATGCCTCAAATTGGCCCAGGGCAGGTTGTGAAATTTTGTGACTTTTTTGTCTGACCATGAAACCCTTTACTGCATCTCTTACCCAAAAACCACAGGGAGAGTGTACACATCCTGTGATGCTTATTTCATGGTCATGATGGACACAGGGATGAAGGCACAGTTCCTTGTGCACAAGTATGTCTCACACAAGTGTGAATCTGACCAGTGGTCAGAGATGAGTTGAATGTGAAAGCTCTCAGGTAACTGTAGAGGTCACACAAAAGGACTGCTGTGTACAATGAAATTAGGAAAGTCCCCTTGGCACCTGGAGTTTATTTTTTCTGAAGCACGATCAGAGTCCAGCCCCACTGTTGGAAAGAATGAGGTATGGGGACACTTGCTCCAGGGGGTGAAATCAAGAGTCCCCAGAACCTTCACTCTTTACATACAACAACCTCCAAAAGGAGCTGCATTCGATCTGCAAACATGGGTTCAACCCTTAGCGCTTCCACACCCTTCACGTGGGGATTTTAATTGTAAAGTAACGAAATCTTCTCCCTAACCTCCCTCCAGGTTGTCAGAGGTGAAAAGAAGGACAGACAAAGAGGTCAGTGGCCCAATCACATCCCGGGAATTTCTAACTACCAGGAATATGGGAGGCCATGGGGTGGCTGACTCTTTGGGAGCCCGTATCCAGGAGGCCAAACGGGGTGGGCGGCAGGCGGGGCGGAAAGAGTTGAGCAGGTAGAAGGTTATTACGGAATTGCTTCCATAAAACCTGTGGCTGTTGTAAAACTCTCTGCTTTCCAAAGACTTTATTTCCTCCTCTCTCTCTAACATCCCCCTTTTTTCTTTTTACAGCACTGTTCCTGGGAGGGGGTGGCCAAGGGACACCAAGGGATGGAAGACAGTCAGGCTCTGAGTGGCTGGGCAGGTTCCTGAGAGGCTGAGAAGGAAGGTAAGGCAACAGGACACTCCAGACCATCTTCACCCAGACCCGAGGATGAGGAAATGTCAGGACAGGGGGCTGCATTTCCTCCCAGGCTGAGGGTGGGTCTCCCAAGGACCTCCTCCACCCTAGCAGGGGCCCCTTATTCAGAGACACCCTTCGCCCTCCAAGTCAGCCCCGGCGCCAGAGCCCCATCCGGTTGGCCTCTTCCCCAGACCCCCTTCCGCCTTTCCTCTGCCTCAAGCAGGAGGAGAAAAGTTTGGGAACAACAGTTAGCTTATGCTTTGGACCGTCCCCCTCCTTCCACCAGCACTTGTAGTCACTCCTTTCCTGGGCAGAGAGCCAGCAGCCTGGAGAGGGCTGGGGTCAAAGAGGGTATCACAGCTTTGCCCCTGCCCCCTCCCCATCTCCTATCACTCCATCAGTCTGGGCTGAACTGTCCAACAGTCTGGGGTCCCCACTAGCCTGCAAGACAGGCCCCTTTGGGTGGGGGTGACCCTCCATACTTGGGATACCCACAGCCCAGCCCAAGGATCTACAGGGGAACCCTGGCCACTCAGTAGGAAGAGGCCATCTGAGGGCCGGGGAAAGGGAGGACTGTTTTGGACCCACCTCTGTCTCACTAGGAGGAGGCTAGAAAGGATCCTGGGAGCCTGGAGGCTGAGGCTGCAAGAGATCCTGATGTTTCCTTTTCAGAATAGGATAGGCTGAGCCCTATTCAAGGACACCCGAAGCCTCCTGTGGAAGTGGAGCCCTGTCCACCTGGCAAAAGGTTTCAGAGACCTCAAGGTCATCCTGTGTCTCTGCTGAAATCAAGTGCTTGCCCAGTTAGGGAGACTTTCTTTGGAAAGTCTGAATGTAGCCCAAGCAGTTAGCTTGAAGCCCCAACTCAGATCCTTTTGGCTCTGTAGAACAGCCCAGAAAGGTGCCTTTGGAGAGTGCAACACTCTTCAGTGCCCCTTCCCCTCCCAACACACGTGTAAACGAATACATAAGTGGGAAGACACCCTAGGGCAGCCCAGATCTCCTCTCTGGGGAACATTCTTGCTGCTCCTGGATTAGGGACCTCATACCTCTTCACGTGTTGCAAGGGTGAGACTAGTTCTGAGTCTGCTTCCCCGCCTACCCTCCACTCCTCCAGCTAAGCGAGGAGCAGTAACTGCCGTGAGTCGGGTGGTTTAATGTCGTTGTGTTCAGAAATCCAGGCCCAACAACATGAAACTACCTAATTCACTCAGCAGTTCCAGTTCATGCTCCAGGTCAAGGGCTCACTGGGGACAGGTCCCTGCGGCCATTTTTGTGGGCCCAACGGGCTGGCCAGCTAACTTCCTTTTTCTCCACCTCTTCCCAAACAGAACACAGTTGCTAGTAAACAAGTCCAGAGAACTGGAGGCAGGACTCCAGGCAAAACCTCTGGAGCTGGTTCTGGCAGCTCAGATTCCGGGAACTTTTGTTCCCTCTCAGGAGCTCTAGTCAGAGGGGACCCTGGGCCCAGCCTGGGCAGGGCCATGCGGATATACCTGCTTGGTCACTGCCTCTCAGCCTCTCTGAAGCTGGAGGTCTCCACAGCCAAAAAGATTTCTCTCTCAACTTCAAACTGCTATCAAGATATGTGTGTGGTCACCATCTGTCTAGCGCCTATCCTCCAGGGTCACCCAGGGTAGCTCTAAGAAGCCGAATCCTCAAGTCCTACGTCAGACCGCAACTTTGAAACGGGCACAGACAAGAGAGTGGAGAAAAACTGACAGTCGGAGCGGGAGCGGAAAAGCAGAGTGTGAGAAAGTCTCAGGAAGACGGGCGCAAACACAAGCCCAGGACTGAAAGGCAAGGCAAGAGGGTTGTCCTGAGCAGCCTCCAGGAAGTTACCCTGCCCCGTCTACGCAGAGGCAGAGCTGTCCCAGGTAAAACAACCCATTCTGAATTCACAGGTGAAACCGGGAACTTCGCTCCTTCCTTCTGGACCTTCAGCCTGGACCCTTCTCTCCCCGGCCCCCACCGATGTCCCCTGCTGCCACTTCCGCCCCTCCGGACCCCACGCCCTCACAGGTGCCCGGGCGCACACGCCGCACCCGGCGGCGGCCGCGCGGGCCGAGCGGCGGACTTACCTGGGCGGCAGCGGCGGCGGCCGTCGGAAGGGGCGGCAGGCGCGGAGCCAGCGGTCCTGTCCCACCCGGCCCGGCTCCCTCCCGGCCTCGTCCGAGAGGCCAGGGTCCCAGCGGCCACGTGTCAGACGGAGAAGTCCGAGGGGGCGCAGGAGTCTGCGGGGCCGCCCGCTCCCCCTCCCGGGTATAAATCTTGGGGACCGGAAATACAATAAAACTTCACCGTGTTGATGAACTTCAAACGGTTTACATCCCCTCCTGTCCTGAAAAGAAAGACGGCCGGGGGCGGGTTAAAGGAAAGGGAAACAAATTTACGAGCCGCGGAAGCACCCGCTCGGCCCCTTTCTTTCGCCGGGCGGCCGGTGTCCGCGTGTAGAGAAGCGGTCTGGCCTCGGACTGGGTCCGCGATCCCCGCCGCCCGCTCGGTGCTCACGGGGTCTGGAGGCCGCCTCCCGCCGGAAAACGCACCGAGGCCTCTGCTCGCCTTCCCGCTCCTGGCGAGCAGAGCTAGGCGCCGGGCCTTCTGGTTACGGCTCTGACAGCCAGCCACGGCCTGACCTCGGTTCTTCGCATCTGTGCGCCGAAAGCGGGTTTTTTTTCCTTTTTTCGCTCTAGCCGCCAGATCTTTGCCCTGCCCCTCCCTGTTTATTGCCAGGAACTTGCTGGAAAGGAGGAGAGAGTCAGAAGGTCTGAGGGGCTGAGTCGGGCAAGGGCACCCAGAGGAGTAACCGAGGGGCCGGTCTTCGCCCGAGTGGCAGTGACGGCCAGCGGCTAATAGTGTCCCAAATCGTCTCCTCTCTGCTTTCCTAAAATACTCAAAATCAAACAAAAATGACCACTACCCAGCCTGGCTCTAATCCTCTCCATAGTTCTTTTCTGCCCTGGGCCATTTTTTTGTTTTGTTTTTTTACAAACTTTGTGGAATCCAGATTTGGAATGGCAGTTCCGCAGTATGAACCAAAACTGAGAAAAATCCTTTTCGCCTTGGGCTCCAGATAACTGGGAGTAAAGTTACTGATTTCTTGCTCACTTTGTCTGATGAAGGGGTCTGGTTAGGTGCGCTTCAGGGTGGGAGAGCAAAGGAATTCCAGCATGCCTCACAGTTATTCATAAAACAAAACAAGAGAGACCAACCAAGGATTCGGGTCTAACAGGCTCTGGAGAGGTTTGTGTACAGGATTGAGGGCCGGCTGCAGACGCAGGTGGGGTATGGTGCACTGATGCTCATCTTTTCACACAGACACACAGGTGTGACCCTGCATGCCTCACAAACTCCACCACCTACCCCTCCAGGTAAAGGCCCCAAAGCATTATTGGGGATTTTTAAAAATGGATTAAAAGTGGCATGGACAGGGAAAACATGAGGTTGTGGCTTAGTTTCTAAATTTTCTGAAAGGCCAACTCTGCTTCAGGCAGTCCCACTCTGCCTCAGCTGGCCAGGGGTGGGGAATGCCCTCTGGCCCCTTCACCCTCACCAAGAGGGAGGAAGCTGGGAGCTCATTAACAGCTGGAAGACAGGAAGTAACTTGTTTCTATCCCAACATTCATATTCCAGGATATGCATGGGGCGGCCCCTCCAGCATGTGCCCCACTTCCCTCTTTTCACTCTTCGTCTTGCTGTACTTTTTTTTTTTTTAACAAAACAGTCACTCCTTCTATTAGAGAGGATTTGCCTCTGAGAGTTATTAGTGACAGAAGAAGGGCAGACCTGAGGGGCGGCAGTTTCCACACCATTCTAGAGTGTTGCTGGCCACCCCTGCCCTCCTAGGTTGTGGGGGTGAGGGGGGTAGAGACAGGTCAGTGTGCTGGCTCCCTGCCCATTGCTGACCTCAGTCTTTGTGGAATCTGGAAAAACGGAAGAGACCACAGCCTTAGAATGACATACCTGAGCACACACTAATTTTGCACACACTTTTCGGGGGCTTTCTGGTTTCCCTTTACCCCATCCCAGGAACCCAGGCCGTGGATTTCAGTTTAAAAATTAAACTCTGCATGGGGCCTCCAGCACCTAAAACCATAGATGCTGGACAGCCTTTTTCATCCCAAGGTCACCTGGCTCCAGAGTCAACTTTCAAATGCTCACCACAGATACCCAGCAACAGGGGAGCTGATGCCAACAAGCAACCTCCTGAATGTCTTTCATACACTAGTTGATAGTCACTGGTGAGTAAAGGCCACTTGGGCAATGTTTCTTTCCACCCTCAAAAGTTTTCCAAAAGCACATCCATTTCCAAGTTACTCTGAAAACTGAAAATGTAGATGATCAAGCTGTTAGATTTGGGGGAGGCTTTTTCCTACTCCAGTCCCCCCAGGAAAATAAAGCAGAGTTCTAGCATAGTTGGTGGAGAGTGGACAATTTGGATGGCGAGATGAGACAATGTAGACGAGATGCCCAACACCCGGATCCTCAAAGGAACAGAAATTGAGACACCACCGCCCCCTCCCATTTAGTGAGAATTACAAGAATAAATATTTTGAGGCCTTCCAGGTCCGCGTCCCTTCCTAGGGTTCATTAAGCGGGGGCTGTCTCAGACAAGTCAAAGGTGCCAGAGGCCGTGCTCCTGAAACCCGAGCTGAATTCGCTCCCTGCCCACCCCAATTTCTGGATCGGCTGCGGAAGCAGCTCTTAAGTCGCTGGTGGATGGGGCTGTGGCCGCTGCCGACCTCTAGGCGGCGGCCTGGCGTTGAGTCCGCGCTGAAGAAGATCCTCCTCCGGTAGCTTTGTGTCCCACGCCGAGTGAAGGGGCCTGCAAACGCACTGGGCTTGGCCTGGAGCTGGCCGCCGGCGTGTCGCCTTTGGCGCCCTCTGCCAAGCAAAAGAAACACGATTAAACGAGTGAGGGCTGGGAAAGGAATCCACAGCTAATCATGGCTCTATCCGCTCCCAACCCCCTGCCCCATCCCCGACTCTAGGGAGCCTTCCACAGCCCAAATCTCCTTTGATCTCTCCGGAAGCCGGCTCAGGGGCAGCGCCAGAAGCTTTAACCCCCCTCCCATAACTTGCAAAAGAAGTCACTGAGGCCCGTAGAAATTAAGTGGTTAACCCCAAATCAGAGCAGCTATTTAGAATGGCTAAGGAGGGTTGAAGGACATGTCCTCTACTCCGAATGTAATGTTTTTATTCCAAATTATGATGGCCCCAGCAAAAATCTCTTTCTTGTAAGCAAAGTTTGTCTCCAGAATAACAGACTTTGGAATCTGTCTATATTGGAAGTTTGGTATTTCCTGGATTTAAGATTTGGGGGGACACAGAGGGAATTGGAGACAGACATAGGAGTGACTCAGCTAGGATCAGGAGCCAAGAAAGGTCCTGCCCCTTCTCTTCTAGGACTGGTCAGCTCAAAGCTGCTGTCTCCTCCCTAGCTGTGTCTGCTCATGGGCAAGTGCTTTAGGCTTTCGAAAGCCTGGATGAAAATGACCTACTAGACCTGGATATTATAAGGTCTGATCACGTTGTAAAAGAGACCCCATGACTAAGAGAAGATGCCTGATATAAGACTGTCCCATAAACCCCAAAGAGAGGGGCTTTTAGAGTAGGCAGTTGGGCCACTCTCCTTGGCTTGAATGGGACCAGTTATTGGGGGTAAGGGAAAAGAGGGGCTTCCCTCATAGCTCAGTTGGTAAAGAATCTGCCTGCAATGCAGAAGACCCTGGTTCAATTCCTGGGCCGGGAAGATACCCTGGAGAAGGGATAGGCTACCCACTTCAGTAAACTTTGGTTTCCCTTGTGGCTCAGCTGGTAAAGACTCTGCCTGCAATGAAGGAGACCTGGGTCCGATCCCTGGGGTGGGAAGATCCCTTGGAGAAGGGAAAGGCTATCCACTCCAGTACCCTGGCCTGGAGAATTCCATAGACTGTATAGTCCATGGGGTCATAAAGAGTCAGACCAGACTGAGCGAATTTCACTTATGCTTAAGGGAAAAGAGGCCTGTTCAGGACCCAGTCCCTCTGAACCTGAGTTCAGAGACATCCAGAACCTGAGAAAAGGAGGTTGGGAGGAACTGGGGTTGCTCTCTCCCAAAGCAGAGATATCATTTTATACTGCAGAGCCCTCTAAGAGAAGTTTCTCCAAAGTTAGTCTTCGGACAGAATTCCCAGAGACTCCCCTGTGGGAAAAGGAGGGAAGAAGAGAGGGGGCCGCTGGGGCCACAGCAGCAAAGGGCACGGGCTACCATGGAGGAGACTGCGGGATGCAGCGCCTGCCCAGGTCTGGGCCCCCGGGGACGCTGCTCTCCCAGACAGGGAGGGGTTCTCGCGGACGCCTAATTACTGAGCGCACATCTGGAGCAGCTGCGCCCCAGTCGGCCTCGGGCACATTATTCTGCTCCAAATTCTATTTTCATTCCTGAGGCTGAGTCATAAAAGACTCCGGAGGCAGGATAAAGTCGGGTCTGTGTGTGTCAGCGTTCCTGTGTGTGTGAGTGTGTGTGTGTGAGTCTGTGCGGGTAGCGTCTGCGCATCTCACTGTGATTGCCCAATCGATTTGCAAAAGTTGTGTGTTGGGGGGGAATGGAGCAACATCAGGAGAATTCAACAGCGAACATACTGTGGGGCTCATTATCCGCCCATTTCAAGGGGAAGCATTTGGGGCTCAGAATTAGCCAGTTAATTGCAGCACTTCTTTGTTCATTTTAGGGCAGGAGGAACTGCGTTCTATGAAAATATTCCAAGTTTCAAAAACTTTTAAGATCTTTTCATTGTCATTGTTCTTCATTTCCATCCTCATTATGCCACTTGAGCATTCAGATCTGCCAGTATCACATCAACATTATTTTATTCATGCGCGCACACACACACACAAGCACACGCTTCATGCCTGGAAAAGTCACAGTTTCTTTGCATCAGCAAAATCTGGAAGTCTTAACTCTTTGGATTGTTGTAAGGTTTAATTAATGTACAACATGTCTAGGATTTAGCACAATGCCTAATGAACAAGAAGTAAAGAGGAACTGTTAATAACAGGAGGAGGAGAAAAGAGGTGGAGGAGAGAGGAACCAGGGAAAGAGGAGGAAATCTGCTTTGTTCTCAGAGAACCAGTCTAGGTTGGAGGGTGTGCATCTCAGCCTGTATATGTATAATGTATTCTTTTGACTTACAGCCATGTCCATAAAAGTGAGGCCCCTTGAACCCCTTGGCCTGTAACTACCTCTTCAATAAGCAACAGAGAATTGGGGCAATTATCTGGCTCATTTCAGGTTCAAACTCTCTTTAGCCTGAAGTATCTGGATCTGGTGGGGGAAAGGTCTGGGGAGTGGTGGTATATTCTCATCTGACTTCTCAATGAGCCTTTTCCCGTTGCTGCAGTGAGCAAGAGCCTGCCCTAGAGAACGGCTAGAAAAGAAACAGGGGCCCCAGAAAGCTGAAATTAAAACAGAACATCTGAGAAATGCTTGAGAAAAACCAGGTCTTGCTTGCTTCCTGGGCAGCCAGGAGGCCTTGGAGCTCCCTGATGAACCAGCCTCAGAGGCTCCCCAGATAAGCCACAGACCTTTGCCTGGTGGGAACTTTCATTCCATATTCAACAAACATTTCCTGAGTGCCCACTGTGTGCCCAGCGCTGAGCTGAGCTCTGGGGCTCCAGTGGGAGCTGCCCCCACCAGTTAGCCTTGCTGACTTGCAGTCATCCAGAAGTCTCTGCTCTCAGAAACTAGTCCAGAGGTCTGGGAAGGGGGACGACCCTGCTGGGCAAGAACTTCTGGCCAATGGCAGCATTGCCTTTTCAGAGCCAAAGTCCCCATGCAGGGGAGGAGCCAGATGGTCTGGGCATCCCTCCCATTGTCTGTCAGAAAGAGGCCAACTCCACGGCAGGGACGGCCTTGTGGGGGGAGGGGTGGGGCAGAGGGGCGTGAAGAGGGGAGGAGAGATGACTACAGGCTCCTGACCCTCAGTTGGAAGTTTTTAAGAACACCAATTAGCTTTTTTAATTAGTAAAGGAGAGAACAAACAGTCATATATTTCTTCTGCTCTGATTAAAAGCATTTAGGTCAGGTGTTCACAGCCAGAATTATTCAGTTTAAGTCGTCCCAAGCAGAAAATGGTTTATTTTTTCTTTTATTTTCAGGCAGGGGTCTGAATACTATTAGCCAAACATTGGCTTCTTGTTCCAGCCCAGAACTGTTGCAGCTGGTAGGTGGTGGTTGTGCCAGTTCAGAGAGGGGCAACCAGGAGTGGTTTGGGATCTTCCCTGCCCACAGTTACATATGCTTGAAATGTGTAGGCAGTTGAGGGGTGGAGTGTGTGTATAGCGGGAGGGTGCAATAAAGTCAATAATTTCCAGTTGCCTTAATTTGTCTGAACATCGTCCAAGAAGAAGGAAGTTTCTTCACCTCCCAGACCCCAGAGAAACCTGATTTTTCTTCTGGGAGGTATGGTTTGGTCAACTCAAAGGAGTGAAGAGAAGGCCAGGAAGTTTTTACTGTTAATAGACAGGAGAGAAAGAATAAAGTCTAAACAAGTCTCAAACATCGAGTGAGTTTAGATGAAACTAGGAGGTTTCTGAGGCTTGTCAGGGGCCACCTGCTTCTTGGCTCCTACTAAGGATTACAAAAATATTTGGGAGCTAATGTCTTCCCCTTTTAGCTCAGTGTCCTGTATCCACCACCGCCGCCTCCCACCCCTGGCTTCTAACCTTGGCTGTCTCCAGCCCCACAGAGTTGGGATATCCAACAAAACCGAATAGGTAGATCAGGGACACAAAAGAACATTTGCGGGGCTCAAAGACAGCATTATCTAGGGGGTTGCTGTCAAACAGCCTTCCCAGGAGTTCCAGCATGTTTCTTATTTCCTGGGAGGCTGGTCAAGCCTGGTATCCCTCCAGCAGTTGGTCCCACTCTTGGTGGGGGGGGGTTCCAAGATCTGCTTCGTCCCAGCACCCCACCAAAGTTTCTCCACACTTTCTCAAGCATACAGATCCAGGGAGGGAAGAAAGACCAGCTATACTGGGAACCAAGACCTCCAGTAGTGGTGAGGAGGGAAGCAGGCTGGCCTGGCAAACACCGAGACAGCAGCCACAGGGGTAAGTGAAGACCTGGGTTAATTGGCCGTATTTGGTCTCAGTATTTTCCAGACACTAGCTTCTTTAACTGATCTAAATAGGAGTTCATAACCTGGGGTCCAAAGGGTCTGAAACCCTCTGAAATTGTGGGGTTTGGTGAGTAATATATCAGTGCGTTTTTTTTTCCCATGGGGAGAAGGAAAGCAACAGCTTTTTTTTTTTTCTTTAATCAGATTTTAAAGTATGGGCAAGTGATCTCCAAAATGCTAGGAACTTTTTATTCACTTGTGCTTGTGCTAAATGGCTGTCATGTCCAACTCTTTGAGATCCATTGGACTTTAGCCCACCAGGCTTCTCTGTCCATGGGATTTTTCAGGCAAGACTACTGGAGTGGCTTGCCATTTCCTTCACTATTCACAAACAAGTATCACAAACAGGATGCTGAGGGAGGCAGTGAAATAGACTTAACTGACAAGATAAATTAAAGGAGCTGACAAACAATTGTGTATACCAAGGTCACATGGATAGCCTTCCACAAGAGGTACCTGCTCACAGGGGTTGAGGACCCCAGGACTGAGACAGGCAGCCCACAACACCCAGTCCCCACCTCTTGTGTGCACCCTTGCCCACGAAGAAGGATGTGCAAGGTCTGTGTGTCTATAATAAAAATGAAATGGAGCTTTACTCCCCTGGAGCCTGGATCTTCAGCCATTTGCTGCCTTGTCCATACCGAAAGAGAGCCAAAAGTTTCAGGATCTGTTTTCCTTTCACTAACGCCCTCCTCTTGGGGGGATGGGATCGGGAAGGGGAATATTGCCCTGATCTTCAGCTCCCTCAGCTCCAGCCAGGCCTATAGTGCCCCGTCTGAGACCAGGAAGCCTACACCGCCAGCCGCTAGCCGGGGCCACTCGCCATGACCTTAAAGTTCTCTTGGTCCAGGCTGGGCGCGGAGAAGGGCGCGAGATTCAGCAGGACAGGTAGACGGAAGCAGACACAAAGAAAGGGGCCTCGTCTCCTGCATTGCAGGCGGATTCCTTACTGTCTGAGCCACCAGGGAAAGGCCAGAGGGAAGATGGAGAATCACAAAGAGCGAAGTGAAGCATCCGGGCAGGAAAGCGGGAGCTGGAGCGCGGCGCGCAGGTGGAGAGGCCGAAACCCGCGTGCTGAGAAGGACCCAGAGGGGCCTCGGAGGCGGCAGGGCGCGTCTTCCTCCCATCTTTACAGGGAGGTTAATGAGCGGCCCCTCGTTCTAAACCGCTTCTTACAACTCCTAGATCTCCTTAAGGCTCTGATTAATTAATCAGCCTGCTCGAGAGGAGAGAGGTGCCCCAACGCTGGGACCCGGCAGGTTTTGCCGGTTCGTTTATTAATTATAGTGAGGAAGGGCAGGGGAGGGGAAATCCCGGGCCAGGAAATGGGGGCAAGTGACGCGGGCGGCCGGGAGGGAGCAAATGGACTGTTCCTAAGGGGCGGCTGAGCGCGGGGACCCAGAGACTAGGACGCACGCCCCCTCGGAGCAGGAGAGCGAGAACACCACTCTCCCTCGGAAAGGGCGCCCCGCCCCAGCCTCCGTCCGTGCGATCGCCAACAGTCCTTAGACGGAGTCGCTCCCTGAGATGGAGGCTGGACGGAGCCCCCATTCCACCGCGTCGCCTCGCCTTAGACCGCGGAGGTGGTGCACCTACAGGCCCTTGGCGTTGCGGCGTCCCGGGGAAGAGGGGGTCACCTTGTGATTGCGACCTCCCTTCGCTCCGAAAATGCCATTTCCGACGCTTCTGCCGGGTTTGAAAGTCTCATTTCTAATCTTTCAGCCAGGCTCCCGCCTCCAGAGGGCCGAGGCTCGGTGCTAGACCCTCCCAGGATTCCAGATCCCACCCCAGCGGCGCCAACCTGCGGCTGGGCGGTCGGCGATGCGGCTGGTGGCGCGCGGAATCCCGAGGTGCCCCTGACCCTCCTCCGGACGCCAACTCTGCGGCTCCGGCTCGGCCGCCTCCCGGCCTGGCGACCTTCCTCTCCTCCAGCCCACAACCAGGCCAACGCCGGGCACTGAGAGCTCCACCCCGCGCGCAGCCGGGAGGCGAAGGTGCTGATACCCAGCCGAGCACCGCAGGATCCGCGCCGTCGGGGGCCGCCGCGCTGGCCCAGCGCCAGGGAACCCTAGATAGGACTTGGTGTGTTCCGCGCAGTCCCAAATACGTCCGGAGTCGGGACCGAGGTGCATAACGGAGGCAAATCCTTCCGCCACGGCTTCTCCAGCCAGCCCAGTCCCCAGAAGACCTGGTCCCACTGCAGTGCGCACTCTCTCCCTGGAGCCGCGGCAACTTGTGGAGCCTCATTCCCCCTGGTTCACATCAGAGCTCAGAATCCCGGCTCACCGGGGCCAGGGAGCTAACGGATTGGCGAAGAGGTAAGGGGTTTAACGAGTAGAAATTTGGACCCTCTTCCTTTTTATTGTTTCAAAGGACAAGGTCCCTGGATATTGACTCCTCGCTCCAGAAGAGTTTCGGGCATTCTGACCAGTCCAGTGGGGCGGGGGCTTCCACCGTAGGTTAAGGAGGAACTTTCCAGGATGGTAGAGGCTCAGGAGTTAATGGTTATTTTTCTCATTATTGTTACTCATTATTACCCAGTTAATTTGGGATTAAGCCCTCACCTCCACTCCTGCCGAGACAGCTTTGCACTGTAGCCCGGAATGAAAAGAGGGTGACTCAGAGCCGTCCCAAGATGGGATGGGGTTGGGGCGCTTTGGCCTTAATTACCCCTGCAAGGTAGAGGCTGTTTTCCTTGTAACTAGGGCTGAGGTGGGGACAGAGGAGGAAGAATGGAAAGTGGGCTGAGGGCAGCCACTTTGGCATATCTTCCTAAGAAAGCCCCACTGCCCTTCGTCCTACTCCTTACAGACAGTGGTGAGAGAGGAGCACTAACCTGGGTACTTTCGCAGGAGGTGGACCTGGTAAGCACCCAGTTATAAGCTAAACAGAAAAAAGTGGAGACCTAACTGACCATATTTGGTCTTGGACTTTTCCAGATATTAAGTTCGCTGATGAGTCCAAATAGGAGTTGTTGACCTAATGGTCAAGGACTCTGAAATCCGCTGAAATTGTGGGATTTCATGGCTCTACAAGAACGCTTTCGTCATCGCCTGAGAAGCTCTGGGAAGAGAAGAAGCTTGGAGGGCATGGAGAAAGGAGGTGAGAGGCCCCACCCTGCGGCCTAGTGTCCTAGACACTGAGCACCGGACACCCATCCACATATTGCCAAAATGGAGCACGCAAAGTTGCCAGTCAGCCGTGGAGGCAGATTTTCTTCACTGCTTTCAGGACAGGTCAGGGTGCCAAGCACATTACAAGTCTGGATGTTTTCCTTTCAGTTATTCTTTATTTGGGAGCTCTGGGGCCCTTAGGGCAGTAAAGCAGGAGAAGAATCTGTCCCCTGATCGCAGCTCCACCCAGGGAACAGTCCAGCATCCCCTGCCGGCTGGGTCAGGAGTCAAACCTGCCTCCACCAAGTCTCAGTCTGTCAGGCTTGGCCCCTCAATCCTGTCAGCTCTGAGGACTCATTTCTCTGTGAGCCCAGGTCTGCTCCCTCTACACCTGGCCACCTGAATAACTACAGCAATTTTTCTTCTTCTTCCTATTTTTTGAAAACTGCAGAAGCCCCAAATCCTTAGCTCCTCTTAAGGAAGATGGTGCCTTTGGATCTTGGGATGAGGGGCATTGTGGAATCAAATTAACCTCTAAAGCACTGCAGGGCATGGTCTCCTGTGAGGACTTGGTGCTTCAGATCAGTTCTGGGTGCTGCCTGGATGGGTCAAATAGTCCCTCTGAGTTCAGAAAACCTATGGATTCTTCCGTCTTTCTAAGTTTGAGAAGAAAGAGAAGACAAAACCCAAGAGTAAGAGAGTGATGAGGGAGGAGAAAATGAGGGAGAGATTCTAACAGATTAAAATAATCAACCTCTCTTTCTAATCCAACAGCATCTGAAGGCTGATGCCTGTTTTAATCAGGCCAGGAAGAGAAGTTGGAGGCAGGGTGGGTGAGAGACTAAGTTCTCAGCTGACTGAGTCATGGGGTCAGTGTCTCTGAGGCAGTGAGAAGGCAGAACCATCCTCTGGGGATGGTAGGGGTAGGGGCCTGGGTCTCCTCAACTGCAGTGTGGAAGAGTGTGGGGCTCTTAAGGGTCTCCAAGGTCTCCTGTGGTGCCTTGCCTGGGTCTAGTAAAGTCTTTCCTCGCATTTTCTCTGGGGCACACTGCTTGTTTGTGAGGTATGTGTGTATTGAGGTAGTGGCTCTAAACCCATGGCTAAGAGCAACTGCCTCCTTGGGAGCCCAGGGCGATATGATTGAGAGTAGAAAGAGGCTTCATTTTTCTGGGCTGGGGGAGTGAGGAGGCCTCTCTCGACTCGAGCCAAGTGCTCCAGAGTCTAGGGAAATGGGGAATTTAGAGGAAAGGTCATATCAGGAAAAGCCCTGAACTCCCTGTTGACTACAGTGTTATTAAGGAGTTTCCACCAAACTCCTTTCCTCCAAGAATCTGGACTTTCTCTAAGGGAACAACCCCTCCCCATTATGGGTCTTTGTGCTTCTACTAATACTGGAAAGTACGATTCTGTCATATGCTTCCACATTTAACATACATGGAATATGTGAAATATACTGTGTACCATTCTTTTTTGAAGGGGAGCGTATATAGGTGAAAATATGAATTTCCTGTCTGCTACCTTTATTGCTGCGCATAGTTGGGAAAACATAATTTCCTGTCTCTTTTGCATGTTTTCATGAATCCTCTATCCTCAACCTTTACAGGATGGCTTAATACTCAGAGGCACGGCTGCCCTGACCCAGGATTGCTCTCTGACTCCTAAGAGTTACCAATTCCTAGAAGACCTTGAAATACCCACCATGCAGCCCCATAAAGATGCCTGCTTCTCTCTACATGCCTTTTCAGAGGCGAGTAATTTTGTATTGGCCCAGTCCATACAGATTGAGATCCTTTCTCCGACTTCTGCCCCCTCCCATAAACAACAAGCCCCTGGACAAAAATGCACACGCATCATTTTGTGAGTGTGAATTTTTAGTAAGATGGCGGCGCCTAGCATCCCTTCAGATTCAGACACAGGCTCTCCTAGGCAGAAGGCCCTGGGAGCCTCAGCACAGTCCGGAGGGCAACGAAATCTTGGTCCCCTCCCTACGTGGCAAGTGAGTCTGAAGCAAGACTCTCCCCAAACATTCTCCCTTCATCCTTTTTAGGGGGCTGCTGGAGTGACAGCTGAGTCTGCATTTTGGGAGCCTGGAGGCTCCCATCCGAAAGCAGCGTCTCAGGCCAATTTCTAATTTCCGTGGAGAAAGAATAACCACTGTCCCTTTCCAAGCGACCCCCGCCCACAAGACCGGTCGGAGCCGCGGGTCCCTGACTCTGTCTCTCTCCTTTTGGAATCCGGGACTCTGAACTGGGAGACCCCGCGGAGAGGGCCCAAGGCTGCACTCAGCACCCGGCAGCGGGGAGCCAGCGGCGCGCGGGAAGGATGGGAGGCGATTCTCTGCCCCCTTACACACACCTTCGCCGGGAGAGCGAGTCGGGGGGGGGGGGAGCCAGCGGGGGTTGGGGAGCAGGCGTTGCGGGTACGCCCCAGACCCCACCCGGGAGGCTGGATCGGTCCAGAGCTCAAGGTGAGCTGGTGGCCCGGGGTAATCTACCGCCGCCGCGGCCTCTCGGCGCTCAAAGTGCGGCCGGGGGGCCGCCCATCCCCAGAGGCCTCTTTGCGCCGCCGCTCCGAGCTGCGTGGTCCCGGCCCCCGGCGGCCGGTGGGAGGCGGGGAGCGTCTACCTACCTCTCCGGACCGCGCCGTCCTCCGCGCGTCTTCCAAGGCTGCAGGAACCCGGGACGTGGGCACGACCGAGCCTGGAGACGGAGGTGACGGCGCCGGGGCCTGGGGTGAGGCTGCTGCCGGTTGCCGCCCTCTCCCCCGCCCTGGGAGGCCTCCGGGAGCAGCGTCTAGGTCTGGGGCGGCGGCGCCGACGGCTCGGGGGCGCGAAGGGACCCGTGCGCCCTGGTTCCCCTGGCGCCGGCGAGCGTGGCGGGGGCGGGGGGCGAGGACGGGGCTGGGGCGGCGGGTCCGCGCGGGTGCCACCTTCCTCCGCGTCCGCCCGGGCCGGGCTCCCGCCGGTCTCACCTGCCCCTCCTCCCCGGGGCGCTGTCGGAGGATCGCAGCGCGGCGGCTCCCAGAATGGGCCTCGCCTGCTTCTGGAAGGGCAGGGCCGCAGAGGAGAGGCGCCGAGATGGCCGGCAGAGAAAAGAGAGGGTGTGAGAGTGTGTGTGCGTGAGTGTGTGTGTGTGTGTGTGGAGAGAGATAGGAAGGCAAAGGCGAGGTGGGGGTGGGAGTGGGGGTGGGGAGTGTATTACAGACTATAGGGAAGAGAATTCGAGGAGAGCTTCCCAGAGAAGCGGTCAAATGCAGAAATAGACAAAAGAAGTGGGAGAAAGCAGAGTCGGGGGGGACAGAAAGAAGCCCCGGGCTTCCGAAGTGAGCGACAAGTTGTCTTCGGGAGTTGGGAATGTGAGCGGGAGGGGCGAGGCCGGAGGAGTCTGAGAAGAGGAGGGGGCGCCCTGACCTCGGCAGGAGGCGACAGACACCGGCGGAGGACCCCTCCTCCGACCCCACCCCCGCCTCACCCAGTCGCTCGCCAGTTGCAGCCCTTCTCTCGCTGCTGCGGCTCCCGGGGGCGACTTCCCGCGCTCCCCTCCTGCGGCTCCGCCCGCCTGGGGCGCTGACCGCCTGGGGGTCGGCACCAGACTGAGTGCTGCCCTTCTGTCTGCCTTCTTTCTTCAGTTCCCTGGGCCTTAAATGGGACTTTCCCCCATTGAATGAACAGGACAGGTGAGGCCAGAGGAAACGACCTTGGCCAAGGTCAAAGGAAGAGCTTGTAAGTTTCACTTTCCATCCTGGCTCTTAGGACGCCTTTGTGTTTAGCCCTTTCTGGTTGTTCGAGCGCCTTCCTGAAACCACGGGCTCTTATTTTTCTCTCAGACCCCAATAGAGGTTTCAACTTAACCTATTATCAGTGAAAACTGCCACAGTCTGAGTTCTAACTTTCCTAACTCCCAATTGGTTGGTCTCCAGGAACTGCCGTTTGCCAGGCCTCAGACTGTAAGCCCCCCTCCACAGCCAGCATGGGGCTGGTTGGTTACTGTTAGTCGCTCAGTCTGACACACTGACGGCCCCATGGACTGTAGCCTACCAGCCTTCTCCGTCTGAGAAATTCTCCAGGCAAAAATACTGGAATGGGTTGCAATTCCCTTCTCCAGGGGCTCTTCCCAACCCAGGGATCAAACCCTGGTCTCCTGCATTACAAACATATTCTTTGCCCTCTGAACCACCAGGGAAGCATGGGGCTGGGGAGCCAGTTAGAATCTAGCCTCTTCTGCAAATGGTTGGGGGGGGAGGGGCAGGTATGATGTGTCTCAGATCTGAGTTCTCGGCCTGGCCTCTGCCACTAACTTAAGCCCTGGCCACCTACCCCACTTTTTATTGTTTGTTTCTCTGTAAAATGGGGGAGCAGGTGAGATGAATTGTTTTGCCTCTGCCTTTCCACTGGTTCACAGGTTCTGGTTAGCTTACACTGAAAAGGCATCCAAATGATGATGTTATTCTGAAGCCACTTAACTATGAGTATAGAAATATGACAACATTTAAGTTTGGTCAGTGAATGAGTCTACTTTTCTGTACTTTTATTGATAATGCAGCAAAACTACTAATGTTAAGTGTGTGGCTCCATGTATTTTTGTGTATGTATGCATGTGCAAGATATTTCTAACCTTCCTTTATAGCACTGTAGTCAATAACCCTCTAAAAGAACCACAGTTCTGTCTTCTGTCACCCTGGATAAGTTTGTCTGTCTTTGAACTTCCTATATATGAAGTCATGATATGTAATCTTTCATGTTTGGCTTCATCTGCTCAGTATTATGTGTGTGAGATTTATCCATGTCAGTGTGTTACAGTAGCTCATTCTTTTTTATTGCCTTATTCCATTTAATGCCATATTCCATTGTTTGAATATATACCAATATATTTATTTATCCTTTTCTTTGTGGACATTTGAGTTGTTTCCAGTACTATAAAAAAGCCACTATGAATATGCGCGTTTGTGTCCATGTGTTTTCTGATGGACGGGACGCCTACACTTAAGAGACTCAGGAGTGGAAATGCTGGGTCATAGAGAAGGAGTATGTTTATCTTCGATAGAAACTGACAGTTTTCCAAAGTGGTTGACTAATTTATACACCCACCAGCAATGTATGAGAGACCCATATCCCTTCCAATACCTGGCATTATCTGTATTGTTCGTTTTAGTTATTATGGAGATATATAATGATGTTGCAAAGTATGTATGTGTGTGCATGCATTTTTAAAAAGTGGTAAAATAAATAACTTTTATAAAAATTTATAACAAAATATCCACTGATCAACAGCTCCCCCTTCCACCATCCTACTTTCTGTTTCTATGAGTTTGACTTCTTTAGCTAGCTCACGTACGTAGAATCATACATACAGTATTTGTCTTTTTATGAATGCCTCATTTAATATCTTCAGGGTTAATCTGTGTTACAACATGTGACAGGATTTCCTTAGTTTTCAAAGCTGAATAATACCCCATTGTATGTATACACCACATTTTCTTTATTCATTCATCTGTTGATGGACATCTGGGTTTTTTTTACCTTTCCACTATTGCAATTAATGCTGCCATGAATATGGTTGTGCAAATATCTCTTTAAGATCCTACTTTTCAATTCTCTTGTGTATATAGTCAGAAATGGGATTGCTGGATAGTTCTATTTATAATTTTTTGAGAAATTTCTATACTGTTTTCCATAGGGGCTGCACCATTTTTTCATTCCCACCAACAACAGTGCATGGGACATTAATTTTTCCACCTCCTCAACACTTGTTATTTCCTGGTTTGTTTTATTTTAAATAGCTTTCATTCTAATGGGTAAGAGGTGATTTTAATGTGCATTTCTTTGAAGATTAGTGAGGTTGAGCACTTTTTCATATGTTTCTTTACAGTTTGGATATCTGAGTCTGTGTATTTTCATTAAAGAATTCATTCATTCACTCAGAGAGAATCAAGTCAAAGGGCCAACAGTTCTGAACTCACCATGTAAGGAAAGCCGTTCTGGACATGCCAACCATCATGGAGCTCCAGCCAACACCATGGGAAGCACAGGATTCCCTCAACACCCCCACAGAACCACGAGAAATAATCAGTTTAAGTCATTACATTTGCCATGGTTTGTTTTTCAGAAGCAGATAATTGATATAATTTGTTTGTTTGTTTTTTAAAAAGATTCATCCAGAAGACATTAACTGCTAAGCCCTGAGAAGTAGGAGTGATGACTACGATGTAGGCAGATCCTGTAGTCAGGGAGCCACACTTTGCAGAGGGGAAAACAGAGGCGGCCAGAAGCCATCATACAAAGTGTCCGAGAACAGGCCCGCGGATCCTGCAGAGGGCCCTTACCTGAGTGAGGGGCAGGAGGGGGCAGTCTTCTGTTCATTTAAAATAGATTTACTCGTGGACTTCCCCAATGGTACAGTGGTTAAGAATCCACTTGCAGGGGTCATGGGTTCAATTCTTGGTCTGGGAAGATTCCACATGCTGGGGGGCAACTAAGCTCATGCATCACAACTCTAGAGCCCATGAGCCACAACTGCTGAGCCTGTGCATTGCAACTAGAGAAAGCCCGAGTGCAACAGCGAAGACCCAACACAGCCAAAAATAGAAATAAATAAATAATAAAACTGAAAAAATGTATGTCTACTCTTAACATACTGCTATATATAAAATAAATAATATAAAAATATATAAAATAAAAATAGATAAGGAAGGACCTATATAGCACAGGGAACTATATTCAATATCTTGTAATAACCTATAATGGAGAAGAATATGAAAAAGTGTATATATATGTATGAATCACTGTGCTGTCACCTAAAACTAATACAACATTGTAAATCAACTAACCTCAATTAGAAAAATATATTTACTCTTCAACCCAGATTTATGAGTCAAACACTGTGCTTTTTTAAAGTCTGTGTGTGTGTTTTAAGATATCCTTCACTTGTTTTTTCGCAAATTATATAAATTGGTCGGTATCTGGCTTTATTTAGAGAGTTCTCTGCACTCCACCAGGTGTTCAGGGTAGGCACTCCACCAGCTGTTCATGTAGAGACCTGTATTAGTTTTCTATTACTACCATAAGAAACTTCTCATAAGTTGTCATCTTATAATTTGTAATAGGTCAGAAGTCACACACACAGAGGTTTCACTGGGCTGAAATCAAGGCATTGTGAGTGCTGCATTCTTTTCTGGAGGCTCTAGGGAGAATCTGTTTCCTTGCTCATTTGAGTTGTTGGCAGAATTTACTTTCTTGCACTGCAGGACCTCCATTTCCTTGTCGGTTTCCCACGGAGGGATGTTCTCAGCTTCTAGAGGTCAACCACATTCCTTGCCTCTCTCCTTTCTTCACCTTCAAAGCCATCACTGGCCTGTCAGGTCCTTCTAATGATCACATTTTTCCCCCTTCTTCTCTGGTCTTCATCTCTCTAATTCAACAAAGAAAGATTCTTCAGTTTCCAAGATCTATGTGGTTGGTCCTACCTGGATAATACAGGATAATTTCCCTCAAGGTGCTCAAGGTCCTTAATCATATCTCTGAAGTCCTTTTGCTGTGTGAGATAACATATTTATAGGTTCCAGGAGTTAGGGTGTAGACATCTTTGAGGGGTTGTTATTCTTTCTACCACAACATCTAAATGTTATTTTTCTTTATTTTTAAAATATACCTGAGATATATTTGTACATATGGTGTGAGAGTACAAGCTTGTTAATAGGTTTGATCATCTTTTCATGTGATTATTAGCTCTTAAATTGCCTATTTAAAACCTAAGCTCATCTTAAGTGTTAACCTGATGTCATTTCATTGTCATTTAGTGAGAGCTCTTCCTTCCAGGTAAATATTAATCTTCAGCCTTTTATCTGTCTATCATAATAAAAATAGCCTTTTGTGAACAAAAATAGGCACAATTTCTAATCTCATGAAATTTACATTCAGGGGGGAACATAGATGTTAAATTTAGAAGTGAACATTTAATAACAAAGTCACATAAAGTGCTTGAAAAAAAGAACAAGCCAGGCTCTATGATAGAGAATTTGGAAGAAATTCATGGAAGTTGTCTGTAAGGTTCACAGAAGTTGTCTTATAAAGACATGATATTGCAGCTAAGACCTGAAAGACAGGTAAAGAGTTTATCTAGTAGAAGCATAGAACACAAGGGTGTTCCTGGCAACTCTCTTCTCGTCTCCACCATCCTGTGTGTGGTTGGATTTGCTCCTCGTCATGCCTTTTCACAAGACTTTCAGGATCAAGTGATTCCTGGTCATGAAACAAAAGAATCATCCAATTCTTCAGTGGATTCGAATGAAAAGGGTAATAAAATCAGGTACAACTCCAAGAGAAGACATAGTAGAAGAACAAGGCTGGGTCTGTAAAGAACCTCGCCTATAAAGTGGCACACGGTGTCAAGGTTAGTTACCTTTTACCATGTTACTCTGAGAGCATCACTACTGTCTGAATAGTTGGATGTGTTTCCCTGGAAGATGATTTTTCTCTTTCTGTTGGTGTTTCTTCTTCATTAGTGTGTTGGTTTAGTAATAAATCCAAGGATTGATAGGGGAAAAAAGTGTTCCTAGCAGAGACGGTAGTGTAAAGATCCTGAGATAGTGTATAGGGCTAATTAAAGACTAATTTTCTATAAATCTGAAGTTATTTGTATAGATTAAAGAGACTCAGGTTCATAGAAAGTGGGACTTTTTTCCTTCAGTATTTTTTGTCAGCTTTATGGAAGTATATATATAATAAAATTTACCATTTTAGAGTTTATAATCAATGATTTTTAATAAATGTTTATAGTCCTATAACTATTTCTATCCCCGCAAAAATTTCCTGATGCCCTTTTGTAGTCAGTCTGCTTCCAACCCATCCCCAAGCAACAGTTGAACTATAATCTTGTCACCATTAACTTGATTTTTGTAGACTTTCTTTTTTTTTTTTTAACAATATTTGTTTTTATTTATTTCTTTGACTGTGTTGGGTCTTAGTTGCAGCATGTGGGATCTACTTCCCTGACCAGGGATGGAACCCCTGGCCCCCTGCATTGGGAGCATGGAGCCTTAGCCACTGGACCACCAGGGAAGTCCCTGTAGACTTTCATCTAAGTGTAATTATTCAGCAAGCATTATTTTTGTCCGGCTTCTGTCATTTAGCATGCTAACTTTGAGATTTTTTTTTCATAGTCTATGGTTCAGTAATTGGTTTCCTTTTATCACTGAGTGTATTTATTCCTTTTTATAGGCATACACCATTTATTTATCAGTTTACTAAATGTTGGACATTGGGTTTGTTTCCAGTTGTTTGGCGCTGTTATAAATGAAGTTGCCATAAACATTAACTACAAATCTTCATGTGGATAGATGTCTTCATTTCTCTTAGTAAAATCCCTAGGAGTGGGATTGCTGGGTTATATAGTTGGTGTATATTTCACTTGTATTCTGTGGCCTTGTTAATATCTCTTATTTGCTATAGTGGGAGTCTTTAAAGTAGACTTGTTAGGATTTTCCACATAGATGATCTGTGAATAAAGACAATTTTATTTGTTTCCAATCTATATGCTTCTTATTTCTCTTGCCTATTTTACTGTATAGGACCAACAGTTCAGTGTTAGTGGTAAGAGCAGATAATCTTGTCTTGCCCTGATCTCATGGAGAAGAATTCATTCTTTCAGTATTAGGTACACTGACAGGTTTAAGTTTTATTAGTTACTCCCTATCAAATTGAGGAATTTCCCTTTTGTTCCTAGCTTGCTGAGAGTTTTTTGTCATGAATGGATGGTAAATTTCATCAAGTAGTTTTTATGTCTCTATCTTTTTTAGTTTTTTGACAAAGTGAATTGAACTACATTGGTTGTGTGTGTGTGTATGTGTGTGTGCATGCACTGCACTGTGCGGTTTGTGGGACTTAAGTTCCCAGACCAGGGATTGAACCTGGGCCCTCAGCAGTGACAGTTTGGAGTCCTAACTACTGGACCACCAAGGAATTCCCTACATTTATTTTTCAGATGTTAAACTCACTTTGCATTCTCAGGATGAACCCCACTTGATCTTGGTATATCAGCCTTTTTATTTACTATTGCATTCAATTTGCTTTTTAAATGTTAAGCCTTTTTATATCTAAGTTCATGAAGATTATTGATTTGTAGTTTTTGTCTGTTTGATTTCATTTTTAATTTTTTTTCTCATTTGGGTATCAGGGTAATGCTGACCTCATAAAATAAGTTGGAAGAATTGCCTCCTCTTGTATTTTCTAGAAAATTTGTGTAGAATTGTGTAGATACTCTTTCCAAAATGTTTGGTAGAATTCACCACTGAGGCCATCTAGACCTGTAGTTTTCTTTGTGGGATTTTTTTTTTTTAAGCACAAGTTCCATTTCTTTATCAACATAAGACTGTTCAGGTTATATATTCCTTCTTGAGCAAGCTTTTAAAGTTTGTGTCTTTTAGGGAATTTTAAAGGAATTCTATGTTGTTGAATGTACTGGCATAAAGTTGGTCCTAATATTCCCAGAGGATGAAATGGTTGGATGGCAACACTCAATGGACATGAGTTTGAGCAAACTCCAGGAGACAATGAAGAACAGGGAAGCCTGGTGTGCTGCAGTTCATGGGGTTGCAAAGAGTCAGACACGACTTGGCAACTGAACAACAATATTCCCTAATGTTCTTTGAATGTCTATAGGATCTGTAGATGTTTCCTCATTCATTTCCAATCATGGTAATTTATGTCATCTCAGGTTTTTTTTTTTTTTTCTCTTTCCCTAACCAGTCTCCCTGCTGCCTAGAGGTTGATCAGTTACATTAATCTTTTTAAAAAGTGCTTGGTTTCATTGATTTTGCTCTATTGTTTATGTGTGTGTGTGTGTGTGTGTGTGTGTGTGCTCAGTCGTGTCTGACTGCAACCCCATGGACTGTAGCCTGCCAGGCTCCTCTGTCCATGGAATTTTTCAGCAAGAATACTGGAGCAGGTTACCATTTCCTACTCCAGGGAATCTTCCCAACTCAGGGATGGAATCAGAATCTCTTGCATCTCCTGCACCGACAAGTGAATTCTTTACCATTAACAACACCTGGGAAGCCCTTCTATAGTTTATACATTTTCTTTCATTGATTTCCACTCTTTATTATTTCCCTCTGCTTACTACAGGTTTAATTTGTTCTTCTATTTTTTTCTAATTTCTAAGGTACAAGTTTAGAGTATTGCTGTTAGACCTTTCTTCTTCCTTTTAAAAAATAATAGATAACTTCTTTATATTTATTTTAATTTATGTATATTTATTTTTGGCTGTGCTGGGTCTTCGCTATTGCGTGTGGACTTTTCTCCAGTTGTAGCAAGCAGGGGTTACTCTATCTTGCGGTGTGCAGGCTTTTCATTGTGATGGTTTCTCTTGCTGTGGAGCATAGACTCGAGGCGCATGAGCTTCAGTAATTGCAGCATATGGGCTCGGTAGTTGTGGAGCACAGGCCGAGTTACTCTCTAGCATTTAGGATCTTCCCAGACCAGGGATTGAACCTGTGTCCTCTGCATTGACATGCAGATGCTTAACCACAGGACCACCAGGGGAGTCCAGGCCCTTTCTTCTTTTCTAAGGTAAGAATTTAATGCTATTATTTTCCTTTAAGCACTGCCTTAGCAGCATCTACTGCATTGTGATAAATTGTACTATTAAATTTCATTCAGGTCAAGATATTTTCAAATTTCCTTTGTGATTTCTCATAAGATCTGTGAGTTATGCTTAATTTCCAGAAGTTTTGATGATTTGTCATCTCTATTGTTGCTGATTTGTGGTTTAATTCTGTTTTGTTCAGAGGATATACTTTGGAAATTTGAATCCTTTTAAAAATGTTAAGAATTACTTTTTTGGCCAGATTATGAGCCAATTATCATGTGAAAAGATGATCAAGCCATTATCATACCTGGACCCTATTAAACTTCACCCCCAACGTTTGACTCATAACTAAAATGCGTCATTTCATTTCATTAAATTTGAACTTGTTTAAGTCAGTCATTATGGTACTCTATGAGGCCTACAATCAGAAGCCCGTAATGGAGGTGAAAGTTCTGTTGAACGCCTTGTCCAAGAGTTCAGTACTGTGTATTTTTAGAAGTGAAATGAATGTCTTGGTCATTCTGTCAGGAACTCTGAAGAGGATAGAGAGTATCTTGGTGAGGCCTTGTATTGCGGCTCTAGTATGTACAGTGACATGTCTGACTTTGATTTGTTTTGAGGCATCTGTGAAGCCAGAACATTCCCAGAGTTCTTTATCCCAAAAGAGGTGACCGTGAATAAAGAGTTGTTGTTGCTGCCGTTGGTTGGACCGAATGGCTAGACCACTGACTGTGGCCTAAATGTCTGAAAAAATGTGCAGAAGGGATCAATTGGTGGCTGAGACATCCTTTATTGCTAAGACAACCGTCAACATTTGGCAAATTGTGTGGACCCTCAGGTCCTATCCTTTATCAGAGATGTCTGGTAAGGAATGGAGGCAAAGAGAGAAAGCAGACTTCATCAGGGGTGATGGTGGCACTGGCATCTTTCAAGCATATGAACTCTTCACTCAACTGATCTTCAGGGGCTGCCCAAGTGACCAAGGGATGTGAGGGAGGGATGACCTGGGATTTGCTGCAGGACCAGGTTTGGCTCTGTCCTCTAGATACCATTTTCATTCCATCTAGGAGACATCAACAACCCTGCCAAGTTTGTGGGTTATTTATTATGTACCAATAGATAGCTAGAAGAAATAAGGGCCAATGTTTATTGAGTACTAACCACTACACCATTCTGACTCTTTTATGGCTGTGATTTTTTTTTTTTCTATTTTTAAATTCATTTTGCTTCTGTGATCCAGGAAAAGTCAGGGCATTCTCTGCTTAGAGTGGTGAAGGGCAAGGTTTTTGTAGACAGACAGACAGACCAAAGCTTGACTCTTGGCTCTGCCTACACTCACTGTCTTAACTAAGGCACCTTAATCTTTCCTTAACTTGGAAACTCAGCTGATAAATCTTTGAGACAAGTACATGGGTAATATATGGAAGTAGTTTAACATAGTGGCTGTCATGTAGTGAGACTTCAGTAAGTGTTAATGATAATTTTACTACCCAATTTGCATCCCAGCTGTTCACTCTCTGTGGACCAACGTGAACCTCAGTTTCTTCCTCTGCGATGTGAGGATAATAATAAGCATCTCAGAGTTGTTTTGAGACCTAATCCAGTGTCTCACACTACAACACATTACCCTCAGTACATTTACCCTTACCGAAGACCCACCTCCAAACGCATTGTCAAAGGACCGCCAACACTCTGGAACTCAAACATTTCTGTAATGTAGCAGCTCCTACAATACAGCTCAACACACATTCTTGTCTCTGCAGTTTATCTGCATCCCAGACATCATGTTTGTGATCTCAGCCCTGCATGCTGGGTCGGGGGTGGTATTTCTTTTGCATAACAGTGGTTGAAAGCTTGCTGTCCTGGAGTCAAACCCTAGGCCTTCCTGTTAGTAGCTGTGTGAACTGAGATAAGTTATTTAACTTCTCCAAAAGTCAAATACAAATGAAGGCTAGTTAATGTCTATCATTTCTCAATGTAACTCCATCCTCTGAGGTTTAGAGGAAAAAACAATATGGTATAAGCAAATTAGATTTTTTAAATAAACTCACTCTTTTAATCACAGGTTCTGTCACAAAAAGAAGAAATCTCAATTCTTGGCTCCAAAAAAGGGAGAGGGATGGATATAGCATGAAGAATTTAATTTAGACCTGAGATGACATTCTCGGCAGCATGGGTCACTCAGAGGAAAGTAATGACTAAGAGGAGGGAAAAGAGGCAGGAAGCCACATTAATAGGATCTCAAAACAAAAGGCAATTTCACCAGGATGAAATGATTTGACTATAGTCTTGGGCAGGCAGAAAAGATAGCTAGATCAGTGGTTTCCAAATGTTTCTGATCAGTCCTGTAGGTATATATAGTGTACATAAAGTACAATTGTACATAAAGTACAATTCTCTCAAGTAAACAGGAGAAATTTGACTAGAATTATCTTTGGATTGCCTGGAGTTATTGCTTCTCTTTGACAGTAAACCAAAAAATGAAGTATGGTTATGAAGTATATATATAGTGTGTGTGTTGATGCATATTATGTGTGCAATACAGAGAGAAAGTGAGAATATATATTGGGTCTTTGTGTAATCTAATGTTTAACTGATCTATTGTATTTCAATTTTTAAAGTGCTGGTCACAGTCCACTAAATTTTTTACACCACTTATCCATGAGCCATGACTCACAATTTGAAAACCCTAGACTAGATGATTTCTTTCTATCCATTTTAATATGAGCCCGAGAGGCTTATTCTCACTCCATACTTGATGTTTCAACAGAAATCTTATGGATTTACATAAAGTGCAATTCTCTCAAGTAAACAGGAGAAATTTTATTTATTTTATTTTATTTTATTTTTAACAGGAGAAATTTTAGTAGAATTATCTTCAGATTGCCTGGGGTTATCGCTTCTCTTTGACAGTAAACCAAAAAAATGAAGCATGGTCATGAAGTCTGACGGCTTGGGTTGAATTCTGGCTCTGCCTCTAGCTGGCTGCCTCAGTTTCTTCGTCTGTATAGCAGACATAATAATAATAAATAATAGTAAAATCTGTAGGAGTAGCAGTAGTGTCTGCCTCCTGAGTAACCAGGTAAGACAACACAGGCTTGGGACATAGTAAGTGCCCCCAAATATTGGCAATGGTATTATTTATTATTTTTGAATATTCAGTGTTGTTGTCTTGCAGCGGAGACCTGAAGACAGCTTAGACATAAGTAGCGCTAAACTAAGGAAAGAAACTGCAGGTAGTAAATTGGCATCTTTGGAAGTTTCCCATTGGACCTGCCTTACCCTAGACAGACACTAGAGGGTGCTCCACGCTCAGAAAGCCACATACTTCCAGGCCCAGAGACCTCTGCCAGTGATGGCTTGCGGTGAAGCTAACGTTCCCTTTGAGTCTGGTAATTAACTGTGAAGGAGCTGCTCCCTTGGCTCTAAAACAAAGAACTTTGGAGGAATTAGGAAGCACAGCAGTCAGTTGTGTCAGGCAGAAATTTAGCTCCCTCAAAATTTCACCAACTGGCTTTTAGCTGGGCTGTGACTCTGGAAGACAGGGCAGCATCTTATTCAAGGACAAGCCCCAGGGTCTAACACACATAGCGTCTGAAATATTGTGATCACTTTGTAAATATCAGGGCTTGTCTTGTGGCTCAGATGGTGGAGAATTCACCTGCAAAGCAGGAGCCCTGAGTTTGATCCCTGGGTCAGGAAGGTCCCCTGGAGAAAGAAATGGCTACCCACTCCAGTATTCCTGCCTGGAGAATTCCTTGGACAGAGGAGCTGGTGGGCTACAGTACATGGGGTCGCAAAGAGTCATACACGACTGACTGACTAACACTTTCACACTTTGTAAATATCTGTGAAAAGAGACCCTCCGAGACCTAAAAAATTATAATTACAAATTGGCAAGTGCTGGTATGTATGACCACTGAGCATTATGAAAGCCTCCCCCCCCCAAAAGAAAGCCCCCAGAAGGCTGTGATTGGGGCAGGTTAGCTGGAATACCTTCCTTAAATTCAGGAGTCCTGGTCCTCTCCAGAGTACAAAGAAATTTTCTTCCACATTTGGCTTTTGATATTCAAAAACAGCTTTGTGCTCCATTTCCTTCCCGTCTTTCATGTGTAGTGATTTCCAGGTTTCTTACCAAGTTGATCACTCCCTGCAGAATTGTAGGAAGCAAATAATAGTTTAGGGTCTACTGGGTTCAATAACCTCCTGCTAGTCCATACATCATTTAATTATATCTGTATCTCATTTAATTTTCACAACAATCCTATGAGACTAAGGTTATTATCCACACTCTACAGATTAGGATATGGCAGGATTTCATAACTAGCCCAGGTTCACACTATTAGGGAGTTGCAGGGCCAGTGTTTGAACCCTGATAATCTAGCTTCAAAAGGTGCTTCCTCAGGGAATTCCCTGGTGGTCCGCTGGTTAAGACTTGGCACTTTCACTGCTGTGGGCCTGATTTCGATCCCTGGTCAGGAACTAAGATCCCACAAGCAGCATGGTGTGGTCAAAAAAAAAAAGTTCTTTACACTGTGAATCAACTATATTACAACTAAAATATTTTAAAGATGCTTGTTTAAAATTTCACGTAAAAGAATAACAACAAGAGCTAACAGTATAGAGGGTGCCAAGTACTCTTCCAAGTGGTTTACATTCATCAACTCATTTAAGTAATTTCTTCATCATGTATATTCAGCTGTCACCCTTTTTGTTAGCACAAAAATCTTAATACAGAAAAGTAAAGAGAATAGGGAGTCCCCTGGTGGTCCAGTGGTTAAGACTATGCTTCCACTGCAGGGGGTGTGAGTTCGATCCCTGGTCAGGGAACTAAGATCCCACATGCTGTGTAGTGCAGCCAAAAATAAACAAACAGACAAATAAATACATAAAATCAGGTTCATGTAAAAAAAAACAAAAAGAAAAGAAAGTAAAGAGAATAATATGATAAACAGCATGCACTTACCACCTGGAATGAAAAAAAAAGTTAATGCTAATATTGTCTAGCCAAAGCAATTTTGAAAAACAACGAAGTTGGAGGGCTTACACTTCCAATTTCAAAAGCTACAGTAATCGAGGCAATGTGGGCCTGGCAAAAGGATAGATATATAGATCAATGGACTAGAATTGAGAGTCCAGAAATAAACCCATATACCTATGGTCAAGGTGTCCAGACCATTCAATGAAGAAAGATCCTTTTTTTTCAACAATGGTGCTGGATATCCACTTGTTCAAAGTGCAAAGGAATGAATTTGGATCCCTAAATTCTCCACTCATTCTATAAAAATTAGCTCAAAATGGGTCCAAAACCTAAACATAAGCACTAAAATATAAAATGCTTAGGAGACACAGGTGTAAATCTTTTTGATTAGGCAGTGGTTTCTAGATATTACACCAAAAGCACAAGAAAAAAAAAATAAACTGGGCTTAATCAAAATTTAAAACTTGTGTGGATCGAGGCACTATCAAGAAAGTTAAAAGACAAGCCACAGCATGGAAAAAAATATCTGCTAATCATAGCTCTGATAAGGGTCTTGTATCCAGAATATATGAAGAGCTCTTACAATTTAACAATGAAAAGACAACCCAATTTAAGATTGGGCAAATGATTAGAATAGACATTTCTCCATAGAAGATATACAAATGGCCTATAAGCATATGAAAAGACAATATCATTAGTCATCAGGGAGAGGCAAATCACAACAACAGCGAGATACTACTTCAAACCCAGAATCATGGCTCTAATCAAAAAGACAATAAATGGTTAGCAAGGATGCAGGGAAATTGGAACCCCCATATATTGTTAGTGGGAACACAGAATGGTAGAACTACTGTGGAAAACAGTTTAACACGTTCTCAAATGGGTGCTATAAGACCCAGGAATTCCACTCCTAGGTGTATGGCTCAGAGATTGAAAACATAAGATTTATGTAATAATTTTTATATGAATGTTCATGGCAGCATGATTCATAATAGCCAGAAAATGGGAACAACTCACATTTCTATCAATTGATGACTAGATAAACACAATATGGAATATCATGCAAAGGGATATGTAACTCTACCATGAAAAGGAATAAAGTGCAGATACATACTACCACATGGATGAACCTTTAAAGAAGTAAAAGAATGCTGTCTCAGAAGCCAGATGCCATGTATTGTGTGATTTTGTTATATTAAATGACCAATTAGGCAGATCCGTTGAGATTTGTGATTTCCAGGGGTGAAAGAGAGGCAGCACTGGGGAGTGACTGCTAATGCGCACAGGATTTCTTTAGGGGGATGATGAAAATGTTTTTAAATTAGATAGTGGTGATGGTTGAACAACCTTGTGAATATACTGAAAATCACTGAATTTTACACTTTAAAAATGGTGAATTTTATGGTATATAAATTATATCTGAATATGAAAAAAAGAGAAAAGTGTATATTCTCATCTCTAGCTCAGTTGTATTCAAACATTCTGGTCACAACGCCCCTCTCTATTCCTAACAACTATTGCAGGCCCCCAAGAGCTTTTGTTTATGGGTTTTGTTTTCAGTTTTGTTTATGTGTTTATGTTAAATACCCATTGACATTCACCATTAAAACTGAGAAATTTTTAAATATTTGTGAATTAATCTAAAGTAGCATTAATAAACCATATACATGTTACCATGAGTAATGGTTTTTGAAAAATATATTTTCTGAACCAAAAAAATTAGCAAGAAGAATGGCATTGTTTTTGCATTTTGGCAAATCTCTTTAATATCTAGCTTAATATAAACCAGGCAGATTCTCATATCTGATTCTGCATTCAATCTGTTTTAATATGTTGTTTGGGTTGAAATACATGGGAAAAAAAAAAAACCCTCCAATTTCACAGATATGTAGTTAGGGGGAGGAGTATTTTATAGCCTTTTAAATAATTGTAGCTATTTTTCTTAGATATCATACCCAAACTGGTCAAACAGTAGTTTCTTGGAGAGTTAGGGTTAGGGCAATGTGGAATCTGAAATCACATCAATAAACTTTTCATTCTGTTACTTAAAATGCTGACACATTTCATGATTCAATACCAAAATTTCACATTCATTGATATCAACACCAAGCTCATGAGAAAAGTCTAGGTTTGAGGAAGCTATAAGCTCTGGGTGGTAGATCTAAGTTTTCCAAATATCAGTATTTGTTTTAAAACTTGAATCTCATAATTAGCAATGAAACCTGCCAGTTGTTTTCCTTAAAAGAGAAAGCTCACTGTCTTAAAAAAAAAAAAAAAATCAAGGCTTTCCTGGTGGCTCAGTGGTAAAGAATCTGCCTGCCAATGCTGGAGACACAGGTTTGATCCCTGATCTGGGAAGATCCCACATGCCGAATCTAAGCCTGTGCATCACAGCTATTGAGCCTGTGCTCTAGAACCCAGGAGCCACGACTACTGAGGCCCACGTGCCCTAGAGCCCGTGCCCTGCAACTAGAGAAGCCACTGCAGACAGAGACCCACTCACTGCAACCAGAGTGTAGCCCCCACTTCCCACGACTAGAGAAAAGTCCGTGCAACAGTGAAGACCCAGCACAGCCAAAAATAAAATACAGGTAAATAAAATGATTTTTAAATATCTGTCAATACCCAGGTCTGAATTAGCATACATTTCTTTTTCTGTTAGTCACTCTTCCAAGGAAAAATGGTGTTCCTTTTTTTAAAAGCAGCTAGGTTAGCTCACAAACTGAAACAAGTGCTTTTCCTCAAGACAACCACTGACCTTCTATGTGCAGAAGTACAACTACTTATTTCGTGTACTCAGGGGATTGAGTTTAAATAAACCTAATCATTTTCATTGCTTCGTCAAGCACACCCTTAAATGAAACTGGCTTTCATTTGGTCTTGTTCTTACTGTCAGTTTGTGGTGGAGAACGCATGGCGTCCTGTGTAATTTGGTGCCATGGCAGCTTTACTGTCATTGTTAGTGATGTCGATGTCAGTGTGGTGAGAAGACAAATTATGACTCACTGTTTGACGTCGTGAGCCCCCTGGAAGTGTCTAGAGTCCCCCAGGAGTCTGCGGACTAGACTTTGAGAACCACTGCTCCTGTTCATTCTTTCATTCAAACATTTTAATGGAACACTTGGTGTGTGCTAGGCCCTAGGGCTACAGAGGGACGCAAGCTAAGGCCTTGCATTCTCATGGGGAGACCTATAAATAAACAGGAAGTTTTCAGGAGATGATAACACAAACATGAAAGAGTATCACTGAGGAAGGGGGCGACACTAGACAAATGAAGGAAGACCTCTCTGGGGTGACATCTGAGTGGTGACCTAATTGCTTATGAGCGTCTGGGTGTCCTTGTCAGAATGCAGTGCTCAAGGTGCAGAAGACGTGGCTCCTGCATTGCTCTAATCCTGTAGAGCAAAGCCATCGCCCCTCTGCGTCTGCACATCACACTTTGCTAAGATAGCATCCCATCCAGGACACTGGGTTGAAAAGGATCAAAAACCTGTGTTCTGATCCCATCTTTTTCTTTTGCCAGGGATCAAACCCATCCTCCTGCAGTGGAAGCTGGAAGCACGGAGTCAACCCCTGGACCGCCAGGGAAGTCTGCTGTTCCCATCTTCATCAAGCTCTTCTCTTCACCTCTTTGAGCTTCAAATTCCAAGTCCTTACTTGAAAATAGCATGGTAGTAACTCCCCAGCCCACCTTATTACTATATGGTAGTAGCAGCTGTTTAGTTGCTAAATTGTGTCCAACTCTTTGTGATCCCATGGACTGTAGCCTGCCAGGCTCCTCTGTCCATGGAATCTCCCAGGAAAGAATACTGGTGTGGGTTGCCATTTCCTCTCCAGGGGATCTTCCCAACATAGGGATCAAACCCAAGTCTCTTGGATTTCCTGCTTGGCAGGCAGATTCTTTACCACTGAGTCACCTGGGAAGTCACACCTTATAGTAAGAGTGGAATTCAAATGACCTAAGAATGTACTGGACAGTTCTTTATCCAGTGTATTGAATGTGTTACCTACTCAGTCAGACTCAGTTACCTTCACCTGCAGGGAGTGGGGCTGCAGGTTCTAACCCTGAGCACAGTTCAGCTCAGTCAGCTCATCCCCCAGTGGCCTCTCCTTTTTCACGGGAACCTTAGTTGAGTCACATCTCTTCTATTCCAAATGGGAATTCTTTTTTTTAATATTTACTTTTATTTATTTATCTGTTTGGCTGCACTGGGTCTTAGTTGTGGCATGAGAACTCGTAGTTGTGGCATGTGGAATCTAGTTCCCTGACCAGGGATTGAACCGGAGCACCCTGCATTGGGAGCGAGGAGTCTTAACCACTGGACCACCAGGGAAGTCCCCAGATGGGGATTCTTTCTTTGGAGAGAATCCAATAAAAGACCTGACATCAATCCTAATTTTTGAAAACATCTCATTCCTTTCTACAGGTAATCCTAGCTTGTTGAAATCTTATAAAATTTTGCCTCCTAAGTCAGTAGATTTGTATTGCTAAGAAGCCTGTCGTCTTTGTTTTTATTCAAGTCATGGAATAAAATGCCAAGCCTTGCATAGGACACTTGAGACCCTCTCCAGCAACACACATATGTACACACACACACACACACACACACACACACACACACCCCTTTGCCCTCCAGATTGGTGTTCTGTTGTTTTACCAACTTCACATTACTATGTGGCCATATGTCATATCTCTGGGCTTCCCCAGTGGCGCAGTGGTAAAGAGTGGTAAAGAGCTCCTGTAGGAGCCGCAGGAGATGCGAGTTCGATGCCTGTATCAGGAAGATTCCCCCGGAGGAGGGCTGGACACTCACTCCAGTATTCTTGTCTGGAGAATTCCATGGACAGAGGAACCTGGTGGGCTACAGTCCATAGGATCACAAAGAGTTGGACACGACTGAAGTGACCTAGCACGCATGCACATGTCCTATCTCCAGCTGGTTCCCTGGCTGTGTATGGTATTTGGCTGCCTTGCCAACAAGGTCTCCTGCAGATTGCTCTCCCAAGGGCTTCTCTTAGATTAAGAAATGCATGTGACTCTATTAAGACACGCTGTTTACCTGGGTTCTTAGAGTGTTTAACTCACTTCATTTTGCACAGAGCGAATGGAGGTGCGAAGCCACATAGGGACTAAAAGCTGAGAATACTAAAACTTTTTACTCATTGTGTAGCCAAGGAAAGCCGAGAGCCGGGAGGCAGAGGGTGGGAGGAAGTGGGGAGGAGCCGGAACCCCCAACTGGGGACCTGCAGGCCTAAGGAGCGGTCACTACGCTTGCTCCGCAGGATTAACCTCTTCCGGCCCCGCACCGGGGGCGCAAGGGTGATGCCTGGAGGGGGACAAAAAGCGCCTGCCAGCACAGTGTCCCTCAGACGAAGAGCAAGTAGGGTTTGGCCCAGAGGCTCGGGTTCATCCCTAGGGGCGTCCTAGGCCCAGACGCCCGGCGTCTTAAGCGGGGCGCGGCGGGCTACTCCAAGCCCCCAAACCGAATGGGGAGCTACGCGGCAAAGTGAGGCTCCGGGGAGGCCCGCGGTGGCAGTTCTTTCCCAAGGCAAGGAAAATCCTTAGCTCTGACCCCTTTTGGTCAAAAGCTGAGTGAGCGAGGGGGTTGACGCCTCGTTAGCTAGGGGACCCAGGCCGGCACAGAGGTCCCGCTTCTTCAGCCTGCTGGGTTGTTCCGAGAAAGGCGGCGTGGTCCCCGGGGCTTCTGCCTGTGCAGTGAGCGCTCTTCAGCTCAGGTCAGTTCAGTCGCTCAGTCGTGTCCGACTCCCTGCGACCCCATGGACTGCAGTACGCCAAGCATCCCTGTCCAGCGCCCTTCGGGTGGTTCCAACCCCAGGCTCCGGGAGCTGAGCCGCCGGCCTCCGTCCCTCGGGCAGCCGGCAGGGGGCGGTGTTTGGCCGCTGGTAAGCAGACCCAGCCGGACACGGAATGTGGTTCCTCTGGTTGGGTCTTGCTGCTACTGGTCTGTCTGGATTTGTTCACCGACCATTATCTGGGTTCTTGCCTGCCCAGACCCCACATCTCTCCTGGTTTTCCCAGGCTGCCCCCCCAAGTAATGATGCCTGCACCCCTCCAGAAACGTATTGATACAGCACTTGCTCCATGGATAATTCTTCTTGGTCTCATGTCAGACAGTGGTCTAAATTAGAAAGAGGAGGTGGCCTGGTTCAAGTTCCTGATCTGCCAGTTGTCAGCTGTGTGACCTTGAACAAATTACTTTACCTCTCTGGGTCAAGTTTCTCATACTCAAAAACAGACTAATAACAATAGTAACATCTGTTCTGCAATCTGCCAAGACTTACATGCCACGTTGTTGTTGTCCAGTCACTAAGTTGTGTCCGACTCTTTGAGACCCCATGGACTGCAGCATACCAGGCTTCCCTACCCTTCACCATCTCCCAGAGCTTGCTCAGACTCATGTCCATTGAGTTGGTGATGCCATCCAACCATCTTGTCCTTTGTCGTCCTCTTCTCCTGCCTTCAGTCTTTTCCAGCATCAGGGTCTTTTCTAAGGAGTCAGCTCTTTGCACCAGGTGGCCAAAGGATTGGAGCTTCTGCTTCTGCATAAGTCTTTCCTATGAATTCTAACCATTGATTTCCTTTAGGATTGACTAGTTTGATCTTGTGGGCCAAGGGACTCTCAAGAGTCTTCTCCAGCATCACAATTCAAAAGCATCAATTATTCATCCTTCAGCCTTCTTTATGATCCACTTCTCACATCCATACATGACTACTGGAAAAACCATAGCTTGGACTGTACAGACCTTTGTTGACAAAGGAATGTCTCTGCTTTTTAATATGCTGTCTAGGGCTTCCCTGGTAGCTCAGACAGTAAAGCGTCGGCCTACAATGCGGGAGACCCACGTTCGATCCCTGGGTATGGAAGATCCTCTGGAGAAGGAAACGGCAACCCACTCCAGTACTCTTGCCTGGAAAATCCCATGGACAGAGGAGCCTGGTAGGCTACAGTCCATGGGGTCGCAAAGAGTCAGACACGACTGAGTGACTAAACTTTCTTTCTGTCTTCCAAGGAGCAAACATCTTTAAATTTCATGGCTACAGTCACCATCTGCAGTGATTTTGGAGCCCAAGAAAATATAAAGTCTGTCACTACTTGCCGGGGTCCAGCCTCGGCAGGATCCAAGGGGTACCCTCAAGATGAACGGCGTCAGCGAGAGAAGACACGTGAGACCAGCCTTGATAGGGCCAAGTTTGTGTTTTATTTTTTGACAACAATTTTTATACCCTCACTCAGAACGTTTCCAAGGTACAAGATGCTTACTCATGTTTACACAGGATTAGCATTACATCATTTTGTTTTTTAGGAAAAGCAGGATGTTTTCTGCTTTCTAATTCTATAGTAAATCTTAGCACATTATCTTCTGGCCTTGGGGCTTATTAACATTTTATGCAGGTCAGGTGAATGTAAACCTATTTTCCGTTTCTATGGTGACCTTAAGTGAAAGGTAGCAGTCTCATAGGGTAGAAGTATAACCTTGTTAACACAAAAATTAATTCTTCTGCAGAAGTTGTCAGTTACATTTATCTAAGAAGTTTACCCCACACTGACTCTGTGACTTTGGTCAGGCAGCCCCTGCCTAGCACTCTTGACTAATAATTAACAACTGTTTCATTGTTACCACACTAGGGCTAAGCTCTTATTTTTCTAGATCTATAACTATATTAACAATGGTTTCTATAACACAACCTTGGCACATTAAGAGCAAAAACACAGCAAGCAAAACACAGCAAGCAAACGTCAACCCAATAAGCACCTTTAGAATAATTTTTCTTATGTTTTATAATAGGACTCCTTCACCCTTCAAAAAGGCTCTATGTCTATTAGGGCTTTTATATAATCAGGTTCTTTATGCTATTTTATGATTAGGGTATTATAAGCAATCATGCATATTAGTACCAAGGGCATAAACGCATTTGCTAAACAAACTAAAATACCAGCAAAGGAGTTTAAATTAAAACACTCCTTTCACCCTGGATAATCTCATAAAATACCACAACCTGGGAAATTTATTGATTAAAGTTCTAAATTGATTCTTATTTGGGAAGAGATCGGGGAAGGCCTTCTGCCTGTGTCACAGAAATTAGGGAGTAGTCTATTGAAGCAAGCATCAGAAAGACAGATGTCATCTTTAAGGTGAGCGCCGGGGACAGCTTTTCGGAATCCCTGGAAACCTGATCCACCTTGCCTGTCAGGTTTCCCCCTCATGACCTGTCATGGGTAGGGTCTTGTGTGTTGGCTCCGGCAACTGCTTTCATTGTTTCCCCATCTATTTGCCGTGAAGTGGTGGGATCAGATGCCATGATCTTAGTTTTTTGAATGTTGAGTTTTAATCCAGCTTTTTCACTCTCCTCTTTCACTTTCATCAGGAGGCTCTAGTTCCTCTTCACTTTCTGCCATAAGGGTGGTGACATCTGCATATATGAGGTTATTGATATTTCTCCCAGCAATCTTGATTCCAGCTTGTGCTTCATCCAGCCTGGCATTTCTCATGATGTACTCTGCATATAAGTTAAATAAGCAGGGTGACAGTGTACAGCTTTGATGCATTCCTTTTCCAGTTTGGAACCAGTCCATTGTTTCATGTCTGATTCTAACTGCTGCTTCTTGACCTGCATACAGGTTTCTCAGGAGACAAGAAAGGTGGTCTGGTATTCCCATCTCTCTACACAAGGCTTTGGCATAGTCAATAAAGCAGAAGTAGATGTTTTTCTAGAACTCTCTTGCTTTTTCTGTGATCCAATGGATGTTGGCAATTTGATCTCTGGTTCCTCTGCCTTTTCTAAAAGCAGCTTGAACATCTGGAAGTTCTTGGTTCATGTGCTGTTGAAGCCTGACTTGGAGAATTTTGAGCATTACTTTGCTAGTGTGTGAAATGAGTGCAATCATGCAGTAATTTGAACATTCTTTGGCATTTCCTTTCTTTGGGATTAGAATGAAAACTGATCTTTTCCAGTCCTGTGGCCACTGCTGAGTTTTCCAAATTTGCTGGCATATTGAGTGCAGCACTTTCACAGCATCATCTTTTAGGATTTGAAATAGCTCAGCTGGAATCCCATCACATCCACTAGCTTTGTTCGTAGTGATGCTTCCTAAGGCCCACTTGACTTCACACTCCAGAATGTCTGGCTCTAGGTGAGTGATCACACCATTGTGGTTATCTGGGTCCTTAAGATCTTTTTTGTATAGTTCTTCTGTGTATTCTTGCTACCTCTTCTTAATATCTTCTGCTTCTGTCCTTCATTGTGCCCATCTTTGCATGAAATGTTTCCTTGGTAGCTCTAATTTTCTTGAAGAGATCTCTAGTCTTTCCTATTCTATTGTTTTCCTCTATTTATTTGCATTGTTCACTGAGGAAGGCTTTCTTATCTCTCCTTGCTATTCTTTGGAACTCTGCATTCATATGGGTAATATCTTTCCTTTTCTCCTTTGCCTTTTGCCTCTCTCCTTTTCTCAGCTATTTGTAAAGCCCCCTCAGACAACTATTTTGCCTTTTTGCATTTCTTTTTCTTGCCATATGCTATGTATATTATCAGCTCGGGGATTAAGATGAGAAACTGTGATTCTGCGAGGAAGCTACAGGAGTAGCAGAGCCGACATTTGAACCCAAATCTGGCCCTTTCTACCATGTTACCCTGCCTTGCAGGGCTGCAATGAGAATTCAAATGTGAAAATGTTATTATTATTTTCTTCTGACAGTTTGGCCTGGATCCTGGTGGGTTTTCTCTCTTACTAAGAAAAGAAGTAGGGAAAGGCATTTTTCAAGTGTTAGACATGTCCCAGTTAGTGGGATTGTGAAACCAAGCCCACTAGAATACGAGTTCCAGAAGGCTAGGGCCCTCATCTGTCTTGTTCACTGCTCTGAGTCTGTTCTCAACGTACTTCCTGATGCATAGTAAGTGCACAATAAATGTGAAGGAATATAAAAAGTTGTATACTTCCCACATTCATTCCAAGACGGGTCCTGACATGGAGCCATTTTTCACACCAACCATTCAATTACCAGGTAAGTGACACTAATTACTAGCTCTAATGGCCACTGTCTAATTTAATTAAAGAGGATTATTGGATCTCCTGAAACTCCTGTCATGCTCCCATTATCGAAGTCATGGGGATTCAATAAGTCTTCTTATTAGTGTGTTCACAAGAGAAATTAAGTGAATCAGCTTAATGATTCACCTTAATGACTTACGACACTGAGAACAGGTGTGGGGAAATGACACGTGATAAACTGAGATCTCTGAGAAAATGTGGTGGGCTTGTGGCTCCCAATGTCCCAGGAATACTCTCCCAGGTGGCTCCAGGCCTTCAGCCACCCTCCACCCTCAGCCTGGTCTCCATCTCTGCTTCAACAGTCTACTCGCCTGGCCCAAAGCATTTTTGAGGAACTTCATGCTCTTGGTACTGATCAGGCCCTTAGGCCTCAAGTACCAAATCCTAAGACAGAAGATCTGTGAATACACGATGGCAACAGCAAGTGAGGACACCAGAGGTAGACTTCATTCCAAACTCAGGCACAGGGGGACTTCACTGATCTTAGTCCAGTGGTTACAAATCTGCCTTCCAATGTAAGGGATGCAGGTTCAATTCCTGGTTGGGGAACTAAGATCCCACATGCCACAGGGCAACTGAGCCCGTGTGCTGCAACTACTGAGCCCAGGCACCTCAAGGAGAGAGCCCATGTGCCAATCCTGCCTGCTGCAACCAAGAACCTCTCTCGAGGCAGCCAAAAATACATAAATAAATATTTTTAAAAATATAAACAAAAAAATATATATATAAACAAATAGTCACAGGCTCTGAGAAGGAAACTGGAAAGTAAAACAAGTTGCCTGCACTGACTCTGTTAAATTTCATTAAAAAAAAAAAAAAAAAAGAAAAACAGGGACTTCTCTGGTGGTCCAGTGGTTAGGAATCAGCCTTCCAATATGCGGGACACAAGTTCAATCCCTGGTCAGGGAACTAAGATCCCACTTGCTTCGAGGCAACTTAAGCCCATGCATGCCAGCGACTAAGACCTGATGCAGCCAAAAAGTAATACAAAGAAATAAATTTTAAACAACAACAGAGAATAATCAAAATCTGTAGGACTTTCTGGCAGTGATATAGTAGAAAGAACAAAGACCTGGATTTGAGTCGTGAATCAAATAGGCTCTCACCTCCAGTTATCTCAGCTTTAAATGCGGGCATATGATATATAATCAGAAACCTATATTTGGTCTTCTGACACAAAGCTCCTAAAGCTTTTGGAATTTCCTGTAATGAGAGCAAGAAAGAGACTATTTGTTATGCTAATGAGGTGACCTTTGGCCCTCCCTCCAGGATGGGGCTGATTGCCAACAGAGCCAAACGTTGGCTTAGAGGTTTGGACTTTTCAGTCCCATCCCCCGACCTCCAGGAAGGGAAGAGGGGTTTGAGGTTGAGTTCAATCAGCAGTACTGAGTCAATCTTGCCTATGTAATGAAGGCCTCCATAAAAACCCCAAAAAGACTGGGTTCAGAGAGCTTCCAGGTTGGTGACCATGTGGAGATGTGAAGGGAATGGCATGCTCAGGGCGCTGTGCCCTTTCCCCATGCTGTCCTCTGGCTGTTCCAGAGTTATATCCTTTGGCAATAAACCTGTGATCTAGTAGGTGAAGTGCTTCTTTGAGTTTTGTGAGCCACTCTCAAAAGTTAAACACAAAGAGAGGGTCATGTAAACCACTGATTAATAAACTGTGGGTCAGAGACACAGGTGACAACCTGGGTTTTCAACTCTTGTCTAAGTTGTGGGGGATCCCTAACTGTGGAATCTCTTGCTGTCTCCAAGTTCAGTTCAGTTCAGTCAGTCAGTTGTGTCCAACTCTTTGCAACCTCATGGACTGCAACACTTTGCTGTCCATCACTGACTCTCAGAGCTTGCTCAAACTCATGTCCATTGAGTCAGTGATGCCATCCAACCATCTCATCCTCTGTCGTCCCGTTCTCCTCCTGCCCTCAATCTTTTCCAGCATCGGGGTCTTTTCCAGTGAGTCAGTTCTTCGCATCAGGTGGCCAAAGGATTGGAGTTTCAGCTTCAGCATCAGTCCTTCCAATGAATATTCAGGACTGATTTCCTTTAGGATGGACTGGTTGGATCTCCTTGTAGTCCAAGGGACTCCAAGTACAGATTGTCAGAATTCAGTTGAATACTAGGTCACCCAGCTGGTATCCTGAGAATTGCTTGGTTGTGTGGGGGAAATTCCACAGACACAATCAGAATTGGGTTCAGAATTCAAAATAGGGCAGTATTGTCTCCTTATTTTCTTCCTACTTCTCTTAACTTCCTTTTACTTCAGTTGTTAAGTCTTCTTCTATTGCTCTTTCCTTAACCTTTGGTAGATTCCATCCCCAGCCTTCTTTCTTCCCCTACACCCTCTCATTGCAAAGTGTTGCTGTTGTTCAGTCTCCAACTCATTCCTGACTCTTTGTGACCTTATGGACTGCAGCGAGACAGCCTTCCCTGTCCTTCACTATCTCCCAGAGTTTGCCCAGACTCATGTCCATTGAGTTGGTGTTCAACCATTTCCTTCTCTGTCACTCCCTTCTCCTCCTGCCCTCAATCTTTTCCAGCTCAGAGTCTTTTCCGATGAATTGGCTCCTCACATCAGGTGGCCAAAGTATTGGAGCTTCAGCTTCAGCACCAGTCTTTCTAATGAATATTCAGAGTTGATTTCCTTTAGAATTGACTAGTTTGATCTCCTTGCAATCCAAGGGACTCTCAAGAATCTTCTCCAGCACCACAGTTAGAAAGCATTAATTCTTTGGCGCTCAGCTTTCTTTATGGTCCAACTCTCACATCCATACATGGCTACTGGAAAAAACATGTTGTGTGCTAGTTACTCAGTCGTGTCTGACTCTTTGCGACCCCATGGACTACAGTCAGCCATGGGATCTCCCAGGCAAGAATACTGGAGTGGGTTGCCATTTACTTATCCAGGGGATCTTCTCCACCCAGGGATCGAACCTGGGTTTTCTACATTGTAGACAGATTCTTTACCATCTGAGCCAACAGGAAAAAGCCCAGATAAACCACAGCTTTGACTATACAGACCTTTGAAGGCAAAGTGATGTCTCTACTTTTTAATATGCTGTCTAGGTTTGTCACAGCTTTCCTTCCAAAAAGTGAGCATCTTTTAACTTCTTGGCTGCAGTCATCGTCCACAGTCATTTTGGAACCCAAGAAAATAAAATCTGTCACTGTTTCCACTTTTTCTCTTTCTGTTTGCCATGAAGTGATGGGGCTGAAGCCATGATCTGTTTTTTGAATGTTGAGTTTTAACCCACCTTTTTCACTCTCCTCTTTCACCCTCATCAAGAGGCTCTTTAGTTCCTCTTCATTTTCTGTCATTAGAGTGGTGTCATCTACATATCTGAAGTTGTTGATTGTTCTCCCAGCAATCTTGATTCCAGCTTGTGCTTCATCCAGCCTGGGATTTCACATGATGTACTCTGCATGTAAGTGAAATAAGCAAGGTGACAATATACAGCCTTGATGTACTCCTTTCCCAACTTGGGACCAGTCCATTAGTCCATGTCCAGTTCTAACTGTTGCTTCTTGACTTGCATACAGGTTTCTTAGAAGGAAGTCTCATTCATTCTTAGATCTAACTGCTACCTATATGGGGTGATTCCCAGATTCATTACCAATCCTGTCTTCAATATTAAAAAAAAAAAAAAAAAAAAAACTTAAAAAAGAACTTTGGGCCATGCCTCCATCTTTGACCAATCAATTGTACTTGCCTGGTGGTGTCTATAAACAGAACAACCATTAGCATCACAGAGGTGGAGTAGGCGAAGGAGGCTTTTACCGGGGTAAGTCTAGAGTGGAGTGCTGGACAGACAACACTTACAGCTACCAGTTGAGGCCCTTCGAATACTCCTATTGGTATTTCCTCATCTTCCCCTAGAAACCTGAATATCCTCCTATTCTTCTAACCTCAGTGAATGGAGCCACCATTCACCAAGCCACCCCAGATAGAGCTCTGTCATTCTAGAATCCCCCTTCTCTATCACCAACCCCAATACATCTAATCACTCACCAAGTCTGATTCTACCTTCTGAATATTTCACTTCTCCATCCTACTACCACTTTCTGAGCTCAGGCCCTCCTCCTGCATCTGACCTATTGCAATAATTTCTTAGTTGATCTCTGCTCCTAGTCTTGCCCCCTACTCATTCAGCTCTCCTTATTGATAGCCTTTGTTTTTCTGAATGAAATAGATTATTTTCTGATTATATTAAAAGTATATGGGGACTTACCTGGTGGTTACTTACTTACTCCAGTGGTTAAGACTTTGCCTTCCAGTATAAGAGTTACCAGTTCGATTCCTGATTGGGGAGTTAAAATCTCACATGCCTCTCAGTCAAAAAACCAAAACATAAAAAAGAGGAAATATTGTAACAAATTCAATAAAAACTTTAGAAAAGGTCCACATTAAAAAAAAGACTTAAAAATTTTTTTTTAAATTATGATCATTTAAAGTACCAATCAATACAGAATAATGTAAACATTGCCTGAAATTTGACTGCCATAAGATAACTATGCTATTATGTTGGTAATTGTTATGTTTTGCATTTCTTTATTCATTTAAATATATTTTCAGTACTTTTGATCTATGAGATATATATGTATATCATTTGTGAGATACATATGTCACAGGCCACATCCTGCCTTGAACACTATGCTTCATAAATAGGGAATTGTTTACAGTTTCCTTGCACATACCATGCTGTTCCAGCTCTCTGTCTTTGTGCCCTAAACCCTAAACCCTGTGCTAGCTTCCTAGGGCTAAAGTAACAAAGCACCACAAACTGGGTGGCTTGAAAGAATAGAAATTTATTCTCTTACAGTCCTGAAAGCTGGAAGTCTTAAATCAAGGTGTTGGCAAGGCCATCATTCTTCCAAAACCTCTAGGAGAAAATCTTTCCTTGCCTCTTTCAGCTTCTGGGTGGCCCCAGGCTTTCCTTGGCTTGTACGGCATAATCCAGTCATTGTCTTTGCCTTCATACGGCTGTCTGTCCCTGTGTCTGTGTGTCCATGTGCTCACATGGTGTTCACCCTGTGTGTCTTCTCAATGTGTCCAAATTTCCCTCCTTTCAAGAGGCTCCCTTAACTCTAGGCTGACCTCATCTTAACTAAGTACAGCTGCAGTGACTGTTTGCAAATAAGGTCATATTCTGAAGCACCAGGGGTTAGGACTTTAATATTTCTCTTAGGATGACACAGTTCAGCCCATAACATACCTTTTCCCATTTTTTTACCTGAACAACTTCTCTCCAACTTTCGTACTTCAGCCGAGGCATTATTTTTCTGAAAAAGTTTTCCCCAAAGCCCCTAGGTGAGTCTGTGTGTTTCCACAGTGGCTTTATCAGCATAGCACAGTTTATGGGAATTATCTGTAAATGAATGATTTTCCTTACTTAAACTAGAACCCTCTTGAGAGTAGGGACTATAGCGTCCATCTTTACTTTATATGCCCAACATTTGTCTCTCACATTAATTAGTTCAAGACTAAGTGAGCTGGAGGCTCAAAAATCAGTTATTTAAAGAAGAATAGAAGTTTATTCCTCTGTTCACCAAATGAGAATGTTTTTCTCATTTTGATGGCTCATTTGCATTCCAGCTTGCAGGAGAGGAGGAAAGAAACTATGGAAAAGCGCAAGCCCAGTGTCTTAAATTTCAGACCCCAAGTGGCTCACCTCACTTGTACTCACATTCTGTTAGAACACATGGCCACACTTACTTAAAAAAGGGTCTGGAAATATGTCTTCAGTGGAGCAGCTATGAATTACTTTTCAACTCTGTAATAGTTCCACGACCCCTTATCTGCAAGTTCTGGAATCTCAGCAAGTTCTGAAAAATCAAAAACTTTTACTGAAGTTTCATGCAAACTCATTTGGTGGTAGAATCTGACTTGAAATGACATGAGGCATCTATAGAGACAAGTTATAGGCTTTATTTAACTCATCTAGAATGAATATTAATGGGTTTTGTTGCAGAAGTGTCGATATATTTGATCAAGTTCTCTTTTCCCAGCCCCCAAATGAATTGGCCACAGGTATACATATGCCCCTCGCATCCTGAATACCCCTCCCGTCTCCCTCTGTACCCTATCCCTCTGAGTTGTCCCAGGGCACCGGCTTCAGGCGCCTTGCTTCATGCATTGAATAGATGGCCATGCAGGATCTTTAGTTGCGGCACTTGGAATCTAGTTCCCTGACCAGGGACCAAACCTAGGCCCCCTGTATCCAGAGCTCCGAGCCTTAGCCATTGGACCACCAGGGAAATCCCTGTTGGTTTTTATAGGTGTTCATTATCAAGTTGAGAATATTCCCTTCTACTCCTATTTTTCTGAGAAGTTTTTGCTTAATTATAAAATGGATGTTGAATTTTGTCAAATGTTTTTTCAGCATCAATCGATAATATCATGTGGTTTTTATTCTTTATACTGTTAAGATGGTGGATTACATTGTTTGATTTTTGAATATTGAATCAGCCTCCCATCCCTGAAATAAACTTCTCTTGTTCGTGTTGTGTATTTCTCTTTATATTTTGCTGAATACTATTTGCTAATATTTTGTTAAAGATTTATGCATTTACATTCATGAGGTACTTTGATCTATAGCTCTGTGTGTGTGTTTGGGTACTGTCTTTATCTTAGTATTAGGGTAACATTAACTTCATAAAATGAAATGGTAAGTAGTCTTCCTCTTCTGTTTTCTGGAAGAGACTATGTAGAATATAATTCTTCTTTAAATGTTTGGTAGAATTCTCCAGCGAAACTATCTAGGCTTGGAAATGGAGGAAGTAGGGGGTTTTGATTATAAATTCAGTTTTCTTAATAGTTACAGAATTATTAAAACAAACAACCTCTTTCATACCAGATGAGTTGCAGTAGTTAGCGTTTTTTTGAGGAATTGATCTGTTTCATTTAAACTGTCAAATTTATGTGTGTAGAGTTGTTCATACTATATTTGTTTCCTATGACTGCTGTAACAAATTAATATAACATAATGGCTTAAAACAATATAAATTTATTATCTCACATTTCTGAAGTCCAGAAATTCAAAAGAGTATTAATGAAGCAAAATCAAGGTGTCGGAAAGACTATGCTTCCTCCAGGGAAGCATCCATTCCTTGCCTTTTGCACCTTCCAGTGGCAGCCAGTATTCCTTGTTTGTGGTCACATTGCTTAAACTTCTCCTTCCAGTGTCCCATTACCTTCTTCTCTTCATTATATGTCAAATCTCCCTCTGCCTCTCTCTTATAAGGACACTTGTGATTGTACTTAGGGCCTACCATGGTAATCCCCTCACCTCAAAATCCTTACTTAATCGTACTCACATGTTTTCTAAATGAGGTAATATTTTCAGGTTCCTAATATCTTCATAGGCCATTATTCAGCCTACTACATACTATCCCTTGATTATTCTTTTCAGGTCTACCAGGGTTTGGAGTGATATCTCCTGTTTCATTCTTACTGTCTTCTTTTTTGCTTTCAATTTTATAAATTTATGCTCTTTATTATTTCCACTTGCTTTGGATTAATTTTACTCTTCCTTTTCTTCCCTAGGTTCTTGAGTTGAGAGCTTTGATTATTGATTTGAGACTTTCCCTCTAATTTTACACTAAAAAAATATATTCATTTAGTGTTATAAACTTCTTTCTCAGTGGTGTTTAGCCACAAATTTTGATACTGTATTTTCATTTTCACTCAGTTCATTATACTTTTAAATTTCATTTGAGAATTCACTCTTTGACTCATAAATTATTTATAAGTATGTTGTTCAGTTTCCAAGTATTTGGAGATTTTGCTGTTACCGTTTTCTTATTGATTTCTATTTTGGTTCCATTATGGTCAGAGAACACAATGATTTCAATTGTTTTAAATTTATCAAAATTTGTTTTATGGCCAATAATGTGATTTATCTTGGTATATGTTCTATGGACACTAAAAAACAATGAGGATCTGCTGTTATTGCATGGAAGTTTCTGTTAATAGGGCTTCCCAAGTGGCGCCAGCAGTAAAGAAACTGCCTGCCAATGCAGGAGACATAAGAGATGTGGGTTTGATCCCTGAGTTGGGAAGAAGAAGGGCATGGCAACCCACTCCAGTATTCCAGTATTCTTGCCTTGCCTGGTGGGCTGCAGTCCTTTGGGTTGCAAAGAGTCAGACACGACTTAAGCGACTTAGCACACCTCTGTCGATATCTATTAGGTCCTACTGCTTGATGGTGGTATTGAATTCTTCCATACTTTTGTTGATTTTCTGTCTAGTTGAAGCCTGTGGATAGGACTTTAAATGAGAGAAATAGGTAAAATAGGGGGATAGAAATCAGGCACAGGAAAAGGAAGTGACTCACCCAGGTAGTGGGCCACAGAATAGAACATCCCCACCCAGCTGTTTTTAATTCGGAAAGATACCCTGGAAAAAAAGAATGCAGTTTTTCTCTCCCTTTTACAAGATGCTATTGAATTCCTTTCTTTTGTAGATGTCCTGCCAGTGGCGTAAAAGCAGTTCAGAGTGGGGGAGAGAGCATCATCGTGTTGGAATTGGACATCTATACCCTCATCTCTGGCTGGATTTGTGGGTTCACAGCTAAACTCAAGGTCAGAGTTCCTCCACCACTAGCTTTAACTCCTGCTCTAACCTCCTCCATCCCTTTCCAGAACGCTTCCCACTTAGGGAGGGGGAATCTGAATCAAGGCTGCACCGGCCACTCCTCCCCAAGTTGTTGAGGAGGGAGCTGAAGCTGGACGCTGGACTGTCTCACAACTGCAACCAAGAGCAGGACAGACGGGTTCCCCTCAGACTACATTATCCCCAGAGGCTGCATAATTCAGGTTGTCGGGGGTACTCACCCTTGGGAATTCAGCTCCTGGAAGTAAATGGGTATTTGCCCTGGAAAGATCCAAGGAAGCCTGGAAAACCACTTCCTTCCATCGCTTCATGCTGTGGAGGTGGTGTACGCACTCAGAGGGGAGGCCAGGACCAAACCTCTGATGAAATTCTCTGCTCCAGAACATGGAGCCTCCTGATCTCAGACCGCAGCGGGCCCTGACGGCATGGCTTGGTCTCACCTGGTGCACAGTTGCTTTGCTGGCCTGGTTTGGGAGTTCCCCTCCAAGCCTCTCCCAGACACATACCCTCTCTGCCTCTCTCTGTCTCTCTCTTTCTGGCTTTCACTCTGTCTCCTTTTTTCTATCTTTTAAAATCTGCTTTCTTTCTCCTTTCTGGTATCCTCCATCCTTTTCCTGTCTCTTCTCTTTCTTTAGCTCTCTCCCATCCTTTGTTCTGTCCTCTCTCTCTCCCCTCCTATTCCCTCATTTTCCTATGATCTCCAGAACACATAGTTTCTTCTCAGAGCTGATTCTCTTTGACAAATGAGGCACTGGTCCAGTGGAGTAATTGTTTGGGTGACCTTAAATTTGCATTGCTAGTGGTCAGTTAAATTCTTCCTGCAAAAGACTTCTATATATTCCTTCTAGATTTTCATTTAAAATTTTTGTACAAAAAAAAAAAAAGAAAAAAATTTTTTGTACATAATGCAAACATGCCTTAAGTAAAACCGAGTTGCCATTTGCTGGTTGAAAAGAAAATCCCTTTTTTTATCCCTTTTTTTCTTCTTCCTACCCTCCCACCCCTGGCCTTCCATATATCAAGTGGAGTTTTATAACCTTCTGCAGGGCAGCCCTGCCACTGGCCCTAGAGGTGATGGGCTGATGACAGCTTGTGGATGTTGCCACCTCATCAATGCAGGGACCAAATCAGGAATAGTCCCCAGTGGCTAAATCACTTCAGCAACCTTTCTGATTTTTTAAGAGAAATACATTCACATAGTTTTTTTTAAAAACTATAAAAATGTATAAAGTGAAAAATCTCCCTCCCACACTGTCTCCATCTCCCCATTCTCACCATAGCCCTGTCCCCTTAGAGGAAACCGCTGTGATTATCTCTTATATGTCCTTCCAGATTGTGTTTATGCAAATGAAAATTACCATGGTAATATAGTTTTATTTACCCCCCTTTTGACAATAATATAAAAATCATGATTTTACTAATAAGTGTTTATTGAGTAATTATCAGGTGCCAAACAATGTGCTGGGCTCTTGGGAGACATAAAACAGGTGAGTAAGACCCACCCCTATATTCAAGGATCTTGCCACTTTAGTGATGCAGCCTGGCAGACTCATCCACAAATAACCACACTGTGCTTTAGATTAGGTTGCTGAAGTGTATTTTAAACAGCCACACTGTATCTTAAAGCTGAATGTTTAAAATCAGCAAAATCAGGGGCAATGAGAGCACGAAGGCGTGAGGACCACTCAGGGGAGAGGAGCTGAGCTGACCTTTGAAAAGTGGACAGTGTTGAGGGTGGGGTTCCATGCGGTCAAAGATCAGATACCGAAAAGGAGGTAAAAAGCAGCTTAGGGGGCTGGGAGAGGTAGTGTATTCATGGGAAGCATAGAGAATGTGGACTTAACAACTTGGGTTCAAGTCCTGACTCTGCCACTGTGATCTAATAGGTTCTTCATCTGTAAAGTGGGAACAAAAAGTATTATCTCCCAGCAAGATTAGAAGGATTAAATGAGGCAATATTAATGAGAATGCTGTAAAAAATTAAGGACTATACAGTGTGAATTGTTATGGCTGCAAAGGTAAACAGGAATTTGATCTTAAATGGGCTGGGGAGGAGACAGGGCATGAGGCAGAATTTGGCTTTATTCCAAAGACCTTAAAAAAGGGAACACTGAAGAGTTTGGGATGAAGAAGTGACTTCCAGGAGTGAGGAGAAAAAGAGCAACAGTGGCAGGACAGGCGTTCCATTAAGTGCTGCAAGGTGGGGTCAAAATCTTCTGTTACCAATGGAAGGCAACCACATATCAAGTGAAGTTTTACTTAATTATAAAGATAGTTTGAGCAAACTCTGGGAGATGATGAAGGACAGGGAAGCCTGGCATGCTGCAGTCCATGGAGTCGCAAAGAGTCGGACACAACTGAGCGACTGAACAACAGTTTTACTTTTGAATGCCGACTCCATTGTATCATGTGTAACTGTGATAGTGTCCTTGAATATATTGATTTATTCATCCCTTCTGTATTTATCCATTCAACCAACATTTATCCAGCACCTACCAAGAATTGGGACTTGTGACCCTGAAGTCAATTATCAGGCTATGCTGTGAGAAGTGAGTGAAGAGGGTCTGAGTTCCACAACCTCTTAGTTCTGTCCCACTGTCTCTCTGGAACATCGTGGAAGGGAAGGCAAACCCAAAACCGGAAAGAAGCCATCCTCTTCCTTGAATCTCAAGGTCAACAGTGCTCACATCTTTCTTGAATTTCTAGCTTCCTGCAGCCAGAAAGGATCAACCAAAGCAGGACTGAGGACCACAGAAGTGTCAGGTTGAGAGGTGAAGTGATGGTGCCAACAGCATCAGTTCAGTTGCTCAGTCATGTCCAACTCCTTTAGACCCCATGGACCACAGCACACCAGGCTTCCCTGTCCATCACCAACTCCTGGGGTTTGCTCAAACTCATGTCCATCGAGTCGGTGATGCCATCCAACCATCTCATCCTCTGTCATCCCCTTCTCCTCCTGCCTTCAATCTTTACAAGCATCAGGGTCTTTTCCAATGAGTCAGTTCTTTGCATCAGGTGGTCAAAGTATTGTAGTTTCAGCTTCACATCAGTCCTTCCAATGAATATTCAGGACTGATTTTAGATAGTAAGATTAGCCAAGAGAAGCCCAGGACAGAGAATTCTTTTCCAGGTAACTGGGATTTGGTGATGTATCAATACCTGGTTCTCCTTTTGAAGAGTCAAGACTAGGGGAGAATGCCTCATTCCCACTTCCTTTCTCCCCAGATGCTCCAGCAGCTTTGCAGTTTTCTGCTTTTATAGGTCAGAGGATATGGACTGAGGTGTGGTACAAAACGCAGGGCAAAGCTCATCAGCCTCTTTAATGAGTCAGGGTGGCAGAGGTGGCCCCCTTGAGCACTACCACTAGAAAACCCCTTGGCAACGTGGTAGCAGACTTCCCAGCTTGGAGTCACACTTTCACCCGAGAACTTTGCCAAAAATTTTGGGGCCACAGTAAAATAGTAAATGAGGCATATTGAGACACTTCCAAGGAAACCTTCTCAAGGACAAAATGTTTTTGTTGGGGAAGAGCTTATATTGATCATCTAAATCATCTCTAAAATGAAACAGCAATCAGGCTCTCTGGTTACTGACAATTGGGTTAAAGGAGAAGCTCCCCCAGAGAAATACTTATTTTGCACATGAATGGGGAATCCTTTGTTTTATAAAAGCCAAGGCTTAATGTCTAGGAATGTGCCACTAGGAAGGGAGACAGCTGATTCCTAAATCCAAGGCTTAGGAAGTAGTTCTGTCTGTAAGGCCAAGAATGCCCCACGTTGGACCATGCTGACAAGGAGATGAAACTGGTTTGATTGTCACCTATACACACACTTCACAAGAGTCTGCAGTGACAAGTTTTCAGATCTCCCATGCCTCAGACCACATGGCCAGACATGTAATGAAAAATTCAATTAGACACAATGGCATCATTTTCTTTTGGGCCCTGAGATGTTAAAACAACAGAAATTTTAGATGTGCTCATTTTGAAGGAGTCTGAAGAAAATAAGGTCTCAGGTGGAGTGTCAGAGTAAGAAGAGACAGAAAGATGGACACAGCACATGCCCCCCAATTTCCCAGAGGAACAAAACTCTGGGGCAGTTTTATATAAGTGATATAAATTGTGACACTACATGAAATCAGCCACAAAGAGTTGTAAAACATCTATTTCATGGCAACTATGCAAAATTCATGTTAGGTGTTAAGATAGAAACCAAAACTCAGAAAATTTTTTTATATTTTGCAGCTGAAAATGAACCTTCAACTTCATCTCTGGGGGAGATCCCTCCCATGTCTAAGTACCAGGTCCCGCAACCCCCATGCCCCCAACTCCAAACATTTAGATGAGATCTCTTCTGGCAGGCTCTCCTGTACAAGTAACTGTACTTGGTTCACTTCATGGCTAATTCTTGACTCAACCGTTCAGACCATGTCCTTAAGTGTCCCTTTGACTTGGCCAGAGCACAGCCAGGTCTGCAGGAGAGAAAGTTCATTGATAATTGATAGCTCAGTCAGGAAGATCATCCAGGATATTGGATGGGGGTAGAGAAACTCTGTGGGGGCATAAAAACTGGCTCAACCCTGAGAGATCACTGTGAAATATCTCCCCTTCTGCCATTCAAATTTCTCAGAGTTGTTCTCAAAGCTGCACAGGAGAGGGACTTCCTTGGGTCCAGTGGTAAGACTCTGCTTCCACAGCCGGGAAGCCTGAGTTCAATCCCTGGTTGGAGAACTAAGATCCCATGTGTGTGGTCAGGCAAAAATTTAAAAAACAAAGAAAAGCTGCACAAGAGAGAGTTAGAGGAAAAAGCCGATGAGTAGAGGCTCCTCTCACCTCCAAAAACAAGTGCCGCCTCCAGGGTATTCATTTACTTTCTCTGTAAAATGGGCAGATTCTTTCCCTCTCCTTGTACATCACTGAACCATGAGATAAAAGATGTGAATGCACGTCTTTTGGAAGATGCACATACTTGGAAGAATTAAAAAGCACCTTATAAACCTAAGAGGCCTTGTTCCTCCACCACAGCTGGGACTTGCATCCAGCCCACTGACTGGAAATCCAGTGCTCACTCCACTCTACGACAGCCGCTGAGCATCAAGGTAAGCTCTGTCTCGGGGCCACAACAGGGCCATCCCAAGGCAGTAGGTGAGAGCCTCTGAGCTGTGTTGACCTGCTGGGATGGGGGCATGTGACCCAGGAGATACAGGCAGATCCTCACGCTCTCAGATCCTGGGCTCAGGGTGTCGCTGCAGAAATAGTGTTGGGTTTCCTTTCTCTTTAATATTAATATGTCTTATAGTGTTCTCTCTATGCCCCAGATTAGGATGTGGAGCTGGAAATTAGTATTCCATCCTAACACAATTGTGGCACGTTCACTTTGGGGGTTGAAATGATGGTTTTTAATAAGCTGGCTCCAGGTACCTGTCACCAGTAATGGAAGTTCTGCCTGGGAAGATAGATTGCTTCTTGTTAAAAAACCACAGGGCTGTAAATTTCCCAAGTCATAACTCAGCATCCAAATCAGGACTCAAGAGAATCACTTCCATCTTCTAGCACTAACCCCTGGGCCCTGCTGATCCTGACCATTGACCTCAGTCATAGTTCTTCTTTGCCCTGACTCACTGCACTTGCATTTGGGGGGAGTTTGTTGACATCCACATAGGCATAACTTGCAGATGTGACTGGATCAGTGGAGGGAGGCTACAGGAAGAACCAGAGCCGTGAGTTTTGATGTGCTTCTGTCAGCAAACTCAAATCTCTGCTGTCCCAAGGATCCAGGCCATCAAGACTTCAAAATAAGCTCTTTCTAGAAATTCAAGCAAAAGTAATCATATCCACTCCATTAATGTTAGATTTTCTTGCTCTTAAATCTGACCACTTGTACTTGTTGTTTAGTCGCTAAGTCCTACTCTTTTGCAACCCACAGTTCACCAGGACCCTCTGTCCATGGAATTCTCCAGGACAGAATACTGGAGTGGGTAGCCTTTTCCTTCTCCAGTGGATCTTCCTGACCCAGGGATCAAATCTGGGTCTCCTGCACTGGCAGATGGATTCTTTACCACTGAGCCACCTGGGAAGCCCCACTACTTATACTGGTTGTGGGGAATTGGGACTGGTCCATGGATTAAGTGACGTGAAGTAAAAGTTGCTCAGTTGTGTCCAACTCTTTGCGACCCCATGGACTATACAATGGACTATACTATTCCCAGGGATGGAACCCAGGTCTCCTGCCTTGCAGGCAGATTCTTTACCAGCTGAGCCACAAGGGAAGCCTGGTCCATGATTATTTTATTTTATTTTATTTATTTATTTGGCTGTGCTGTGTGGCTTGCAGGATCTTAGTTCCCCCACCTTCGCCTGTGGCAATGAAAGCACAAAGTCCTAACTGCTGGACCACCAGGGAATTCCCAATAATTTGATTTTTTAAAACACCACATAGCTGGTAAATTTAAACATATACCTACCCTGTAATCCAGAAATTCTATAGGAAATGAATCAATTTATCCACCAAAAGACCTGTTCAAGAATATTCATAATAGCCCAAAATAGAAATAACTCAAATGTCCATCAAGAGGTGAATGAAATGGAATAGCATAGAGCAATGTAAAAGAATAAAATGCTGATACACACTACAACACAGATTAATTGCACATTTTGTTGAGTGACATAAACCAGACACAAAAGAGGTCTGTACTCTGTACTGTATGCCTCTTTATGTGAAGTTCAAGAACAGGCAAAACTAATCCGTAGCAACAAAAACCAGAATAGCAACTCTCTCTGGAATATTATACTGGAAAGGGGCAGGAGGGAATCCACAGAGGTGCCACAAATGTTCTATATCTTGTTCTGAACAGTGGTTACTTGGGTGATTATTCCCTGAGCAACACACTTAGGATTAATGCACTTTACTGAATTATGCTATATCTCAAAAAATCAGGGAGAGCCAAAATACCCACAGTATATTCCTCTAACATGAAAAAATATCTGTGATGTCTTTCTTCATCAGATATTAAAAATCCAACTTTATCCCAAGTGAAAAAACAATTCAAAAAATTAAAATCACTGCCAAACAGTATGCAGTGATTGTAGCAGTCTTCTAGCTGGAGCACATCAGGAAGCAACTGTGGTGACAAATAGTTTGAAGGGTTTTTTCTTCTCCTCTAGCATCCCAGGGATGAAGCACATGTTCTGGTCAGCACACAGCATCACACAAGATCGTGCCAATAAAACCAGATCAGACACCACCCTACTCCCTCTCAGATCCTCCTTGGGGGAGCAGTTGTTCCTGCAGCTTCCAAGTTCAGCTTTTAAAGTGAAAATGTGTGGAGAAGGAAATGGCAACCCACTCCATTATTCTTGCCTGGAGAATCTCATGGGCAGAGGAGCCTGGAAGGCTACAGTCCAAGGGGTCTTAAAGATCAGACACATCTGAGCCACTTTCACTTCCACTTCACGGAATGATTTTCAAGTCAAAACTCACTGTCATAATAAAGTTCTCTTTAAACATTAAAAAAAAAAAAAAGTGAAAATGTGGGTTACAAAATAGATCCAAAATGAATCTTTCTGAAATTCAACTTTTTATTTCATTATATGTAAAACACCCCACTTCTATTTCACATGACCATGTTAGCCAAGTTGGTTATTTACGCATTAATTTTAACTGCCTTTATAAACCTTTTCTAGCCTATTTTTATTAGTACCTTCTATTTGCAAGGAAAATTCAAAGCCACAAAGTGTAATTGAAAAGTCTTTACCTAACATGGGGTCGGGGAAAGGGCCAGGTTCTTCTTTTGTTTGTTTTCTCCTCATCACTAGCTTTTCAATATTGACTTCACGTTTCTATGAACTAAAGAAAATATCCCAGCACAGGGTGAACGGTCCCAGTTTGGGTTGGTCCCCACTCCTTTCTCACTTCCTCTGCCTACCTATTTTCTTCATTGTTCCTTTTCTATGTAAAAAGATATAGGCTCTCAGGAGTGGGGGGAAATGTTAAAATTAAAAAGTAAATTGCACACATTTTAAATGTTCAGCCAAATGATTTTTTTTCATGAATACACACCCTTGGAACCACCATCTTAATCAAAACAATATTTCCAGCACTCTAGCAGGCCCAGTTTCATTCCCTCTCACCTAATACCTAGGAGGGGGAAATTTTAACCTAAAATTTTTGAAACACTCTATTTGAGGGAGATTCAACTCTTATCTTCCTACCAAACACACGTAGGGTCATAACAATGTTCTCTTTCTTATGAATTATTTTAAACAGTAAACTTGGAAAAGACCAATAATTAGAGAATTGCTTATCTAAATGAAGAAGCACTGGATACTATGTGATCATTAAATGATGTTTTTGAAGAATGCTTAATGACACTGGGAAAAGTTCTTCTAATATTAAGTTAAAAGGCAAAGTTCAAAAATGTTCACAAGGAATCTGAATTTTGAAATTACACATATTTGCAAGGGAAAAAAACCAAAGAAAGTACAATAAAAGATTCACTTTGGTAAATTTTGGATAGTAAGATATGGGGTGGTTTTATTTTCTTTATACTGCTTTTTAAATATTTTCAAAATCCTTGACAATGAAAATGTGTTACTTTTCTAACCAGGAAAAAAAAGTTTTCTTTTAAAATGTGGGGACAACCTAAATGACTAGCACTAGGTAAATGCTAAATGATGACAATTCATTTCGTTTCATGTTATGCATTTTAAGTGACATTTAGAAAACTGCAATAACTTAGGGAATTGCTTGTAACATAGTAAATGTATAGTGTGTTTTTAGACTCAAGATAGAATACATATATATAAGTTGGGGAGTGGAAAGACAAAAGTAACACATCACAGTGGTTGCAAATTATAAAACATGAGATCTGGAATGCAAAATGAGGAAAAATTCAGAAGGTTGTTTATTAAGAGTTTTTACAGTTTGTGTGTATTTAAAGCCCTATGTTCTATTTTCTGCACCTGAATAAGTTTTTTTTATTTCCCAATTCGAGATTTTTTTTTCTTTTTTTTTTTAAGGGCTGGAATGTTGGGGGTAATTATTTCAACGTGTTTAATCTGGGCGCAGTGTAGATGTGGCTTCTTTTACTCTAAATCAGATTCCGAAGAAAAGGTTGTACCAAATAAACACTGTAAACCCTTAACTTTCATAAATGCCGGAACAGAACTAACGAAAAATTACCCAAGTGCCAAAGACTTAAGACCATTCTGAGCACACTCCATGAGGCCTTCGCAATTATTTTTCCAAGTAAACGGCTTCCTTTCAGATGGAGTTATTTTTCCTCTACAGAGCTGAGGGGATGGGCAGGCGGGAATGTGAGAACCGAACAGCAGACTAAAGACCAAAAGGCTTTCTGGAAGCTTTGTCCCCGCACTCCCCCACCCCCAATCCCAACTGTTTAGGACCCTCCTGATCCGGATGACAGCGGTGGCCCCACTCGTCCTAAGAGACGCCGGCCAGATCCGTGAACTTGACCGAGGCGTCCACGCTTCTTTCCCCCAAAAGTCAGAAAAAAGGAGAGGGGTTGGCTGAGTTCCCTTCAGGGCCCCGTAGACTTGGGAATCGAAGGCTGGGGAGGAGAATGAGACAAAACCCCTCCTCGGTCCGAGTCCTCCGACTGGTTCAAGTGAAGTGGGGACGCGGGGGGGAGCTGCGGTTGAACGCGGAGACCAGTGTTCCGGCAGCTGTCTCACGCCCCTCTTCCGGTTTGCCGGTGAGGACCTGCCTCCGAGCACTTGATCTGGCCTGAGGTTCGGAGGCCGGGAGCTTGTCCTAGGCTCTCCGGGGTTTGGAGCCTTCTCTGCCGCTCGCCGCGCTGCCCCGACTCCTCGTGGGGAGGGAAGCCCAGCGCGCCCAGTACCCCTTACAGCGGGTTTTTCTGAGCCAGGAAAAGACCCTGGGATCGAGTCTTTTATCCTCCCTCGTTTAGGGATCCTGGATTCTCCTGAAAAAGAGTAAACGAAAACACTAATATGGTCTCAGCAGGCCGCTCTGCGCAGCCTCCGCCGGCGCCAGGGAAGCACGCGCCAGGAGTCCTGGGTCCCTCGGACCGCTCCCCAGGCCAAGGATGGGGGGTGCCCCATTTACCAAGCCTAAGCTTCCGGATCGTGGGAGGACACAGGGCCCAGCGGGGCTCGTCGGCCGCTGGCTGGAGCTGTGCTGCCCAAGGAGGGGCGCTTTTAAAAATATGGAGGGGACGGCCTAGGGATGATCTTCTCTAGTAATTCCTCTGCTGTAGCTATTCGTTTGCTCTTTACGCATTTGCCTTTCCAGGTCTTTTTTTTTTTTTTTCCTAAGTGTGGGGAATTTTACTGTCAAAAAATAGGACAGCATGAATTATACATGAATGAAAACGAAAAGTAACAATACGTTGAATCTGACTAAAGTATTGGTCTAACTTTCCATAAGTCCTCAATAATCGGATTTTTAAAATGCAGATCTGGCGACGTTTCCGCGGAACACAAAAAGCCAAAACCCGTGGCTAAAAAAGCAATGCAAGCTTGAGTGGGAGAAGGCCGGGGCTCCGGCGTTCCGAATCCTTCCACAATCCTCTTCCGCCACCAAGGAATGTTTATGGCCGGGCTCAAGTTCAACGGCAGAACTCTGCCTGGAGGGGGAAGGGCGACGAACTTAACCAGACAAAGACCGAGGTCAGGTCTCGGGCGGGGGCGACAGGCTGAACCCTTTTAAGATGGGGCGCTGAGCGTCCACGCCGGGTACCTATTTCTCTCTTCGAGAGCTGGCTCGGCCTGGGGCCTGCGCTGGGCGTCCCGTAGCGCCGGCGCGAACACTAGGTGCGTGCGCGCCTGGGTGGGAGCCGGGTGCTCACAGTCTGAATGGGTACCTCACAGGCTTCGGCTAGCGTCCAGGACCCAGTGAGGACGCCCTTGCTCTGTTCCTCCCAGCTCTACCCCAACAAGAGTCGGGGTCCAGACCTCTCTCCCTCAGAGACCTGCCTCTTCTGCACCCTCTCCCGAGTTTTGCTCACATCTTTCTACCCCGATTTGGTATTCTAAGCATCTTTCAAGTCCTCCAGCATAGGTTCCGGAAAGCCTCTCCATATGCCCTGAGGGTGAATCGTTCTCGGTCTCCGTTCCCCCTGAGTAGGCGTTTGACCCACCTTACAATGTCAGAAATCACAGAATACAGTAGCTTCGGGTCACAAATGAAGAAACGACAGACCCAAGATCTGCCAGCGAGTGAGAGGCAGACCGCCAGAGAGCGATCGGTAGGAAGGGAGATAGTATTTCCACTGTATCTCCTCCAGCCTTCCACTTCAAGGGATGGTTTTGCGTGCAGCAGGCACTCAATAAATGAGCGATGGATTGAACTAAATTTCTACTTGTGTTTAATCCCCTGTGGTTGCACTTATCCAAACTGGGGGGCTAGAGTGCAGCTCGGTGACCTCAAAGGATGGCTCCGGATAGAAACTGTGTCTAGAGAGACCTTGTGAGAAGAGGTATGTTGGGAGAGGGGGAGAGACTTGGCTTGCTGTTCTCTTGCGCTGATGACCACAGAGCTTAGCCCTTAGAACTCCTGCTTTGCGGGGCTCTGCTTAGACTGTGACGCTGATCAAGTAACTAAGGCTTAGCCTCAACGTCCTCATTTTATAAAGTGGGTTTTGTCTGTGTGGGGGCAGTAGCTCTGAGAGGGCATGGGCAAGAACCAGCGGGGGCAGGGAGGGTTAGGTGAGTCTGGAGTGCATCTGTAGATTACCTGGTTCCCTGCCCCCACCCAACAAGCTAGCAGCGGTGGTGGCCCCCCGCTGCTTGTGTGCAAGTTCTGAGTCCCTGGGCAGAATACAGGGCTACCAGCCCTGGGCAGCCCCTCTAGTTGCTCCTCAGATGCCAGAACTCAAAGAGCTCAACAGGGCATAGGAATGGCAGAAGGAAGGCAGCCGTGTGAGAGTAAGCCGCACTGATTTAGTTTTAAAGGGCCACAGCCTCTCCCTTAAGGGTGCATTAATAAGTCATTATCATCAGGGTTGTTTCACCCAGTTTTCAAAGTAAATGTTTTGTAAAGTATCACAGTTTAAATAAGAACATTAACAATAATAATTTCGTCTGTACAAAGATTCCATCCAGTCGGAGACAAATACAAGGTCCTATGGGCAGGCCTTGCTCTCCCAAGCCAGACTCTCCCCCGCTGAGGCCGCGCTCGCGTCCCGCGTGCTGCGAAGCAGCTTTCTTGGTCCCTTTTTGCCCAGGCGGCTGCCAGCCTTTTTAGGAAACAACGAGCTGAAAGGCCTCTTCGAGAGCCTGACACCCACCCTTCCCTGCCCGCTGTGACTGCGGGGTCCCCCAGAGTCCGGGGACGACCCCCACCCCCATTCCCCGACGGCTCCTTCAGCAGGTCCCCAGACGAAAAGAGCTTAAGGTCCTTGGCCCACGAATCAGCAGGTTTACCTTTTTAGAGAGAAGCGCATTCTTGAAAGTAGCAAAATGAGTGGGTCTTGCTCTGAGAAATGGGAGCATAACACTCTTGCTCTCTCTGCCAAGGCCAGGGCTGGAATTTGGTGGGCTCCAAGGCTCGGAGCTGGGCCGGCGCCGACCTCCGAGTGGCGCAGGGCTCTGCTCACGCACCTTGGGCTAGAGGAGGAAGGATCGCAGCGCCGCACAAGGGGCCCCCTCCCAGCAGAGCCTGGGGCGGGGCTCAAGGAGAGGGTGCACAGCCCCCGGCTCCCCACCTCGTGGCTGGAGTGCCCACTCTCCGCTGCAGGCTCCTCGCCTCCCCAACCCGGCGTCTCGCGACAGTCTTCCGGTCGCTCTGGCTCAGCCAGCGCCGCTTGGCCTCCTCCCTCCTTCCCAAGGCCAGAAACGGGACCCCTTCCCTCACCTTCCTCCAAATTCCCATAAAGAGGAGAGTGGGGGTAGGGGCGGCGGGAACCACTGGCCAGAAACTTCAAGTTCAACGGCCAAGTCCGCCGGCAGACGGCCTTTCCCTCTCCATCGTCCCGAGGGTGACTGAACGCTGGCCTTTCCGTCATTTTGGAGGCACTTAGGGGAGGGGGATCCGTGGTGGAACTCCTCCGTTTGCTCCGACCACCCCCACCCGCTTTCTACACGACAGTAACTGGTAGCCGAGAAAGGAAGAAAGGCTGGCATCAGTTCCGCATTGGATGTTTTCAAATTTCGCTCCCGGCCCAGGCCAGCGCCTGCGGGGAGGGGCGGGCTGGCCCCGCCGGGTGAGGGGCCACCCTCTGCTTTCTCCCCCTTTCCCCGAGACGGAGTATTCAGGTGGGAGAGAATGTACTATAAATTTCTTTCAAAAACAACGGAACCTCTCCTTTTGCCCCCTGCGCAGCAGTTGCCTCCGCGCTTTATTGCCAGTTTACGGTAACAGGTTCGTGTAAATCACGTTTGAAGCTCCGGTGTTTCTATTAGACCGGAAGGGGGCTCGGCACAGAGGGTTCCCCCGGAAGGAAGCCTAATTCAAGTGCAGCACTTAGGCCCTTGAGTAAAACTTTAATAAGGGGGAGCAATGGGGCTGGAGGAGCGGAGGGCCGTCAGCTCCGCGTTGGAGGAGGGGGGCCGTGCTGTTCGGAGAACTGGGGCGGGGGTGGGGGGGGAGGTGTCTTGATTTAGGCCTTTCTTCTGCCGCAGGGCAGCTACTGGTCCTCGAACCACTCAGAGCAGAGGTGGCTAGCTGGGAAAGGAGGGAGAACTGGTGGGGGAGAGCGGGCTGGGACGGGGGTCACGGCGGTGCCAACAGTCGCCTGCTGCGGCTCGCGAGTTCTAGGGTGGCGGCGAGCGTTTGCCCGCTTGCCAGTAAGGGACCCCGGAGCTGGGGCCCCGGGTTCGCTGTCCGCGGGGCTGCTTCGAGAAACTAGATTCGAAAAGAGCTTCCCGAGGTCCTGTCAATGGTCTTTTCCACCATTACCGCCTAATCTGTCCTCTCGAGGCCTAACAAAATCCGCCTGATTTGGAATTGGAAGTGATTTCGGTCCTGGCGCAGCGTAGACACCACCCTCCAACCCTGTTTCGACGTTTGCTGAGACTGAGCTGGCGAAGTTCCGCTCAGAGAAACGGAGAGGGCGCAGAGGGAGGCCCGGAGTAAAATCACGCGTCGTTGGTGAAAAGACACCCGGTGTGTTTCCTCCGCCTAGGCGTTTATTTGTCCATGAAAATGTCTGAATTTACCTATTTGAGAACGTTGTATTCACGCATTTCAATCTAAATTTTAGCGAAACACTTTCTTGTATTAATAGCTTAAAGTGGCCCTATTTAAAAAGCAAATAGCTGCAGGCAAGTAAATGTAGATACATAATTTTGTTGTAGTTTAGACACAAATTAGTGAAAGGTTTTTAAGTGGTCTCGGTGGAAGGGGATATAATTCGCCTTGGTAGTAACACCGGTGTTTGGAAAGAGCTTCCATAAAACGGTTTAACACAAAGCGAAATTGAATTTTTTTTTTTTTTTTTTTTTTGCACAGATTCCATACAAGTAAATGACTCGGGGCAGGGGGAAGCGGGGGAGAGGGGTTTGCCGCGAATTGTTCTGGCGAGGAAGATAAATTAAGTACTCCAGTGGAATGAAGACCTGGATCGAGGGCTGATGGCGCCGCAGCCTTGCTCTGGGAGCCCCGGCCACCCTGTTTTTTCTCTATTACAGATCTCTTGTGCTGCCCTTCTAGCCTTCCTCCTGGGTCTCTCCGCCGCTGGGCTGATACATTTGCCAGTACCCTGGCCCAGTTTCAGGCGACTCCGGGTCAGGGCGCTCTCACACGCGGCTACGAATTCTCCAACCCCGGAGGCCTGAGTCCCTAGGCTTTCGGAAGCCAGAGGCTCAGTTGAAGAGTTGTTAAAAAGCCGAGCCGACCGGCGAGTTTCTCTGAAATGGCGAGATTCTGCCGGAAGGGGGCGCCCTTGTCTTTTTAATAGGCCAAACTCACGTTGGTAGAGAAATAAATCTAAAATCCCACATCTTTTGTTTGTTCTAAAATTGTTGCGAGAGCATAACAGAGGAGCCCCGAAACTTTAAGTCCTTGGTAACGGAATGGAGGCATTAGAGCCCCGGGAGTCCAGAGTCTCGAGGCCCCTGACTGCAGGCCTTCCGAAGTCACCTCGGGAATTCCGAGTGGTAACCTAAAGCCTTTCCCCTCCCTCTGTAGGGAGCAAGCACCACGGCGGTCTCCCTCATTTGTCCCACACTCCACCTACCCATAGGCCTATCTGTCCTGAAGTCTCTCAATTTCAGAAGCGGCAAGGGAGGGGGCTGCACCCACTAACCTTCGGAATCCGCGGTATTAAAAATTACTAAAGATTGGGACTTCGCTTGAAGGAGAACATGGAAAGCAGAAAGTAACTTTCTCTGGGCGAGGCGCGATACCAGGGAGCTTAAACTGGACCACGGGGCTTGGAAAGGCTGTGTAAATCACGAAATTGACATCTTCCCCTTCCCCAAGCACACTCACTATCTAAGAAGACCCAGGGAGGGAGGGCATTGCCAGTCGGGGCCTTTTCCCCCCCTCAGCTTTAGAATGCTCTTTGGTTAAAAAAAGAAAAAATTGGAAGACTTAGAAGAGTCTTCCTTCCGAGAAGAGGCAGGACTGCGATGCCACACGACTCGAATTGCTCGGCTGCGGCGGTTTCCAGGAAACTCAGGCGGTTGGTTCCCTGGAAAAGGAGGAGTCCGCTCTGAGATGGAGGGGCCGTCGAGACGCGGCCGGGGCCCCTTCCGGAGCTCGCCTCCTGACTGCCAGCTGCGGGGAGGCTTCGGAACGTAGGTCTGGCGGCCAGTCCTCTCCACTTCACTCCTGTGCTCTCGATCGCCGGAAGACTGCCAGAACCCGCCAGCCCGGGCTGCGGGAAGATCCAGCTCAGCCCGGCTGATGTTCCGCGCAAAGATCGCATCTGGTCCCGGCCTAGATACACGACTTCAGGTTCCCCTCGGCTCTGCGAACAGCCAGTCTGCCCCAGGTTTCTGGAACTCCGCACTATTCGCATATTGTCTACGTGGTTGTGGAAAACATGGTTGGCGCCAAACTGCCCTCCACTCCCCCAGAATCGGTGTATGTGAACTGAACCAGCACAAAGTGAAAGGGAACAGTTCTGTTTCCACTATTGTCCTGGCGGCCTGCGGTTCCCCATTCTGACACTGGCTTTTGGGAGCTTCTGCCACCGCTAGTTCTTTCACTCGGTAAAGAATCTGCCTGAGACTCCAAGGCCTGAGACTCGGAAGCTCCTTGGTGTCACCCGCAGGCAAGCAGAGGAGAAATGGGCAGTGAACTTGCCATATTCATGTTTTCTCCTTCTAGGCTATACAAGTGTGTTTGGGATGTGCCTGCCACGGATAGGCTACCAGTCCCCTCATTCTGCAACCGTTTGTGCCTAAGAGGGGCTCTGTCTACAAGGCCACAAATGTCTATTTCATACAGCTCCCAAATGCCCAATGAACCATGACCTACCACCTTTGGTCAGAACCACCAGAAACATTAAGGGAAAGCTTGGAAAGTTTTGGAGAGGAAGTGGTGAATTATCCAGGCGCTTTCTCAAACCCCATTTCTCTGGAAGAAAGAACAGACCCTGGAGGGCAGTCCACTGGCCTCATTTTCACACAGGGCTGAAACTAAAGAGTTAGGCATGTGGACTTCTGAGACCAGGGGGTACAGTGGAGGGAGGGAGAGGTACCCTCCAGCATTGGCCAACCTGCCTAGCTGTCATCTTAGAAAAAAAAAAATGCTAAAGAGGCAATGGGAAATGTAGTTCCAGGGGTAAATCTGCCATTTCTTGTCTCCTCTGCCTTCACTGGAATGGGGACAGGCTTTGGAAATGGAAGAGGTTCCAGAGGAAGCTGTCCTGTCACCGGTCTCCTTCCAAGTTTATTCAAGATCAGCTCAATCCACAAAAGCAGTTTCTAAAAGTGCTCTACAGAGCTCTAGATAGAAAATGTGATACTAATTATCATGGCAACTAGTACTGGGTACGGTGATTATTGCAACTGCCAGAATGAATGATTATGACTGGGACAAGGTCATTTGGGTAGTGTTACCTGGTGGACTGGGCTGTAACTCTGGGCCTTGCTGGCTCTCTGTGATCCATGGGGTATCCAGACTGTCTCTGAAGAACAGCCCAGGAACATTGGCCTGGGAAGAGTGTCACTTCTGGGGGCCTCTCAGCAGAGTCCTGGGCCCCAGCTTGGCCGAGGCAGGCTCCTGGTCTCACCAGGATACCCCAACTCCCCCCTTCCCCCTCCCAGCCAGAGCCAGGGAGCTCCCTCATGGAGTAGCACTGGTTTTGACCTTGGCGAGGACCTTCTTCTCCTTGACCCGGCGATTCTGAAACCAGATGGTGATCTGGCGCTCTGAGAGGCTGGTGGCAGCCGAGATCTTGCGCCTCTTGTCCTTGGTGATGAACTTGTTAGCTGAATATTCACGCTCCAGTTCCCGCAACTGTCCCTTGCTGTAGGGAATGCGCTTCTTGCGACCTCGGCGGAAGGTGCAGCCGTCAGGCGGATGCTGCGCGCTTGAGTCTATGCAGGAGAGGGAGGGAGAGAGAGACATGCTCAGACCACGGCCTGGCGCAAGCCCAGGGTCTGACCCAGGCCCCACAACCTAGGTCATCCTACAGGAGCACTCAGGCTACCATACAGGCACTGCCATTTCCCCAAAGCACAAGAGGACACCTCCGCTTCCGGCTGGTTGGTTTCCTGATCCACCCAGCCTTGGAAAGAGGAGAGTTCTGCAGGCCACCCTCACTCATCACTGCCTTCACGCCTGCAGTCTGCAAACACACCCATCACATATGGCCAGACCTTTGCCCACCATCTATATTTGTCCACCCTCATATGCATTTTCCAACTCTTGGCCACTCTTTAAAGATACTACAAGCAAATTCTGTACAGGAGGGAACACATTTCTGCCCCTACTCCCAACACACACACACACACACACACACACACATGCACCAATGCACACACCTAAGTCATGGCTGCAGGAAATCTATACTTCCCTTTGGAAACTGAAAAGCTCATCTGAGAGAAAGGGGTTGTATTCTTTACAGAACAACCAATTTCTCTGTCTCCACCCAGCTGCACCCCCACACTCAATGAATTGAGAGGAATTAAACTGAGGTCCTGCTGGGCAGGAACACCCTAAGTCCCAAACAACAGCAAAGAGAGTCAAGCACTCCGACATATTGAAAGGCTGGTCCCACAGCCTCCCAGGGAGATCAGGGACCTGGTGGGCCTCAGGCTTCAAATAGCACCCAGCTCAGGCCCCTCACACTGACCCTCTGAGGCCTTCACCTAGGCTCTCTAATGCCTGCGCCCTCCTTCAGAGCCCTAGTAGCCAACCAAGGAGAACCAAGCTCCTCCTCACCAGCCCAAGACCCATCCAGGCAGGGTCTAGAACGCCACACTCAGCACCAAGGGCATCCAGAGCAGCTTACCTGCAAATGCTGCCTTCCAGAAAGGACCTGGAGGGTTCTGTTCTCCCTGGCAACACATCTGACTGTTCCAGCCACTGGTGAGGGCCCAGGGCTGGTAACTGTCCACAGGCAGCAGGGAGTCGTGGCGAGGCTCCCCAGGGGCACCCAATGTCTGCACCACCGACACATCCAGGTAACTGGCCATAGGCTGGTAGGGTCCCGGGTATCCCGGGTAGAAGGCAAACTCGGTGGGGCGGCTGGGGTACTCCTCCCCAGACGCCGGAGTTTCCGCAGGGTAGGCGGCCAGAGTGGCCGCCTGGGCACAGGGCTTCAGCGAGCTTCGGGACACTCGGCAGGAGTAGTACCCGCCTCCAAAGTAGCCGTAAGGCACTGGAGCTGGGGACGCCCCCTGGGGCACCCCGGGGCATGGGTGGCACTGCTTTGGTGGTTCCGCAGAGCCTGGCAGATCCAGCGGGGCGTAGTTGACAGCAGGCATCAGCGTAGGCGCCGCCGCTGGATGGCTGGTCAGTGGGGAGTGGGTGACCAGGTTCCGACTCCCTCCAGCTCCCAGCAAGCCTTCGATCTCCTTGGCGCCTTCCAAAGTGGTATAAGTGCCGGGCTCCATGGGGCCGAGGATCGGCTCATGAGGCGCTGGGTGTGGGGGGTACAGGGGGCACCCAGCTCGCTCTCCCCACCCAGGTCCGGGGAATCCAAAGCGTTTTAAATCGCTGGCAGCTCTCTGGGTGCCTGCATTCGCTCAGCCAGGCCGTCGTGACGCAGGAGCCGCAGGTGCCCGGGCACGCGGGCTGATTGGCTGCGGCCTGGAGAAGAGAAGCTCATAAAATCTTCTCTGCAGAAATTGCGAAAATACTTTACCCCCGCGTTCTCTCTTTTCCCCCCTCACCCTCCCTCGCTCCCTCGCTCCCTCCCTCCTCCTTCCTTCCTTCTCTCCCCGCCTTCCTCCTTCTCACTCTCCTCCCTCCTCTCTTTCTCTCTCGGCTTTCTTTTTTTAATTGCATTTGAAAACGAGAGAAAAGGGACGGGGTGTCTTCCCGCCTCTTTCCAGTTGGGAACAACCCAGCTACTTCGGGGGCGGGGAGGCGGGAGAGGAGAGACGGAGCCAGCCCCACCTCGGTCGCCTCCTCTCCCTCCCTGGCTTTGGCAGGTTTAACAAGAGAATAAAAAGCTCTCCCTATAAAGTGTCCATCTCGTGGGGGGAAGGGGAGTTGAGGGTGGGGCCTAGAGGCCGCTCTGAGCCTGAAAGGAAAAACCCGGGAATGCGTCTGAGCCAGAAGGGGCTAGAAAACGGGAGTTAAGGGGTATTTCTGGAAGCTCCTTGCTTGGGGGTCCCAGTAGTAGCATCCCAGTTCACTCCAGGTGCCCCTCCCATTTTGGATGTGCAGTGATAAGCTACCCCTGGACCTCGGGAAGTGCCTAGGATACCACGCATAGGCTATAAAGCTCCGGATTCGAAGAGGGGTGGAAAGCAGAGGGAGCGGGACACAGACTCCGAAGGAGACTTGAGAACTGGAGACGCTAAAGGTTCAGACCTGAAGCGGAAATGGAGCTTCTGGACCTGGCCTGTAAAAGGGGGTTTGGATTTCCGTTTTAGGATGGGGAAAGAACTAGGGAAAGATGTCACATACGACCTGTATATTCAGAGAGAGGCAGAGAAAGAGCCAGGAAAATGTGATCCAGAGACACAGTAAGGGAGAGAAGTTGAAGGACGGGTTTGAGATAGAATGTTATAAAATCCTAAGTACCAGTCAGAAAAGATAAACCCTTCCCCCCTTTTCTGGGATCTAAGATTATTTCCAGAAAACCAGGCCTGGCTAGCTGGCAAAGAACTAGTTCGGGGGAATCTGGACCCCAAGAATACAGAAGTCTGGCCTTTATGAAGTACCCAGTCTCTCTGTCTTCCCCTACATTCCTCGGGGCCCAGAAAACTCACCCTGGTCTTGGCACGCTCCCAACCCAAGCCTAGGACCAGAAAACCCAGGACCCCTATGTGCTTCCTCCAGGCTTTCCCTTTCCTAAGAAGGAAAAGGGCATGGGAGAGGGAATCTCAACCACTGGAGGAATTATCTGAGACCCATCTGTTGGGAACTATTGTGCAGGGCAAGGCAGAAGCCTCAAACCATTTTTTTCCCCCACAGATCTGTCTTCAGAGATTTTCCATCACTACCCCTCCCAAATCAAATCTTCTGGGTTCACTTTTTCTAGAACTCACAGGTTTTCTGGAGAAGACAGGAAGTTTTGCATTCTACACCAAGGTCATGGCAATTTTATAGAACAGACTACCCTGCACTCTAGGTGGGCTTGGCCATACCCCCTCACCAACCTGAGTCTGAACTTGAGCTATCTTTCAGGAAACGGCCCATGCAACCAGAGTTGCTCCAAGTTGCAGGGCTGTAGGGAAGAGTATAGCTTACTTTCAGTGATCATTGCTGATAATTGAAGACACTAAGCATGAAATCCTCACTGGATTTTGTTGTATTTGAAAACAACAGAAGAGAAAAGGGAGGCGATGTCTCTTTGGTGCTTTCCAGTTTTTACTATGGCCTCTTGCTTGTCTGATTATGAAAGGCAGAAATACCAGGATTTTTACTTAACGACTAAGAATTTTTTACTGCTTTTTGCTTGGTAGATGAAAACACAGGCATGACTAGATCCCTAAATTTTATAAATAGATAAATCAATTCCATTCCTGGGAATATACCCAACAGAAATGAATGTTTATATCTATCAATAGGCAAGTACTAAAATATCTAAAGCAGATTTATTTATTATTGCTCAAAAATAGAAACAACCCAAATGTTCATCAATAGTGCAATTTTAAAAAACACTGCTACACACAACATAGATAAATTGCACAGATAGGTGGGTAAAAGAGGCTACACAAAAGAGTAAATTTTGTATGATTCTATTTCTATGCAGTTCAACCAAGAATAGCCAAAATCAAATCTATGGTGATAGAAGTCAGAATAGATTGCCCTGGAGAGGGGAGCTTCTGACTAGTAGGTGACATAAGGCTGGAAATGTTCTGGATCTCAGATCTCTATCCATATGCTAGTTACATGGGTATGTTCACTGTAAAAATTCCAGATGTACATGGGATATTTCTTCACATTACATCAGCTTATCTCTATTTTTTAGAAGGAAAATAATTAAATACAAAAATTTCAAGATTCATAGCAATATTGCCTGCCATTGTGCTTTTTGGATATTAATGTTCTTGTCTATGTCTTACAGAAATAAGCAGCTGAATGCATGTAACTCTGCATCATTGTAGAATGCAGAGAAGAGCAACTCAAACCTTGCCCTGGAGAAGCTCACCAACTGTGCTGGAGACCTCTATGCAAACAGATATAATTCAATACAAATAAATACTACGGGAGGGGGGTTGTTTCTGTTTTACTCTACAATTTATTTAGCATCTAGCAGATTCTAGGGAACAGTTCCAAATATCACATTAATATATGTGCATGTGCTCCCATTTTCTGTTTAAGTATTTTTAAGTTTAAGCATGTTTAAGTATTTGCAAACATCTATGACCTGTCATAGACCTCAACTGGAGTCAAGTAAGGCAGAGTACGTCTTATCCGTAAAATTATGTCTTCTTAAAGGCACAGTAATTTCTACCCCTCAGAAATGCTGTGAAGATTTTTTTGCACATGAAAGCATTTCATAAACTGAATAAATGGGTTCTATTTGTGTTTCTGTATGTGTTTCCGTTTCTAATGAACTACGAACCACCTGTTTTTATTTGGAAAAAAAAAAAAGAACAGTTTCCCTAACAAGTATTGATTGGCCCCTTCTCACTTGCCTCTTTCAGCCTTGAGTAAGCCTGCAGTTCCCACATACAGAACCTGAGGCTCCGCACCTCAGTATCCTCCCTGAGCTCTAGAGTCGAGGGCGGAATTTAGAACAACCAAGACATCGTGACCTCCCCACCCGCCTGGGCTGAGCCAGCCCTTCCCCCAGCCCCACAGATTCCTTTTTGTCCTGCTGGGAGCCTCCAGACAGACCCTCAGGCTCCCTGAGCCTCCCCGACCCCCAACCCCGTTTACTGACCCAGCCAAACTCGCAGAAAAGCCTCAGCTGCTCCTTTACATACAGGCCAGACACCTCCAGGAAGGTCAAGGCCAAGTTGAAAGTTAAGAGTCTGTTTACCTCCGGGAGCCCATTCAGAGCGGCCCCACAGACCGCCTTTGACCTTTACAGCCAGGCCTTTGAGCGCGGCCGCAGGGGTTCCGGCCGGTGGGCACCTCCTTGTCTGCGCCCGTGGAGCTGGGGCTGCGGACAGCCGACTAGGGGGAGGGGGCGAGAGAAGCCCACCCACCCCGCTTGGGGCATTTGTTAAATTATGGTTTATTTTTCGTTCTCCCACCTGGAGGAATGTACGCGGTCCTGCAGCTTTCAGTCGGTCGTGATGAAAAACAAGAATTCGCAGCGATTCTGGAAAGGTCGGGGCTCCGCTGGCCGGCTAGACTGCGCGGCCTGGTGGAACTGCTTGAGGAGGTTGATTTCATGAAAATGGGCTAACAGGGTGCATGCCTCTCTTTGGGCTTTTCTTCCATCCTTTCTTTCTATCTCTATGTTCCTTAATCTGTCTTTAGTCTTTCAGTATCTTTCTTTCCTTTTTATATTTGTGTTCTTCTGCCTTTCTCTCCTTCAATTTTGGTTATCTTGCTTTGGGGACATTCTTATTTTCTTTCCTTCCGTCTTTACTGCTTACTTTCTCCCCACCCCACCTCCGATTACCTTTATTTTTCCCTTGGTTACTTTCTAGTTCTCCAACTCGCGTACACTGCTTTTCGCTTGTTTGCTTTTTCATCCTCTCCCTTTTCTTTCTTTCATTTTCTCCTTTTTCCTTCCCTCCTCCTTTTCTGTCTTTCCCTCTCATCTATTTTATTTTTTTCTATTTTCCCCCCTCTTATTTCCCTTTTCACTTTTCTCTACCCCTTTCCTGGCCCTCTCAATTTTCCATTGTTCTCTGAGGTCGGCATAGAGCCCGCCGGGGGCTCCCCACCGCCACAGTCTGACCTTGGCAGGCACCTTGCAGGGCGGTCCTGCAGCCCGATCTCCAGCCAGCCTGAACTGGGGCCCTTCTCTGTGAAATCAGGCAGGCTCTGGCCAGGCCTCACAGGAAAATGTTTTGGACAAAATGACGGCAGAGTCTGGGAGCTACAAGAACTACAAGAGTGGAGGCCTGGCTGGTCAGGAGGAGGCCACTCTCACCTCCATGTCCCTCTCACCCTGTCAGCCCTGCGACATCCTTGGGATTAGGACCCTCTCAGGACAAACGCAAGTGCTTCAGAAGCCGAGGCTGAGGATCCAGAAATTAGAGCCTATTAGGCCTTCACCACCCAGCAAGTGGATCTGAGGAGCAATCAAAGACTATCTGCTAAGGGGAGAAGCTAGTGCCAGCCACATCGCTGCCGCGGTCCTGATGGCGCCCAGAAACCAGAGAAGCATTGAGTCAGGAACCGTGAGTGGGGCCAAGAGCCAAGGGAGGGAGGCAGAGAGCGAGAAGGGGGATGGGAGTAAACCTGTGGGGCGCTGAACAGAGCAGCTCTCCGGGGCAAGCCCGCCGACTGATCCTGCCTGCCATATGTGTGCGTGCCAGGTTGAAAGGCCCACCTCCGAGGGGCCCCAGCCTCCTTGCAGGAAGTACGCTTTGCTGGGAGGCCGACCAAGTCACCTGCCCACAACCCCAACCCAGAAAAGCCCGGTGGCATCTGGCCCCAACCATCAGGAATGGGGAGCACAAGGCTCAGGTAAGGGTCTAATCTCGCTCGGCATGGTGGGCAATGTCATCTTCCCTCTCTGCGCCTCCATTTTCCTATCTGCCCTGTGTAATGAGGGAAGGGCTGGATCAGCTTCCCTTTTAGTCTGCAGTCACTGTTCACTTTGGACACAAGGGTGGTGCGCAGGCAGGAACAGGGAAGGGACGATTACTGGAGGTTGAGGGCGTTAGTGAGGAGGCAAGTCATGGAGGGAGTCAGCAAGAGGCTTCTAGGCTCACCACTGATTATTCTGCACGGGTCTAGGGCAGGGCACAGTTATTAGGTCCTTGAGGGAGCCCCAGCCCTGTGACCTGGCCTCTGTGAGGCAACCGACGTGTACTGACTCAGTTGGGACACTCAGCCCCAGGGTGTAAACTCCTCAGTAGCCCATTAAATGGGACAAAACTGGTGCTGGAGATCACCTCCTCCACCCCTCACCCTCCCCGGAGCCCTCCAGCCTTCCCACCGCCTACACACACTCACAAGGGTGAGTTCCTCAAATGGGAGCCCACAGCCAATGCCTTTGGGGTTTGTAGATGCTTCCAGGGCCCTCAGAAACTCAGCTTCCTCTGTTTCAGCCCCTGGGATCCTGGATGGGCTCAGGAATGGGGAATATATCACGAATCCTACCTGCAAATTCAAGAAAGCAGTCTGAGTCTCTTACAACTCCCCTATCCCCATCTCCACCTTGTTTTTTCCCCCTCAGAGAATGTTGGATATAAGTGATAATTATTAGGATAAATTCTAGCTACTCACATATAGACTCTGCTAGAGACAAACACTAAGTTTTCACTCCTGAAATCAAGAGGACTGCCAACATGGAGGCTCTGGCCCCTCCAGTCCCAAACCCGCCTATTTGGCCTGAAGTGGAGCTGTAGGTTTGAAGTTTAGGGGAAAGTACAGTTTGATAGATTTGATTTCTTGCTCTGATCCCCCCATTCCCCTGGCTGAGAGATCTGAGACCCTTCCAATGGCCCAGAACCAGACCATCTTGTCATCCTCTTCCATCCACCACCACAGCAAGAGTTTTTCCCTTTTCCTCTGAATTATATGTTCCAAGAAACAAAGCTGGGAGAGGAGAAAGGCAAGCATTTCACACACACACTCACACACACACACACACGGACCAAAGAAAATGGCAGTTTTTCTAACAGCTATCCTGTCCATGTTGCTCATCAGTTCCTGTCTTTGAAGAAGCACAACCAAGATGGGAGGGGAAAATGCCACAAAGATTACCTTCTTATAATTCATTTAAGGTTTGAAAATAACCCTCCTGCATCCCAGAGTGTCTGGCTACACACACACACACACACACACACACACACCATCTGCCTTTCTGAATCCCAACCTGAGATGAATATGAGGTAGTTCCTGGTTACCACCTAAGGACTCTGCCCTAGTTACCACCTAAGGACTCCCATCTCAGCCAGGCCCCCAAGGTTCTGATCTGGCCATTTACCTCAGACCCTGATACCTTATAAGCCTGGAGGAATCTGTCCAATTGTCTACAATGGGACCCTAGATGTCCAGAGCTGCTATTTGGCCACACATAAGGAACTCCATCAAAGTGAGGTTAGGGATTGGAGCAGAGCTCTGGGCTCATAATCTGCTCACCTCTTGATCACTTGGGCTTAAACTAGGACTTCTTCCCCTCTACTCCCTGCCAGAGATTTTCTAAGAGTTCTGAGAAGCTATATGAAATGCCTTTCACTTTAAATGAGAAAATCACCCACTAGGAAAAAATTTTTTTTATTATTTGATCTCCATTGAGTCCACAGATTTATCCATGATTTGAAAGGATTGTAGCTGTTATTGTCCCCAGATGCCAAAAATCTTTTCCCTAGAGACATGAAGATCTTTACTTTCCCCTCACATTGCTTATGTGGCCAGGGTAGGGCTTGGGAGGAGATTCCAATCTTAGAAGCTGTAGGTATAGAAGCTAAATCAGAAGCTAAGGATCTAGAAGGTTAGAATAGGAAGCCTCAAATTCCTTACTTACCCAAACTAGTAAGTTGGCATTTGGAATTGGGAGGATCCTTAGAGATCATTCAATTCTAGTTAGCTATGTGCTTGAGTGGCTGGGTGGCAGATGCTGAGGAAAAGAAGCTATCTTGCCCAAGTCAAGATGACTTGACCTCAGGAAATCCACAGCCAATTTTGTGACTCCAGGCAGCTCTGTGCTGCCATACTGGGAGCAGGAGAGGGATGTCTACCTTCAGTAGTCAGTTATGGTGGCTGGATGTAACATTGGAACTTTCAGTGATACCTGACTATCCATCTCCATGCCTCTCCCAGGGAGTCCCAAAGTCAGACAGGGACTTTTGAGTGACTGTTTAGAAGCTTCACAAGTTCAGAGTGGTTTTCAAGTCTCAGCTCCTTATCTACCAGGTCCTAGGGGGTCAAAGCTTGGTTACAAGAGCACCCCCTCCCAGGCTGAAGCACTGCTTGTCTGACTGTTCCAGCTACTCTAGACAAGACCAGGATTCCAGTTACTTATTCCTGAGATCAGCCTGGAAACTTTCATATGAACAGAGCTTAGCCCCAGAGGCCCACATGGGGGCCTGAGGAAGAGTCATGGGAAACAGACTGCTTATTTCCATCCCCTCCAGGATCTACTGCAGGCCCAACCCAGCTCTGTAATTGTGTGTGTGTGTGTGTGTGTGTGTGTGTGTGTGTGCGTGTGGTGTGTATTTAGGGGGTGATGCAGACAGATTGGGGGTGCTCTCTTGTCCTTGGAATCCCTCACATTAGCCTACTTTTGGGTTCATTTACCCTCAGCTTGCCCCATCGACATGGTTTTTCTAGCCTCAGGAATCGTCTGTCCCAGAGATGCAGGCCAAGCCTTGAACCAGGGGAGGTGCAAATGAACGGCGACCTTGTCCTGAGAGGCCCTTCCTGGCCTGAGATCAGTGCAAGTTAGGCAGGCTAGGAGGCTCCCAAGGAACCCACTCAAGACGAGGGGGGCCTGAGGACTTCCCCGATCTTGTCCCCTCCTTGCCCTTGTGTAAGCGCCTGGTGGGGCAGATTTTTCGGTAATGCAACGGAAGGCACCGCACCCAGCGAGGTTTGTGCGCCCGCTGGCGTGTGGCGAAGCGGCCCCGCCGGCGGCTGAGGTCTCTAACCGCAAAGTCACAGCTGGAGAGCAGGGGAGCCCTGTCTATCTCCCACCCACCGGAGACCTCCTCTACTTCCCTAGGTGCATCTTGCCCTCCAGGGATCCCGCATCCTCAGGCGGAGGTTGACCTCAGGGCGGAAGTTCCCTCTGGACCAAAACCCGCTTAGAGCATCGGAGGGAGGAGCGCGGCGTCTGCCCTCGCGGTTTGCTTCTCAGCTTCCCGGACAGCGCTTCGGCCAGCTTCTCACGCCCCAACGGCCCTGCGCTGCTCCTCCGGCTTCTTGGGGCGGCCCTTCAGAAATGTCAACGTCTTCGTAACCCAGGTGTGGATGTCGGGGACTGTAAGCGCCCCGTATGTGCCTTTCATTTAATCCTCACAGCAATAGAACTGTGTAAAGGGCAATTGTTACTCCCGTTTTGTAGATCAGAAAACTGAGGTTTAGGAGATTAATTCGTTCAACTTCTAGAGACTGATGAATAATGAAGTCCGAACTCCAACACTGGTCTTTATGGCACCAAATCCAGGCTCTGACCATTTCACGTTCTCTTCCTATTCAAACACCAAGTTGTTTCCAACTTTTAAAATGGAAAGGAATCCCATTTAAAAGTACTACCTTATACAAATAGACGAGATATTTGGGAAGTTACTAAAGGGAAAAGAAGGAAACAAAGGGATTTGGGAAAAACATTGACTCCAAAATAAAAGGACTCCTTTAACACATAGCATTTAAAGAAATCGAGGCATAGTTGATGTAAAACCATAAAGTTATGGGCTGAACTCAACTCACTTGTCCGTACCCCTGCCACCCCTGTTTCATTTTGGAGCTTTGTCCATTAGAGAAAGGAGGGAGATATGCCTGGAAATATTCACCTGTAGCTGAATCCTCTGAGACTCAAACTCCTCAGTGTCTCATGGCCCCATAGCACTGCAGAGAAAGAAAACAGTGGAGTCAGTCTGGTGCTAAAATACTTTCCAATCCTGCTCTCTCCCTGGGGAAAAATGGGAGTTTGATGAGCCTGAACATTCTGAACTTGATTCCATGAGGGTTCTCAAAGACACACTCCTTGATGTTGAGTGTGTGTGTGGATTTGGGGGATGTGGATCCACGGCCTTGTTGATTTGTTTTCTAGTGGCAAACTTCACATACACAGAAAACAGTAAAAACGAAATTTCATACATATAGAAGAGTATAATAACTCCTTAAACTCATCACTCAGTGTCAACCTGTATCAACTCAAAACCAATCATATTTCAGGTTTCTTTCTGGAGTATTTTAAAGCAAGTCACAAGCAGCATTTCATCCAAAAATACTTTGTTTGAATCCTTAACAGATAAAGACTTCTTTTTCCTTTTTTTTTTTAATAGTTCCTTCATGTGATTATCACACGTAACAAAATTAACAATAATCTTTTAATACTATCTGTGTTTCAGTTTCCTCAGTTGTCTCAAAATTGTCTTTTTGCAATCAGTTTGCTCAAATCATAATCGAAGTAAAGTCACATATTACATTTAGTTGGCATGTCTCAAGTTTCTTATAGCAGTTTCCTTGTCTCCTTTTTTCATACCATTTGTTTATTTAAAAACCTGAGTCAACCCAATTCCCAGAGATATTTTGTTGTTTAGTCACTAAGTCCTGTCAGACTCTGCGACCCCATGGATTATAGCCCACCAGTCACCTCTGCACATGGAATTTCCCAGGGAAAAATACTGGAGTGAGTTGCCATTTCCTTCTCCAGGGGCGCTTGTGCACTGGCAGGCACTGGCAGGCGGATTCTTTACCTCTGAGCCACCAGAGAAGCCCCCAAAAGTATTGGTCATCTTCAAGAAAGATTATTGTTCTATGTTAGACCAAAAAACTTATTTTTACAGGTTTTGCTCCACTGTCCAGGGAGCCGGCCATGGACAGGAAAACGACACAGTTTCCTGTATCTTCTCCCAAAGAAAGTGGAGCTGGGTCAGGCAATGCCCCTCCACCCACAGACCACATTCTGCCTTCCTTTGGTTCCCTTATTGCCCTTGGACCTCTCTCTCTCTTCCCCTCCCAGGCAGTCAAGAACCCTCTGATGAGTCTTTGAATCATCCAGGTTTCAAAGAGTGTCAAAGACTGATACTCAGCTTCAGATCTAGAGGCAAGATTACTGCCACTGGGGCAGGACTGTCCAGTCCCTTCCTCGGAGGTGCCCCCAGAGGCCACCATGCTTCCCAAGAGAACTAAAGAGCGTCGCCTGTTTCCAAGGTGCAGTGGCCAGACTAGCTTTGCCATCTCTTATTCCTTCCTGCCCTTCAGGCATCATTGACACGGGGAGCTGGAATTTCTCTCCCTGCTCTGACACATGTTTCTAGCTGTATGTCCTTGAGCTGGCCATCTCTCTCCAGCCCTCTGTCTTTCCATCTGTAAAGTGGGAGTGATTGTCTCTGCCCAGCCTTCTGCACAGGGCTGCTTGGAGACAATAAAAATGAGGGAAGTGGAGTTGCTGTATAAAGATTACAACATACCTATAACCAACCGGTTGCAGCTCTGAGTTGGTAGTGCCTAAGATGAATGTGGGATTTCTACTAGGGGAAGAGAACCAACCTACAAGCTTGTTCTGGTCCTATATCTATGGAAAAGCACCTCCTCACATAGCTTCTTTGGCTGGGTACACAAAAAGCACCTCCTTCCAAACTAAGATCTGGACTTGGTTGTACCCAGTCAAAGAAGCTATGACCTCCTTGTCATGGAGAAGAGTACCACAATGCCCACTCCTCTTTCCCAGGAATTGCCAAGCAGCCTGGCACAAGTCAGGATTTTGTCTCGTCCCTCTCCTCATTGCCCCTTCTCTATTGGTCACACCACTTTCCTCTTTCCAGGGATCCCTCAACCACCCCAAAGCCCCAACTTATCTCCAAGAGGAAGTCCAAGAAACACTGGCCCAGGCCCTGGTTACAAAAACTGAAGAGAGTCCAACTCAGCTGCAATAATTGGGCTCTACCCTTCCCAACTGAGGTCCCACACCCCTGACTCTGCTCTCTGGGACCCGGAGAGAGGGAGTCACTGTGAGCCAGTGCAGAATGCAGCACAGACATACTGAAGAGTCCTCACATTTTTCATTTCCAAACTACACCTAGCTCATAAAAAGCTGGCGAATGTAATAAATTCTCCACTGCAGGACGTGGTTTTAATTAATTATTAGGTTATTCAAGGTGACTTGTGTGAAATACAGTTTGCCCTTGTAAACTGAATCTCACATAATCCATTTTGAGTAACAAGCAGCTTGTGATCCTCTCCAGAGATTTACACAAAACTCATATTTATCCTTTGAAGGTTTTGGGGTGAAATAAAGGTGTGACTTTGGCTTAGAGAGAGCTTCCTCAGCCAGCCAGCAGTACTAAGAGATTTAGTCTTGTTTTCCCAACTGCTTATCTGACAGGGTTTTTTCCTTAGAAAATCTGGTGTTTCGTGCACGCATGTACACTTATGTATATTAATCACTTGTGCAATGTCTGCAAAGGATATGGGAAGCCATCTCATTGCAGACAAGAAATGCATGCTGAATTTTGCTTCAGCCAACCTGGCAGCTGCAGGTCTTCCCACCGCTGGGGCCTCTGAAATTGGATGCTTATCTTCCAAGATTCATGTTTGCTGCACATCACAAGATCTCTGCTGTGCAAGCATGGAATTGTTGCTATCTAGGATTTACTCTCCTTTCTGCTTAACTTAAAAGTCCTTAACTCCAAGCCCCACACCTACAAAGCAGTCTCCTTCCAAGGAGTGTGGGATCTCTGTAGAGCCATTAGCACTGCAGGGCGGGTCTATACCATCAGGGAGTCTACATTGTTTAGATCTTTTTGAGGGATTGGGTTGAATGTGTTCATTTGAAAAGAGTCTGGAGGTACAGTGGGTCCCGGAGCAGTCTGGCTACTTTGAGCCGTGATACCTGATGGCTAGGCTCCTCCCCTTGGTGGCTCAGACAGTAAAGAATCTGCCGGCAAAGCCGGAGACCCAGGGTTAGATCCCTAGGTCAGGAAGAGCCCCCAGAGGAGGGAACGGCGCCTCCACTCCAGTATACTTGCCTGGAAAATGCCATGGACAGAGGAGCCTGGTGGGCTTCAGTCCATGGGGTCGCAAAGAGGCCTGAGAGACTAACACTTTAACACTTTCCCCAGATCAAGGCAGTACTAGTGGGAGGCGGGGAGAAGGGAAGAGGGGCAGGAGTCCAAGGTGACTTTAAGCATCCCCACCCACAAAGAAGAGGTGGAAAATTCTGGCATTGTGTCTGGATTCCTGCCCTGGTGGGGAGACTTTTAAAAGAAGAGCAGGATGAAGTGTTTTCTCTTAGTCTTGGTCTGGCCCCTGAGTTGGGTGTGGAGGCTCTGCCAGGGGACCTGGACTGAGCCAGATCTGAGTCAAGATAGGCCTCCTCCAGTTTGTTTTCTTTCTGGTTTTCTTTTCCTTTTTGCTTCCTTTAATTTTCCTCCTTGAGTTGGATGCCAGAATTTATTTATTTAGGAAAAGGGAAGGTGGGCTTCAAACACCGCTCGGTTCTCTCTGGACCCCAGAAAGCTGTCCTGGCTGACTCCTTAAGTGGGGTCCTTTCCAATAGCGAGGAAAATCTGTTTCGGCTGGAATCTTGGCCTGTAATTTTTTTCCACACATGACCAAGAGAAGGAGACTCCAAACTGAATCAAAATTGTCTTCCCTCTCTGCCTTAGTCAAATTGTCGGTTTCAGGAGGAAAAAAATTTTGATATCATGTTGAAGTATGTGGGATTATAATAAACATAGGTAGGTGAGTCACCCTCCCCATGAAGACAAGGTGTCCAGTCCATGAAGCATCCTAGACGGTACCCACAAGCTCTAAAGCAAAAGCCCCCTAGAGAAATGAATGTAGTCTATGATAGAGAGACGGACACAGGGCCAGCTGGGAGCACATATAGAGAAAAGAATAGGGATAGAAACTGGAGCGAAATTAGGACATTTCAGTGCATCAAAGCAGAGGAGACATCCTAGAGAGTTGGATAGGAGAGCAGCGGGGGCTGGGACCTTCCAGAACCAGTACTGACACAGATACTGATCTCCCAGTTCAGCACCGGCTAGGTTGGCCTTTTAATGACCAGCCAGCTCAGACAATGCTGGAAGAAATCAGCCAGAGCCATTGTTTGGCTTTTCTCCAACCAAACAATCATTGATTGGCTGGATTTTTCACTTTCCCTGAGCTGTTAACTCCTGAAGGGAGGTGATCAGGCCACTTCCGCTCTAATCTAAGAGCAGACTCCCCCACTCCCCAGGGGGGAAATCTGTCACCTCTCCCGGTTCAGTATTGGAAAGGACATGCTTTGGTTGTGTATAAACAAAACAACCTCGAGTGGTCCTGAAGTTGTATCAGTTCCAATTGTATTTATTTCTTTGATCAGGTTATAAGTCAGAAGAAGCAGGACCAAACAGGACTAAAGACCCACCAATGATTTTCAAGACCCCCAAAGCCAGTAAGTTTTTACTTTATTTTTAGTTTTAGTCTTATTTGTGGTCATCTCTTGCCTGGTGTGACAGAGTCACAGCCACATTTACACAGAGAAAGCTGGAGCATTTAGGCAAATATTCAGATTTCAAGCCCCCATTCCATTTTGGCCAGGCCAGTCAAATGGGGGAGAATGTGACAGATGAACAAGATTTCAAGGGCCCTGCCTGGCCGACTCTGATCTTTCCTTCATTTAGACGCGCCTTCAGGGAGGACTGAAAATGGGTAACAGAAAGAGAAAAAAAAGAGGAAATTAATGGTTTGGGGTGAAATCCAATCAATTTATAATTTCCATGTTTGGACCATTTCAGCCTCTGCACAGCTGCTCTTTGAGGAGACTTGGCTGGGGGTGGTGGGTGGTGGTGGATTTGGCTTGATGTCTCTTAAGTCCAAATCCCTGTGGGGTCTCCAGGAGGGTGGGATCTTATCCTCCTTCAGCAACACCTCTCCTGACCCAGATTGTCCCCACCTCCCACTTCTACCTCCCTTACTGGTCCGTTCCCCCTCACACAACTCATTCTCTGGGTTTGCCAAGGATCCTGTTGACCAAGAAGCCGTCCCCAGTATCTCCTCCTTGACCCAGCTCCAGCAGACGTCTTTTAATCTTTCTGGGCCTCAGTGTCCATATGTTTTAGCAAGGAAGGTCAGGAAGAGAGCCGAGGCGCTGGGCTAGGGAAGGGGGATTTGGGCCCCAGACGCATGTTTCTCCTGCACGGATTGGAGTCAGTCGCTGGTCGCTTCAAGGACACGGACCCATAGGCGCCCCAGAAGCCGCCCGGCTCTTGCCCCACGTCCCCCACCCCACTCTCGGCCCCCTCAGATCAGTGCAAGGATCAGGAGAACCTCGCCCGCTGGCTTACCCTCGGATAACCTGCCCGAAGGGCCAGCCTTCTTTTGAACGAGGCGCGGGAGCCGGTCCAACATAGGGAGATTGCCCGAAGCGGGCGGTCAAAGTTGGTTGGGAAACCAGGAGCTCCTGGGTCCGGGCCCTCACGTCTGCCTGGGTCGGCTGGGGAGGCCGCGAGCGGGACAGAGCAAGGCATTTCCCTCCCGGAGCATTTACTCGCATCAGAGGAGGGTGCCCCTGGCTCTGCCCGGTCTGCATCCCCAGATTCACCAGGGCAGCCCCAGCTCGCCTCGCCCGCCGACTCTCAGCCGAATGGCCGCCGAAACAACATCTCCTAGAGCGGCCCGGGGTGGGGGCGGGGGGGGGGGTCCCAGGACGATAAGGTTCGAAGATCTGAAACAGAGCCAAGCCAACCCGGAGAAGGCGGAAAGTTCCGCAACAGTACGTATGTTTCAACTTCAAATTGAACAGCTGGAGTTTGGTTTGATTTTTGCTCTGAATGGTGCAAATAATGTCTCCTTTTCACTCTTCTGTCGGAGATCTCAGAGGTATAGACCTAGTCTAGGGGCTAAAAGCTAGTTCCTACTCCCCCATGCCCAAATAAATCTTTTTACTCAGACTACCAGCTAAGTGCCTGCTTTAGTATCGTTTTCTGCAAACTTGCTACGGAAAACAAAACCAAAAAACCTTTGCTTATATTTTTTACAACGAGTAAGTTAACGGTCTGGTTTTTAGGAGTTCTAAGTGTCTGAGTGGTTGTTACAAAGATTGCATTAATCAGATCTTATAAGCAGAAATGTAATTCATTTTTAATTTTTCTGTTTTCAATTTTTCATGATAAAATTTATCCTCTATAAAATTTATAATGTACACTATTAAAATAACAAATACCAGATTTATAATACTAATAAATACCAGAAAAGTAGTTCTTTGATCACCTCTGACCAGAAGCACCGTTCCCAGAGTCCTTGGTATCCTTACCAGCACCTTTAACAAAAGTGGCAGCACACCATATGTATATAGCTTTGCATTTTGTCTTTTATTTTTTTAGAAAAGTGTTAATGACGGTTTTGTGTCTTTACTAATGTCTTTTTAATGGTTCCATTTTATTGTATGAATGTGCCACAATTTATTCAACCAGGTGACTATTGATAAAATGTTTCCAACTTTCTCTTCCTTTTCCCCCTATCTTACCAAAATACACTACTCTGTGTATTTATGCAAGTATATGTGTATGGTATGGTCTTAAAAAACGGGTTGTATCAAAGGTTTTGTGCATTTTTCATATTCATGGAAGCTGAACCTAATCTCACAGTGTTAAAGCAATTTATATGTCCTTTCTCAGAAAACTCTTTTCTTTTCCTATTTTTCTATTGTCTTTTGTTAATCTAATTTCTAACTAATTTGTTTTTTATATTTTATTAAAACGTGAGGTCATGGGTTTTTTTGTCAATAGAATTATACTTGTGACTGAGGATTTGAAGTTTATATGTATTAGAGGTTTCTCGACCATTTTTTCCTTTTCTGTTAGAAATGGGAGTGTAGATTTCAGACTATTGCCCATTTTTATTTTCTCTTGCAGAGCTGCATTTTTATTGGATAGACTTGGCTTTTCCTAATCATCTCCTTTTCTTCTTCGACTCTCCTTAAGATTAGAAGACAGAAAAGTCCCGCGTTGGACTCACTGAAACCGCTACAGCGCTGCTGCGGCAGAGCTGAAACAGGCCAGACTCCCTGTTTCCTTCCCCCGAAGCCTCAGCCCGAGGCAAACCCCTCCACAGGTCAGCACACTCTCACTTAAGAACTTACAAAACACTAGAAAATTGAGGTAGAGTCTAAGATACGACTGCTCCAAACACCTGGCAGATGGGCCTTTGGAGATTCGGCCCTTCGGTTCTGGACGGGGGAGGACGGTCTGTCGACTCGGCCTCGGTTCTCTGGATAATGAGAGAAAGCCGCTCCCTCTAGGGACCTAGTGATCTCCACGCACTTACTTATCCCCAGAGGACACCTGGACCAGCAGGGACTGACGTGGGCTGGGGAGAGGCGGTGGGGCTGAAGCTGGGGGACGAGGGAGGCCAGCGAGGACTAGAACATATTAGGGAACGGAGGAGCCGCACAGGCCGCGCGTACCGCTCTCTCCAGAGGCCCCCATCAGCGGCGGGATCCTCGCAATGAGCCAACCGCCCCACATCCTGCCTCGCAAAACTCCAGGCGGGTTCCCCTGTCTCAGGTCGCAGGCACAGCCTCTTTCTAAAGCCCTGGATATTCCGCGGGCTCAAAAGCAGCCTTTGCAGCGCTTTTCTGGGAAGTAATCCTCATTCCGCTCATTCCCACCACTTTCAGAAATTCTTTGGAAGGCAGAATGGTTTGCGCCTTGATCCTACCTGGGCGCTGTAAAAAGAAATCGGGCCCCCAAAACATGAGGCCGAACGTTAGAGAAAAGATCCAGAGAGAATTCGGGCCCTGCAGAGTTTCAGCATCAGGAGCCGGATATATACAAGGAGGAGAGGATGTGGCTGCCAACACTTACTGAGCACTTCCTGTGTGCCGAAACTGACTTAACTTGAAATTGGGGGAATTTCAAGCCAGTCAAATGCCTCAGGGTAGTGTTTCAGATTTGAAAATAAGGTATACTTTCCCCAAGATTTGGTTATAAAGTTTTATCCCCTCAGAATTTTTGAAATTGAGGTTTGGATTGGGTAGATCGAATTTTAAAGGCTTTTTAAAATTAGATTATGTCGCGGCGGGGCTCCCGGAGCGGCTGGGCAGAGTGCCACGGGACAAACTTTCCGGGAAGCGTGAGATCCGTGACCGGGGCTGCCCCCGCCCCTCGTCAGGTCCCCGGGCGGCGGGCGGCGGGCGGCGGGCGGCGGGCGGCGGACTCGTGCCCCTTGGGCGGCAGCAGTAGCGGCGCCAGCGGCTGGCACCCGCCCGGGCTGCGCGAGCTGGAGCGGGAGCGGGGGGCGGGGGACCGGGGGGCGCGCGGGCGCGCGGATGGGAGGGCGGGCGCGCGCCGCCGCGAGAATAGCCCGGGAGCGACCCAGACAGCTGTTAAAGTGGCCACGTCCCCGGGACTGAGGGACCCACCAGGCGGAGACAGGGGAACCGAGTTGCGGACGTGGAAGGGCGACCCGGACGCCGGGACTCGGGAGGCCAGCGCCAGAAAAGCCGGGAAAAGTTCGACTGGGCCCGCAGTGCCGTGTCGCCCCCTCAGGCCCAGGCCACCCCTGTCTGCTCAGCCTGGCCCCAGCAGGCCTCAGCCCCGCAGGGCCCACCACCTGGAAGCCACATCAACTCCTCAGCCCCCAAACTGTGCCTTCAGGTTTAGCAGCTCCTCACGCCTCGCACCAATGAGGAGACTCAATCCAACCTCTCAACCCAGTCCAGTCATGCAAGTAGAGGAAGATGCAGACAACCTTATCTCCTTTGCCAAAGCCTCAGACTGACACCCCAGCGCTATGGAGACACCTTCTGGGAGAGTCTTAGTCAAAGGCCCAGCCCCACCTGGAGGGAGGAACAGTACACCCCACCCCTGCTGAGAGCCACTGGTTGCTCCCAGCCTGGCCAGTATGGCCCTGAGAGTCTCCCACCTCCTGAGGTGCTCTGCAGAAGAAAGAGGAGGAGGCCGCATTCAGGAGGAATGCAGCAGGGATCTGGGGGCATCCCAGCCCGGGTAAGGGCGGTCACTCATCACTTGGAGGCTCTCAGGAGGCAACAGAGAATCATCAGTGACCTTAAGTCTCCGCAGGCTGAAGAAGGCCCAGTGGGGCAGTTCTGGGGCTGCGTCTGGGCCCCTGCTGGTTGACAGTGATGGCTGTGGCTTCCCCAGCACCACCGAACACCCTGATCGGGAAGAGGAGAGGGCAGACTATCCACAGGAGGAGGACCACTTCCTCCTTCTGGCAGGGCCCAGCTGCTTTGGTCTCCCTGGAGTCCCCTGGGCCAGGAGGGTCTTGTCTCTCCAGGCAGCTGGGCTCTATGGGTCCCTTCAGCACTGTCACAGCCACAAGGAACCCCTTTTACCATCCCTGGGGGGTGGAACTACAGTCTGAGGAGTAGGGAGAAACCGTCCAAGCCCAAGACGCGGGCCGTGCCTCAGGGGCCCAGGATTGGGAGTTGGAATCTCCAGTATTTGGAACATCCTTTCCTTGGCCATCTTCCTCTCCCCGCCTCTAAACTAGGCACGAACAGTGCCAATGGCTTCCCCTCTCCATCAGAAGAAACTCCCCAAGGCTCCCTGCCACTATTCTCTTCTTCTTCTGTTATTAAAAAGTAAGCAAGTGGAGCCCCCCGCCCCCAAATTAGATTATAACATTATCTATTTCTTAGTCAAAAGACCTCTTTCCCAGGAGAGGTCTGAGGGGCTTTCTTTCTTTTGGGGGGGGGCAATTTCTTATTTGATTTCTGATCAAAGGACTTTTAACTTCTCGGTCCCGTTATTGCATTATTTCAGGTGAGAAAATTTTCCAATTTATCCAAACAATTGCTTGAATAAGTGTAGACCACATACTTGGGTTGAAGAACTCAGCTCCTGTCCAGAAAGGGAGGGGGCTCCTCTAGGAAGAAGAGCTCCCCATCCCCACTCCAGAGACCCTCTGTCCTCCACTGTGGATGGCTTCTCCACAGCCCCAGCTCCCTCTTTGGCCAGAGCCTGTCTTCCTGGGGTGTTTTTTTCCAGAAGTCTTCTCTTTCTCAGGAGGAATGGAGAGACAAGGATTTGAGGGCAGAACCAGTGTCCCTGGTGGCAGTGAGGGTGCTTGAAGCAAGTGACCGGGGTGAAAAGAACCAGCTTTCTAATGGTGGTTCCCTCCACCCTGGACAGATGGTCTGTGAACCTGAGGCTATGATCCCCATGGGTTTTGGGGAAAACCATCAGCATCCTGTTTCCCAACAACTGGTTGTTTTTGATGTAGACAGTCTCCTATTTAGTGTGATCCCCTTTTAGGGTGTGTGTGAGCAGCACTTCAAAAAGCTAAAGGGAATTAAGAAAGCAAGAACATTATATGGTGGTTACTAGACCCAGTGGACAATCCAGTCCTTTTCACGCCCCACCCCACATATTTAAGGTTGAGCTGAGAGGGATTTTAAGCTCCAGTTTCTGAAATTGTGGTTGACATTCTCTGTGTCAATTTCTCCTTTCACTCTCTCAATTTTTACTGTTTCCTGGAGCTCTTCTGAGACAAACTCTACACAGGCAAGGTGAGTTGTGGCAGGACAGAGAGTGAGGGAACACTATTTTAGACCAACCAGCTTTCACAGAAGGTTGACTCCCCATCCTGAAGCATGAGAATGGGGGAGGGGATGGGGACGAGGCAAGCTTCCTCGTCCCACCAGAGGCCAGCCCCTGGGGGAAGTGCAGGCTCACACCGGGCGACCCCTCAGCCGGGGTCATGGAAAGGACAGGCAGAGAAGTCTAGAAACGCAAAGAAGTTAACGATGTTTGGCCGTCTGGGGGCTTATCGGTGTGTCGGGGTCAGGCGGGGGCCGAGGCAACAAGCTCCGGCAGACAGGGCCCGGGTCGGGGCTGCACAGGTGAGGAGGCTGACTCAACATGGGACCACGTGGCAGCTGGACTGGGGACAGTCACTTAGGAGCTTCTGGGAGGAAGGAAGGGGGTAGCTGGTGAAATATTAACTCCCCCTCCCCCGCCCCGGGTTATGAAGGGGGAACCACTCCTCAGAGGTCATGGACTAGAAGAGCCGGGAGGCTGCTAC